>NC_081319.1:93881262-94191839 GCF_026419965.1 Kogia breviceps
GTGCCTGCAGATCTTACCTACACTCTTCCTACATCAAAATGGAAAAAGGATGGATGATCTGATTCACTATTTTTCCTCCTTCATAGTCATTGTACTTTCACTGGACCTTTTATTTGAGGTATTTCCTCCCCTTTTAAGACAGCACCATTATTACTAACACGTATCGATCACTTGTTGCACGGCTGTTCCTGTGCTAGGTGTATAACAGTCTTGTAGGGTGGATGAAAGTATATCATTTTATGAGATAAGGGCCATAAATCTCAGTTTAAGCAATTTGTTGGAAGCCACATAGCTCAGGAGTGGAGGTGCCGATTCTCTTCCGACCCGTAGCCTTGAGTCTTTTCTCTGCGTTACTTTGATCTCTACCTGTGGGTTGAAGAGTTGCCCTTTGAAAGATACTGCTGTAGTAAACGACAGGGTAGGCAGTCCCCACGATTTAGGACTAACATGCTCACTTACCTGATCCAATCCGTCATCGGCCTTTTTGGTGGCCCCAGGTCATCTAGGTACATATTTTGTGGTTTCTGGCACACCTGTTACATTTCAGTGGTACTTCCAGACCATAGCTACTTCGTAGCTTCTACCTCTTCATAACATCCAGTATGACTAACAATATTATTGATCATAATAATAGCTAAAACATACAGATAAGAAATTGTTTTATTCACTTTGCATAATCATTTAATCCTCACAAAACTCTGTTAATCCCATTTTCTAAATGAGCGAACCGAGGCTCAGTGGTGGGTGATTTGGGCAAGTCACCCAGCTGCTAAGTGGTGAACCTGGCACTCGGGCCTGGGCATTCTGGCTTCAGTCTGCAGGTTAACTGTTTCTCCACAACACCTTTCATCCTGTGCCTGCGATACCTTGTCCAACTCCACTTGTGAAGTTTCTCAAAAGAAGAATGTATTTGGAATGTATTCTTTTCTTTGTTGTTGAGGGGAGAGAGGGCAAGCCAAAAACTCTTTTACAGATGCTGCAAAATCTTATACTCGCACTGTCTTGGGTTTCCTTTGTTGCCATCACTTGAGAGCTCTTAAGGTCACCTCCTCCAATTGTATCACTCTTATAGAAGAGGAAACTAAGGCCCAGAAAGATTTAACAATGTGCCTGAGGTCACAAAGCTTATGTTTTGTAAAGTAACAATGATATATTGCAGATATTCTTATCTTACCATGAACTGATTTTTTTTTTTCCAGTTAAGTTTTTGGATAACCTTGAGCAAATAAAAAGCTTGACTTTTCCTCTGCTTTACTCTGTTGTGGTTTCCCTGGAGCTGGCAAAGATTTTCGAAATGTATATGTTCCAGGACTTGAGAAATAACTTGGTGAAACTAATCAAGATCTTCGTGAGATGTTGGAGCTGCTGACTCCAGTTTTCTTCTCTTCCTATTCTCCAGACTTCCTCCTGGCTTCAACCCTGTTATCCCAGTCAAGGTCCCTGGCCTGTACATAGGCTTCCAGAGCTTGCATTGCTTTTCTGGAATTTGTGCCATAGTGGTCTACAGCACAAGGGTGTTTGGGTGACAGTTCCGGTGTGTGCAGACTGGTGGGTCAGGGAACTGTTTCTGGCCCTGGTATGTTGGAAAACAAAGCAAGGTTTCTAAGTAACCCCCAAATAGATTCATGGACAGGATAGAGAAGCTATTACAGATGTTCTTTATTTCTTAAAAAAAGATCTAAAAACTTTATGAAACTACTTAGGGATTTTTTAAAAGTGGATTTTGATAGGTTCCCACGTTGCTAACTGACTTATTATTTAGCCATCAGTATTTTAGTCTGGCTGACTCTGATGTTTAATGGCATTTGTTATATGAAACATTTTGTATTATTTTTCACTTTTACAGAAGACATTCAGGCATACAATAGAGTATGCAATATTTAGTTAATTTATAAAATATAAGCTTGGTGCCCAACATGAGTTTAAAATTTTAAACAATGTGTATGTCATGACCCCATTTTGCGGAGAGAAGTGTGTGTGTGTGTGTGTGTGTGTAGCATATGTCAGAGGTTCTCAAACTTTGTCACACATCAGAATCATCTACAGGTCTCGTTAAGATACAGGTTGCTGGGTCCCACCCATAGAATTTCTTATTCAGTAGGTCTTGGTTGGGGCCTGAGAATTGGCTTTTCTAACAAGTTTCCAGATACTGATGCTCTTAATTGGGGACCACATTGTGAGAACCATTGTGGGAGAGAGAAGCATAGAAAAAAGTCTACAAGTATACTGCACCATAAAGTTAACAGTAGTTACCTCATTTCTGGGTAATGCGATTACAAGGGCTTTTATTTTTATCTTTATGCTTTTCTGTATCCCCACCCCCCATGACTGAGTATTACAGATATCATCAGAAGAAACAGCATTTAAAAATTTTTTGCAGGTTCTAGTATTTCAATTCTCATGAGCACATATAGTTTCTGTTCTCCATTGTCTAGTCTTATACTACTGCCATTATTTTTAAAAAGTTTTGAGAACTCTGTTTTGTGTCCCTTGTTTTTATTTTGTCTTCCCAAGATGCGAGCATTTAGAAGGGTGTATTTTGTCACATGGAGTTCTTGTTTCTGTTGTGGTGCTAAACATGAAGTGTTCAATAGGTTCTCAGTAGCTCAGTTAGTTAGAATATCAGATTCTTTTAGGCCACATCACTTCTCTTGAGACCCCACGGGATCCTATTTCATGAATACAGATTGTATTTGATATGCCTTTGATAGAGGAAGGTCTCCTCAGAATCAGAAAGAAGAGTAAAGAATTTGTCCAAGGCAACCAAAGTAAGTCAAGACCAAAATGACTATCTAACTCTGTTGACCTCAGAATAAATCAACCAGCCACCAACCAAAAAAATCTCGGCACTGAACTATCACTTCATCATAAAGGCTCTCCAAAGTTCACCCCTTACAGTTTTAAAAATAATATGTGCATAACAGCAAACATGAAAAACAAAACCTCAAGAATGTAGTGCTTTCCCATGAAAGAATAGCAAGGGTATTATGCATATATGTGAGTTTCATTAATATTCTAGGAAGGGCCTCTCTTAATTGAATATATGTTTAGATGTTGACTAGCTGAGAAACCACAGGACTTAGAATCCAGAGAACTAATTTCTAGGTCTGTTAAATTTTAGGCATATTACTTAGCCCCTTGGGTTAAGCCCTAGAGTGTCAATGGTAACATTGGCCCTCTGAACGCTGTGGGTTGTTACCGTGATCAAGTGAATCAACTCTCAGAAAACCTGGTTAGAAATGTTTTATAGCTCTAAGGCAGTGGTGTGATCTGAGCAGTGATTTCATCAGTGCCCCTTTCTCGTCCCCAACCCTGTGGTCTCTTACGGAAATTTACGTGACTCCTGGTCCTTGGGCTTTAGAGAACATTGAGGCAATGTTTGGCAGGTCCAGGTTCTTCTTGTCCACCTTTCATCCTGCCCAGCCAATTTGGCAGGAATGTGCATTGGCCTTTGTATGACCTCTGAAGTCAGACAGCTTTAGGAAAAGCAAGACCTTTTCTGAAGGGTGTTTTTCCTGATAATTCCATTAAGTTCCTTTCCAATTAAGATGTCTCCCGGAAGTTAAAGTAAGTTACAGTCTCTACGGAAATCCATAAATCTGTTATATAAAAAAGTGATCTCTCACCTGAGGAATTTGTCACTTCATTGTTCACTGCCTCTCTTAGGAAGCTAAGGAACTAGGCCTTTGTAACCTCCCTTATAAGTTCTTACTTCTTCACAGTTCCAGCTAAGCTTACACTTAATCTGTCTACTTCCTAAGTAAATACCCCAGAATGGTTTGATGTGTACTGACGAAAATTTCAAAATAACTTGTGAATTCCTAAGAAAGGGGTGATTTTGCTCTGCATTCTGGTTCCCATAGCACCGGACAAGTTTGGGGTACCTCTGAATTCATTTTACCCTTTGAAGAGGAGAAGGATAATACACTTCAGGAATGGTACCGTCTTTTTAAGCATTGCAAGCAGACTGTAACCCCATTTGTAGTTTTCTTTGCCTTAAGGGTTAGTGAGTCTCATGTAACAGTCTCCCTACTTGTCAGCTGTCCTTCAACACTCTATGCCGTTGACTGTTGTCTGTGGTTGTGGGATTGGTATGATCATGAAGGTTGGCTAAGACATGCATGTGTAGTTGCTTCACTCCTGCTGGAGAAGGAGGTCAAAAAGGTAAAACCAGGTGACTGGAATGTGTTTTTTAGCCCCAAACATACTTTATTCTAATCTCTACAAAGCAGTTAATGGTTTAGAAAATTAATTATGGGCATCTTGCACCTGTTTCTGGAAGAGCTGCTCTGTTGGTTGGAGAAATTCTTTTGAGTTACTGCTTATCACATGAGCTCGTTCTGGAACGCTCACATGATCAGATTATTTGTAATCTTGTGTTTAGCTTTTACGTTTATTTACAGTGCCTGTGATCTTACCTTAAATTCTTCCTCAACATTTCCATTGCATACTGGTCTTTCTAAGTTCACCTTTAAAATATTAGTGTGACCCAAATTATTCTGAAGTTGAAGTTTAGGATTTGATGTGACCTCTATTATATGTTTTTTGCTAATGTCTTTTTAAACATTATAACTTTTTGGATGGTTATCTTATGATGACATTTAACACAGTAGGGGAAGAAAAATAATTCTCCCTCTATCCTCTTGAGTTCATGGCTGAGACCGCTGTAATAAATTATTAACAAGAGAAAAATACACAAATATTCTCATGTATACATGAGAAAGACCCAAGCAAAAATGAGTAACTCCCTGAGGGGGCCTAAGCCACCACCTTTAATATCATCTTCAGCTAAAGACAAAAGAAAGGTAGGGGTTGTGTGTGTGTGTGTGTGTGTGTGTGTGTGTGTGTGTGTGTGTGGCAGTTACATGAATTTACCAGGAAAAGAACAAGAACAGTATAAATAAGGGTAAGGGTTGTTAGATTGAAGTCCGTGCCATCTCCATTGAGTTTCTTATGATTTAGAGTCAGCCTTCTCTCCCTGGTACAGAGAGGGATAATATTACAATGGTTATTTCCTTTATAAATGTAGATGTCCCTTAAAAAAAGAGTAACTTTTCTGTTTTCTGAGCTTCTCCAATATCTGCTATTTCTCAATAATCCTTATGCCGAAGGAACATATTTTCGGATGGCATAATCTGCTATCCTTCAGCACACGTGGCCTTACTTGGAGCAGGGAAATATTTCTTGCTTTGTACTATTGTAATAGTAAGATGTCTTGAACAGCATGATACAGAGCAGCAAAGAAAGAGGTATTTATTGTGAGGCTTTTACTACTTTACAGTCTACTTGAATCATACGGATATGGAGGCCTGATTGTACTATACCATTTTATATAACGGACTTGAGCATCTGCAGATTCCTGTATCTGTAGGGGATCCTGGAACCAATCCCCCAAGGATACCAAGGGATGATTGTATATAGCAGAATAGAATGAACTCTGAACTGTCTTTTCCTTTGTGGTCAGTGAAGTAGAACCTATTGTGGCCTCTGTTTCCCAAAGTGTCTTTTGGGGGTGGCCTCTGATGTAGCAAGCAAACTGGTGTTGCCAGGTTCTAATTTGTTTCACCAAATCCCCAGGTTTTTAGCTACCTGGACCTACTGTCACCACCACCCCAGGCTTCCTAAGAGCATCCTGATTCCTGTTATCTATGCTGACTGGTGTGAAAAGATTCCTTTGAACTTCATCCAAGACTGGTTTGGAATCCTTCAAACATTTTGAAGAATAAGAAACTCCAAGGTGGGGAGGGGCGGGCGGTATGGGGGATTAAGAGGTACAAACTATTATGTATAAAATAGCCTACACGCATCTATTGTACAGCACAGGGAATATAGCCGATATTTTATAATAACTACAAATGGAGACCTTTAAACATTGCGGATCACTATATTGTACACTTGTAACTTCTATAATACTTTACAGCAACTATACTTCAGTTTAAAAAAATGAAACTCCAAGAGTATGTTTACATGAAATACCCAAGCTGTAGAGAAGCATATAATATATACCTGAGTGGTGTTCATTTTGGTTCATCAAACCGTATTTTGCCAAGCCTGAGAGTGAGGTGAGTTGGCCCAGCTCAGTCGCTCCCTGATCTTGGTTTATTTTCATACTTAAACCAGCCTGGGAAGTAGAAACCTCAACTTTGGCAGGAGATTTACAGCTTTCATATATTGTATTTTCTCACAGCCTGCACTTTCACCTAGTATACCTAATAGGACGATTCTGAATGGCTTTTCTCTTTAAAGTCTGACTTTCACATATGACCCGGCTGCTGATTATGAAAAGTGTTGTCACTCCTCGACAGCATCTGCCCCCGGGGTGTTTGGGGGCTGGGGCTCCAGCGCTGCTGGGACTCCAGCGCCGCTGGGACGCACACTGCTTGCTTGTTGATACCGAGAGTCTTCTGGCCTGGGCCAGCCTCCCCTGGATTATCACCACCCTGTTCCTTCTAGGAGAAATCTTGCTTTTTTATCTGTCTCTGAACTCAGTGATTATGAAAGTAGGGAATTATCTAGACGCAGATTGTTTATTGTGGTGAAATATACATAACATACCATTTATCATTTAACTATTCTCAGTGCGGTGATAGGTACATTCATGGTGTTGTGCAACCATCATTATTTTCAGAACTTTTTCATCATCCCAAACAGGAGCTTAGTACCCATTAAACAGTAACTCCCCATTACTCCTTCTCCTAGCTCCTGGTACCTCTAGTCTCCTTTATGTCTGTGTGAATTTAAGTATTCTTAGTCCCTCAAAAATGTAGAATCTTTCAATATTTGTCTTTTTGTTTTTGGTTTATTTCACTTAGCGTAATGCCGTCAAGGTTCACCCATGTTGTAGCATGCATCAGAATTTCCTCCTTAAGGCTGAATAATATTTCCTGTGTGTATATATCTCATTTTGTTTATCCATTCATCTGTTGATGGACATTTGGGTTGTTTCCGTATTTTGGCTGTTGCTAATAATGCTGCTATGCACATGGATATACAAATATCTTTTGGGGTCCCTACTTTCAGTTCTTTTGGGGAAATACCCAGAAGTGGAATCGCTGGACCCTGATTACATTTTAAGGCACCACTTTCAGATCTGACTATAAGGTAGTCTTCATCTGCATATACCTGATTTTACTTAAGCATTCTCCAGCTATTACACACCTAAATTATAAGTAATTTTTCCATCAAAGAAAGTTTCAATCTCCTGCTTATTAGGCCTCTGCTTTCTCAGTGAGTGTGGAATTGGGGTTATTGTCTAGTCAAGAAGCAGCTAGCTAAGCTTTGTTTCGAATCCCAGGAAAACCGTCTAAATGTGTCCTCAAATACACAAGGAGATAGATACATTTAGGAACTCATGGAACATTATAAGAACTGAATTTCTTGGCAGGCTTATATTTTAACAAAAGATAAACAGTGCTTTTCTTTTCAGAATTAATAGATACTTGGATGTAATGACCACTTCCATTACACGTTTGTTGGACATCTTCACTGTAAGATGAGCCGGTAACCTGAGAATGTCATCGGTATGCTTGCCTCTGCGGTGCTATGGGCACAGCAGATTCTCATAAGAGTTGGGTTAGGGGCAGGGTAGAAATAACTGACATCTTTAGTAAATGTCACTATTTATACTACCAAACAGTTTTCCTTCTGATTTGCCTCTGTCCTATCCAAATATTCTCTTTGTTTTAAGTAAGTAATTTCCAGAGCAAACTGACAGCTAAGTGTCTGTTTTACTAAGTGTCCCTTTTCCCTTCTAAGAGATAACACTGTCTTTGTCATCATTCTCATGGCCACTCTCCGTGAATGACTGCAGTTAATTGAACCGATTTCTTAATTAAGCGTTGAGGTGAAGAACGTCACTTGAATGCAGTGGGCACATATGCACACACTAGGGACAATCTGCCCTTACTCACAGGGATGTGTTGTTTATGTGCTCTCCTAAGTTCAGTGCATGGGAAGTGTTCTGCTTTCTGTCGTGCAGCTGTCTCTTTAAAGTGATGGAAAAACCATCTACACAAGATAGAATATAATGTCATCCAGGTATGTAGCTTTAAGCGTCATCTTTATTCTGACCTCTTGTGCATGCAGACTGCCTATTTGCCTTCTCCACTTAGATGTCTAATTGGCCTCTCAAAGTTAGCATGTTTAAAACCAAACTTCTGATTCCCCCCCCCCCCAAACTCGCTCTTCTCAGTCTTAACTGTTTTAGTAGTAGAAGGTGATTCCAGTCTTCCTCTTGAACAGTTGGCTTTCTCATTGGTTCCTCTCTTACCCGCACACCTCACATCAGTTCATGAGCACGCTGAAAATTTAAGTTAAAACGATAAGTGGTATGTTATGCATATTTCACCACAATAAACAATCTGAGTATAGATAATTACCTACTTTCATGATCACTGGGTTCTGAGATAAGAGAGCAAGATTTCTCTTAGAAGGATTAACACCAAGATTTCTCCTGGTGATAATCCAGGGGAGGCTGGCCCAGGCAAGAAGACTCTGCTCTTGTCCTGAAGGAGACCTCTTAACATCTCGGTCCCCAGGCACACACTTGCCTCAGGGTTTTTGCTCTTCTCAGTCCCTCCACCTTGAATCTTCTCCTCCCAGGTACCTGACGGATGGATTTGAAGTATTTGTTGATTTGTTTTTTCTTTTGGAAAGCACATTTAGAGGGAGGGGTGAATTGGATTTGATTCTAATATGGAGATCCTGTGTAAAGACAAACACCTTCTTAAAGAGTGTATCCAAATCTATCTCCTGTCTTAGCTATTGTACATCATAAGGTGTAGGGGAGGTCAGGTAACCCATGTTTTATAGGCATCTGTTGCTGTCACTTCTGAACCAGCCCAGTGTTCATTTCATACCCACCTGCAACCAGCAACAAGAGAAAGAAATTGTGCGTGGAACATAATAATTATAGTAAGTGTATTTCCATCTACATGTGGGAGACTTCGCAGCTTAACAGTCTTCTTTGAAGATTGCTTTTTCTCTGGCTTTTTGCCCTTTCTGATCCACAGCTTCTCAGCTCACAGTGCTGTCCTTCCTCTAACTCTTTGTCCTTGTTCTACTCTCTGTAAGGGAGACCCATTTTTTCTTTGGGCAAAGAAAGAACATTTAGTCCATCCTAAATGCAAGCTTTATTTAAGAGAGTCTGTCCTCTTTGTAGAAATGTGTTTATTGCTTATAGACTTTTCATTTCACCTGCCAAGTCCTATTACTCGAGTGACTAAAAAAATCTGCAGTTTATTTATAAAAGTACTTTTATCGATTAATCCAAGAAGAAATGTAAACGTTTAAATCAGACAAAAGGAGAACAAGGCGCACTAACACATTAAAATGTAAATTAACAGCATGGAGAGCGTCCTGTGGGCACATAGCATAACTTATTTCAAGTCCAAGACTGGAAGTTGTGCAGAAAACCCCTAAAATGTCTGTTGTAAGCAGCTCTAACAAGCACTGTAGCTAATGGCAGGAAAATATTCCAAATCAAATACAGGTCCTGCTGGAACCTACGGATGTGACTTTTCTAAGCATGTTAATATCTCAAATATTATGTAACTGGAAATATAATCTGCTCACTATGGTATCTTTCAGTTTTAACAAATATTTATTCCGTGATCATGGGTGTTTTTTTTCCCAAAAGTTTTAAATAGAATTAATTTTTAAATTCTGGAATCTTATTTTGGAGTAAAAGATTTTTTTAAATTGAAGTATAGTTGATTTGCAATGTGTTAATTTCTGCTGTACAGCAAAGTGATTCAGTTATACATATATATATATATATATAAATATATATACATTCTTTTTTAAAATATTCTTTTCCATTATGGTTTATCATAGGATATTGAATATGCTTCTCTGTGCTCTACAGTAGGACCTTGTTGTTTATCCAGTCTATATATAAAAGCTGACATCTGCTCACCCCAATCTCCCACGCCATCCCTCCCCCAACCCTCTCCCCCTTGGCAACCACCAGTCCGTTCTCTATGTCCGTGAGTCTGTTTCTGTTTCATAGATGGATTCATTTGTGTCATATTTTAGATTGCACATATAAGTGATATCATATGGTATTTTTCCTTCTCTTTCTGACTTACTGAAGTGAAAGATTTTTGAGCAACTCCACGTATTAGCTATTGAAGTAGGTGCAGAAGCTATTACAGGATGACACACGGCTGAGCTGACGAGCTTACTGTGTACATACCGGTTGCTGTCCTCTTGGGGCTGCGCTGCTAGATGACTCTTAGGGAAAGATTTTTGAGAGTTTGGGCTTCCCTGCCACCTGAGATCAGACACGAAGACTGCTGGCATATTCCTAGCTGCGATGTTGGTAAAAGGTGACTGGAGAATCAGGGGAAGTTGGGAAAGGGTTAAAGAGCTCTTATGTGAACCTTCAAGTGCAGCTCGTGCAGGATTTGGGTCTGCTGCCTTTTTGCTGTCCCTTGTCATTTGTCTAAGTGGTTCATTTGAAAATTTGTGTCCATTAATGCAGTAATTGTGTGAGGAGGGTCACTCCTAATCACTGTATACTGTCTTTCCACAAGCATGAAAAAAACCTAGACTGTCAGCTACCAAAAAAATGCAGGAGCTCGCGTCTGGCAGCCTCCAAGTCTCTGGAACAAGGAAGATGTCATGGAATTTCCTGTTTTAATTGCAAAGACCAGTTGAGTTCCAGGGCCATTCTTGACCTTATCATGGTTGATGAGTCTCTCCAAATAGAAGTCTCCCGATTCATCCACTTTTTTTTTTTTTTACAAAATGTCTTTTTACTACCTCTACTTTGAACGTATATCAGGCACTTTAGAACATCTAGAAAGACTAGATATTTCAAAAAAGGACTTATTGTCCACTACATATACAGTAGTAAGGAGTAAAATGCACACACAAAACCAAGGTTCTAATATGCAAACGTCTTCTAACTGTGACCAGTCTGGCACAGAACCTTCTTTTCTTCCTCCTCAACGCCTTCCACTCCACGTCCTCTAAGCCACTGGACAAACGTGGACCTCTGTGGCTCCTGATGTCGCCTCTACTAGAGGCGGTCAAACAGCTCCATTTCGAAAAGTCATTTCCAGAAGACATTTCTTTTATACGGTTTTTTTTTTTTAAAGAAACAAATGGGCATTTACAAGACATGTGACTTTAACTCTATCATACGTCGGCAACCTCTTCACATCTAGAAGACCTACATGTAGCGAAAAGTTTTCTTTCGAAAGGTTGGGGGGGAAGTTGAGAGCAGCTTTTTCATATTCTATACACAGGCCTTCTATAAACGGCCAGTAAATCTTCCCACAGGGTGGCGGGCACTTCCTATTGGCCGCACGTGGTACGTGATTCTACCATTTCTATCTTCCGACATCGAGGTCTTGGTAGAACGACGACCCACCGCCGGATGACCCGCTAACGTTCCACCCGTCGTCGACCGGGGCTCCGCTCACCTTCCGGGCCCGTTAAGGCCTTTGCCCGTCGTTGTCCGGACGAGGTGAGGTCTCGTCCAACTGGGACAGAGAGGTCCCCTCAGGTCCCGGATCCGCGCGGGCTCCAAGGCCTAAGGGTGGCTGAGCTGGCGTCCACCTAGACCCCCGTTCCCCGGGCCCTCCGCGGCGTTCCAGTGGCCGCCATTCTTCTCGCCCTGCCACGCCCGACGCCCAAAGGCGCCACGTTCTTGGTGGCCTGCGGGAGGCTTCGCCTGACCGCTGCAGCGTGGGGTCAAGAGACCCGGCGGTGGGCGGGCTCCGGGCTCCGAGGGGCCGCCGCCATTAGGTCGCGGAGGTGGGGGCGTGGGGGGGGCAGTTCGTTGCTGCTTCCAGGCTCGGGCCCTGCCAGCGGGTGGCTGCGGCGAGGGCTCTGGGGCTCAGCAAGACACAGCCTGAGCCTGTCCCGGGGCCCCTCAGTTCACCTGCCGACCGGAGGCCGCAGGGCCTGGAGGGCCCCGGGCTAGAAGGCCGCGATCCGCTTCTCTCCGCGCTCTCTGCCGGAACTCCGGACACTTTATTTTTTTAAAAAAATTTGTTTGTAAGACTTAAGGAGAGGCACTGTTTTTTCTTTTTTCTTTTTAAATTTTGAAATATACCATATATACAAAAGTGTATAAAACATACATAAAGACTAATAATAATAAAATTGAACACCCACATACTCTCCATTCAGCTGAAGAAACAGATTACCTGTGCTTAAGAAAAGGAGAGTGGATGGAAGGCAGTATTGCTTTCAAAATAACCTCACTTTCCTGATTTTTGTGTTCATTATATCCCTTAGCTTTTTTCTTTCTTATTTTTAAAAACAGTTTTATGTTTAACTGTGCATCCCCAAACAATATTTTGTTTAGTTTTGCCCTTATCGGGGAACTTTATAGAAATGGAACCATACTCAATATATTATTTGGGGACTTGCTTCTTTCTCTCAGCATTTATGTTTTTGAGATTCATCCACATTGATGTGTAGTATTAATAACTGTAGTTCATGTTCTTGTACTGCTATTAAGGATTGTATCGTGTGGATCGCCACCATGTCTTTTTCCATTCTCCAGGTTTGTTTCTTTGTTGGTATTTGGAAAGCAATATGGACCCCAAATTTAGCAAGTCAACTTGCCACCTAAAGCTTCAGAGTTTGGCCCCTTTCTGGTCAAATTCCCTGAGTCTATGTTGGGAATTTCCAAGTGGTTTGCTTTCATTTGTGGGAATACTGACTGTCCTCATTTCTGGAGACCTTCTAGAGAATGGACTTGTTTTGCCTTCTCCAGGGGTTGTTAGTTCTTGACCTGATTCTCCTAGGTCTGGAATCACAGCCCCATTTCTGCAGGATCTTGCGTATGAGTCTTTCCCTGTGAAAACCACACTTCCTTTAAGGGCTGATCTTTTGTGGAGGTGGAGGGACAGCTAGAAACCCAGACGCTCTAGCTAGAAGCAGGCTGGTCTTCAGAGCACAGGAAGATACTGAGACACGCTCTTCTTCCTGTGCTCGGCTTTCCAAGGGCATCCTCCTCCCTTCCCCTCCCCTCCCCACCCTGTTTCTCCTCTGGAATTGGCAGGTGTTCTGTTCCATTGTGCCCCCTACCGAGGGAGCCACTTTAGGGGCACTCCCATTGTTTAGTTTCAGATACCTCTGTGGAAGCTCTAATAAAAAGCTCAGCAGGTTATATTTATTTTCAAATTTAGGAACATTTTCTGGAAAGATTGTTCTAAGGGGTTACAGGTGTCATCGTTACGGTCTTATGACACTTTTGAAGGTAGGTCTCAGAATAAGTGAGTAGGTTTTTCCTCTTTCATAAAGTGGAGCCTGTGAGTGTGTTATTCTATATTAACTGGGTTTTGTTACTTGAGATTTGTTCAGCTTTCCTTGAAGTGTGTTCTCCTGAACTTATATTAACGGTTGCCACATAGGGAAAAGTAATTCTGCAGTAAAATAAAGTTAAATCAGTTTCTTTGCTACAGGAGTTCTCAGAGCCTTCAATACACTGTTGTGCTTTGTGAATATTTAAATGGGGAGCTGGTAGAGACGGGAGTTCAAAAACATGTCTGATTATAGAATCCCCCCTCTTAGTGTATCTCGCAGTAATAATCCGCCCCTGAATACTCTTTGGGAAAGAAGGCATCATTAATATATTTTCCGTCGTTTACGTTGGCTTCTTTTACCTAGATCTCAGGATTGCAGTGGAATCTCCTAGTGCCTTAAGATATGTCCATATGTCTTGAGGGAGGATGTGAACCTTTAAGGGCAAACTTATTATTTTCAGTTCACTTTCGATTTAGAATACATAGGCCAAACGATCAAGTGTGTGTGTGTGTGTGTGAGTGAATAAGAGTAGGGCAAAGAAGGAGTTTTGTAAATTGAGAGAAGAATACTCAGCTTTTAATGGATATTCATTGCCCTCGGAATTATATTCTATGGAAGTAGCAGAATAACAAAAAGGGCCCAAACCAAAATTATCTTTTTGTAAATGTCTCCAGGCAAAGAAAGATTTCGTGTATGAAAACACTGATGAAAATGGTTGATCTTCCCAATGATTGTAAACAAAAAAGTTTTCTACCTTCCTCCCTCCCTCCCTCCCTCCCTCCCTCCCTCCCTCCCTTCCTTTTTGGTGAGAAGTGAAGATGATGATGCAAAGGACACTGAGTTATCTTTTTTTAAAAGACTTGTTTTATGACAGGTACAAGGTCTGCCGATTTGGCACATTATATAGATTTTATTTTGGGCCTTGTCAGGAGTACGTTTTCTTCTGTTGTTTACTGTTCTATGTTCTCTTGGCCTTGAACATATAAAAGAGATGGAGACTGAAATGAAAACTGCATCTAATTATACCTCTTCTACCAAAATACTAAAACCAAAAGCAGAGAAGCCAGCTCAATTCTTATACATTTTATTTGTTTGTTTGTTTGTTTGTTTATTTATTTATGGCTGCGTTGGGTCTTCGTTGCTGTGCGCAGGCTTTCTCTAGTTGTGGTGAGCTGGGGCTACTCTTCGTTGCGGTTTGCGGGCTCCTCATCGTGGTGGCTTCTCTTGATGCAGAGCACGGGCTCTAGGCGCGCAGGCCTCAGTAGTTGTGGCTTGTGGGCTCTAGAGCGCAGGCTCAGTAGTTGTGGCTCACGGGCTTAGTTGCTCCGCGGCATGTGGGATCTTCCCAGACCAGGGATAGAACCCGTGTCCCCTGCATCGGCAGGTGGATTCTTTTTTTTTTTTTGTGGTATGCGGGCCTCTCACTGTTGTGGCCTCTCCCATTGCAGAGCATAGGCTCCGGACGCACAGGCTCAGCGGCCATGGCTCACGGGCCCAGCTGCTCCGCGGCATGTGGGATCTTCCCAGACCGGGGCACGAACCCGTGTCCCCTGCATTGGCAGGCGGATTCTCAACCACTGCGCCACGAGGGAAGCCCTGGCAGGTGGATTCTTAAGCACTGTGCCACCAGGGAAGCCCAGAGAAGCTCAATTCTGAATAACTGAAAATTGGCTATAATCCTTATCTAAAATATTTCTTATTCTGATAAAAAAAATTTTCAGCTCTCCCTGCTGCTTAGATTTTCCCACCCATAAGTACTTTAATATAAGTAAAATTTCCAGATAACTGACACTTACTTATTCCTTCAAATGCCAGACCTTAACCATTTTGCTCTGTTTTCCCCTCTGTCTTAAGCAGAGGCCAGCGGTGACTGGACGTGATCGCGAGCAGCTATCATTGTCCGTGTGATGAAAGGAGCTTGGGTTGCTCTGAGCTTCCCATCTCTTGTCACAGTGTTGGGTTGTCAGGAGGCCAATCCTGCTGCCACCTCCCTTCTTAGCCTTGGATGGTGGCTGTCCTGCCTGCTGGGTGCTGGAAGAGTAGACAGCAGAGCAGGTCGAATGGGCGTGCGTACAGCAGCTCCAGAATGAGCGCCTAGTCCTCTCCAGCAGGAGTAGAGGTGTGGCTGACCCCTTGGGGCTGTCGAACATCTCTTTCTGGTGCTCATAGGCTTTCATCTGGATACAGGAGGACTGAGGTCCTTGGGGAAAGGAGTGCTTCCTATCCTTAGATCCGTGTAAAACCTAGATGAGCCCTTTGGAAGTTTATAATCTACTTGTTTGCTTCCCCAAACTGAATATGAATCCACCTTGGCTCGGACATTAATATAACTTTTGAAATTCTCTAATAGCCTTATCTCAGGAGCATTAGCTATTCCTTATCTGCACAAGGCTGGCCATGTACGGATACTTGTTGAGGACGGGTTCATTGTAGTCTCTCGTTATACGATGGATGTGGTGTGAGGTTGCGTGATGCTGTATTATACTATTCCCTCTGCATTTGTATGCGTTTGAAATTTCCCCTAATAAAGCATTTGTAAAAACATAACACTGCATATGTATTTGATTGGTTTTCAGACAAACCTCAAAGAGTGGAGTTACTCAGGGAAACATCACGTTGTCTCAAATGGTACTAGTAACCTAGTGATGAGAGCCACGGACTTCATATATCCATAATTCACTTAACAGATATTTATTAATCTGGTGCCTGACAATGTTCTAGGCACTAGGAACAAGATAGAGGGAAGTCCTTATTTCCATGGATCTTACAACTGTTAGATCCAGGGGAGAAGGTCTGTAGATAAGTAACCAGGTAAAGGAGATGGTTTAAAGTGGTGAAAGGTACTGTGAGGAAAAGAGCCGAGTAACATGAGGCAGCCTAGGTGAGGTGATGCCGGCGGCAGCAGCACGAACTCGAGAGTTAAAGAAGGCTTCCCCGAGGGGAGCAGGCCGTGCGGAGGGAGGGCACCCCAGGCAGAGGGGAGCTTCTGCGCAGGCGCCCTGGGATGCGGATGCTTTCTTTGGGGGGCGCCTCTCACCTTTAGGAAAGCGACCCCAGAGAACGTGCAGTCCAGCCAGTTTATCTGACCCACGTGCCCACTGACACCCAGAATCAATGCCTGCAACTCTAAGAGCTGTCGAGTAATCCAATAAATAAGCCAGTAAACATATCCTTATTAAGAGGACTTTCAAATCAGTCATTAACCAAAACAAAGCAGTCACTTTTCTGCAGTAGTAAAATAAAGGTACCCAGTTACTTGTATAAAAATAGACTTCCTTTCGAGTATGACCATCATAAATGACTGTGTGGGATATCTGCGTTCTTTTGGGATGTAGTTCTGAGATTGTATTTTATGCGTGTGTTTGTTTCTTCAGTAAACATGTATTCTGTCCTGTGTAGCAAGCACTGTGCAAACTGGACAGGACAGAGCCGGGACGATTGTGACCCAGCCTCTGCCTGGGGGGCACTCAGAGTGGGAAGAGACAGGTGTCTGTGACCAGGCCAAGTGCTTATCAAGTGCCAGGTGTGGGGTAGGTGGTCATGAGCAAAGCAGACCCGGGCGCAGTCCCGGTGTAGCTCAGCTTTAAGTGGACAAGACAGACAATAAAGCACAACACTGACAAAGTATGATGGGTGCCATGAGGAAAACTGATAGTGAACAGAAAGGGAGTTCAAGATGGGGCAGTCAGGGAAGGCCTCTCTGGGGAGGTGGCAGTCTTGTCTAGTATGAAAAAGAACCAGGGGAGAGGACATTCCTGGCAGAGCAGCATGGGTGGTGGCTCTGAGTCAGAGAAGAGTTTTATGAGTTTACGGTGGTTAGAAAGGAGAAGACGGAAGGTGGGAAAGGTGAACAGAGGCCAAATCCTATAGAGGACATTAAGGAATTTGTTGACATCCCAAGTGCCACAGGGAGTTATTGCAGGGTATTAAACCAGGAGAATGGTAGGAAATTTATTTTCAAAAGATCATTCTGGTTGCAAGGTTAGATGTGGAGTTAAAGGAATACACCAAAAAGATCCTAATCCTAGTTTTACCATTTGCTTAGTCTTGTAGGCTGTTTACTCATCTGAGAAATGGGGCTAATAAAGTCCACCTCTTGTGGTGGGGAGGATTGAGTGAATAAGATAAGGTGTCAAGAATCGTGTAATGGCCAGAATATGCTCAATAACATCATTACCCTCCTTGTTCTCCCTCCTTCTCATAGAGTAAAATACAGAAGGAAAGTGCTCTGGAATCAGTCTCTGGGGGCCTTGGGGACAGCATCGCTGGGCCCAGTGGCAGCTCTGTAAGGGGATGGGTCCTGTGTCCAGCTGTGGAGCGTTTTGTCTTTCTATTTGAGGTTGATCTGACCCATTCAAGAACTGGATTAGTAATAATGGCTTTATTAATGACTTGCTCCAAATGAGATGATGAGTTTAGTATAACAGATTTCCCCCTTTTTTCTTGATGCCTTCTGAAGGAGAGAAGTAAGTTGTGAATGCAGTACTACTATCGCTCCTTTACTGATAATTCTCAGAGTTCTATCAGGAGGATCTGTGAACCTTAACGCTTCTTGTTTGTATCTCGCACGCTCATGTAGACTAAAGACACGGTCTTCACTTAATTTACTTGTTGTCTGGAATCTCTAAACATCTTCCACAAATAATGAGGTTTTTTTTTTTAAAGTTTGGAGGAGAACATTTAATTCTCAAAAATTCCGTCGTAATGGTCTTCACTGGGTTCATGTGTGAGTTTGCCTAGTGGGTAAAAGATTTGTTTTTTTTAACCATGTAAATAGTACGTGCAAAGAAAATGCTGTTCAGTGGTGTGGGCATAATACATATAACACAGGAAAGCAGCAGCTGCCCTCAGAGAGTCGGTAGTATGATTATAGCCTTGTGTTAATAATCCTAAACTTTCATGAATTGGTCTCAGACTTGCCTGTGGTCGATTCTGCTCTGGGATGGTGACCGGCATTGGAGGGAGATTACATGTGGAGTGTGGTTAAGTGGTATTATTTTGTCTTTTGTTTTGTTTTGTTTTTTGAGAGAGTTTATTTTTTGCTTAGCTTAAAAAAATCTTTTAATAAAAACTTCCATTAGAGCCATTTGAGGTTCCCAGCAAAACTGAGCGGAAGGTAGAGATTTCCGATATACCCACTGCCTCTACTCATACATAGCCTCCCCCATGATCAACATCCTGCACTAGAACAGTACATTTGTTACAGTTGATCAACCTACACTGCACTGACACATCATAATCGCCCAAACTCCGTAGTTTACATTAGGTAGGGTTCACTCGTGCTGTTGTACATTGTATGTATTTGGACAAATGACATATATCCATTGTTGTACCATACAGGATGTTTTCATTGCCCTAAAAAATCCTCTGTGCTCTACCTATTCATCCCTTCCCATCCTCCCAGACTCAGGCACCTACCCATCTTTTTACTGTGTCCATAGTTTTGCCTTTTCCAGAATGTCATATAGTTGAAATTATACAGTATGGAGCCTTTTCAGGTTGGCTTCTTTCACTTAGTAATATGCATTTAAGTTTCCTCCATGTGTTTTCCTGGCTTGACAGGTCATTTCTTTTTAGTGCTGTGGTTGGATATAATTTAATATTGATCCATGGGTCCTGCCTTGAATGTTTTTAGATATACCTGGGCTCTAGAATCAAACTGTTCCTAGTTTGCCGTCCTCAATGAAGGTTGAGTTGTAATTTTCCTGCCTTCATGATTCAACTCAGTGAGACTTTGAAGTTTAATGGCTCTGCACAGACGTCTTACAGCCCAAGTGGGCTGCTGAGTCAGCGTGTCTTGACCTCACAGCCCTCAGGGAGGTGAGTCCTGCAGGCTCTCAAAGTCCACAAGCATCTGGCGTCAGCACCACAGCTGTTTCTATGGCAGATGGAAAGAAGGAGATTATAGGTAAAATAAACAGCTGAAAGTGGGAGCATTCCATTACTAGAAAGTGGTCGAGGCAAGAACAGAACCCCCGCAGTCTGGTTTCTGCATCCCTGCTCTTAGCCACGATGCTGGACTGGCTCTCTCTCTCTCTCTCTTTTTTTTTTTTTTAAACACCTTTATTAGAGTATAATTGCTTTACAATGGTGTGTTAGTTTCTGCTTGATAACGAAGTGAATCAGTTATACATATACATATGTCCCCATATCTCTTCCCTCTTGCAGCTCCCTCCCTCCCACCCTCCCTATCCCACCCCTCTAGGTGGTCACAAACCACCTAGCTGATCTCCCTGTGCTATGTGGCTCATTCACACTAGCTACGTTTGGTAGTGTATATATGTCCATGCCACTCTCTCACTTTGTCCCAGCTTACACTTGCCCGTCCCTGTATCCTCAAGTCCATTCTCTAGTAGGTCTGCATCTTTATTCCCTTCTTGCCCCTAGGTTCTTCAGACCATTTCTTTTTTCTTTTTTTTTAAGATTCCATATATATATGTTAGCATACAGTATTTGTTTTCCTCTTTCTGACTTACTTCACTCTGTATGACAGTCTCTAGGTCCATCCACCTCACTACAAATAACTCAGTTTCGTTCCTTTCTAATGGCTGAGTAATATTCCATTGTATATATGTGCCACATCTTCTTTATCCATTCATCTGTTGATGAACAGTTAGGTTGCTTCCATGTCCTGGCTATCGTAAATAGAGCTGCAATGAACATTTTGGTACATGACTCTTTTTGAATTATGGTTTTCTCAGGGTATATGCCCAGTAGTGGGATTGCTGGTTTGTATCGTAGTTCTATTTTTAGTTTTTTCAGGAACCTCCGTACTGTTCTCCATAGTGGCTGTATCAATTTACATTCCCACCAACAGTGCAAGAGGATTCCCTTTTCTCCACACCCTCTCCAGCATTTATTGTTTGTAGATGTTTTGATGGTGGCCATTCTGACCAGTGTGAGATGATATCTCATTGTAGTATTGATTTGCATTTCTCTAATGATTAATGATGTTGAACATTCTTTCATGTGTTTGTTAGCAATCTGTATATCTTCTTTGGAGAAATGTCTATTTAGGTCTTCTGCCCATTTTTGGATTGGGTTTTTTTTTTTTTTTTTTTTTTTTTTTTTTTTTGCGGTATGCGGGCCTCTCACTGTTGTGGCCTCTCCCGTTGCGGAGCACAGGCTCCGGACGCGCAGGCCTAGCGGCCATGGCTCACGGGCCCAGCCGCTCCGTGGCACGTGGGATCTTCCCGGACCGGGGCACGAACCTGTGTCCCCTGCATCGGCAGGCGGATTCTCAACCACTGCGCCACCAGGGAAGCCCTGGGTTGTTTGTTTTTTTGATATTCAGCTGCATGAGTTGATTGTATGTTTTGGAGATTAATCCTTTGTCAGTTGCTTCATTTGCAAATATTTTCTCCAATTCTGAGGGTTGGCTTTTCATCTTGTTTATGGTTTCCTTTGCTGTGCAAAAGCTTTTAAGTTTCATTAGGTCCCATTTGTTGACTTTTGTTTTTATTTCCATTTCTCTAGGAGGTGGGTCAGAAAGGATCTTGCTGTGATCCATGTCATAAAGTGTTCTGCCTATGTTTTCCTCTAAGAGTTTGATGGTGTCTGGCCTTACATTTAGGTCTTTAATCCATTTTGAGTTTATTTTTGTGTATGGTGTTAGGGAGTGTTCTAATTTCATTCTTTCACATCTAGCTGTCCAGTTTTCCCATTACCACTTATTGAAGAGGCTGTCTTTTCTCCACTGTATATTCTTGCCTCCTTTATCAAAGATAAGGTGACCATGTGTGCGTGGGTTTATCTCTGGGCTTTCTATACTGTTCCATTGATCTATATTTCTGTTTTTGTGCCAGTACCAGACTGTCTTGATACTGTAGCTTTGTAGTATAGTCTGAAGTCAGGGAGCCTGATTCCTTCAGCTCCGTTTTTCGTTCTCAAGATTGCTTTGCCTATTTGGGGTCTTTGGTGTTTCCATACAAATTGTGAAATTTTTTGTTCTAGTTCTGTGAAAAATGCCAGTGGTAGTTTGATAGGGATTGCATTGAATCTGTAGATTGCTTTGGGTAGTAGAGTCATTTTCACAATGTTGCTTCCAATCCAAGAACATGGACTATCTCTCCATCTATTTGTTTCATCTTTAATTTCTTTCATCAGTGTCTTATAATTTTCTGCATACAGGTCTTTTGTCTCCTTAGGTAGGTTTATACCTAGATATTTTATTCTTTTTGTTGCAGTGGTAAATGGGAGTGTTTTCTTAATTTCTCTTTCAGATTTTTCATCATTAGTGTATAGGAATGCAAGAGATTTATGTGCATTAATTTTGTATCCTGCTGTTTAGTTTTCTGGTAGCATCTTTAGAATTCTCTAGGTATAGTATCATGTCATCTGCAAACAGTGACAGCTTTACTTCTTTTCCAATTTGTATTCCTTTTATTTCCTTTTCTTCTCTGATTGCTGTGACTAAAATTTCCAAAACTATGTTGAATAATAGTGGTGAGAGTTGGCAACCTTGTCTTATTCCTATTCTTAGTGGAAATGGTTTCAGTTCTTCACCATTGAGGACAATGTTGGCTGTGGGTTTGTCATATATGGCCTTTATTATGTTGAGGTAAGTTCCCTCTATGCCTGCTTTCTGGAGGATTTTATTGTAAATGGGCATTGAATTTTGTTGAAATCTTTCTCTGCTGCTGTTGAGATGATCATATGGTTTTTCTCCTTCAGTTTGTTAATACGGTGTATCACGTTGATTGATTTGCGTATATTGAAGAATCCTTGCATTCCTGGGATAAACCCCACTTGATCATAGTGTATGATCCTTTTAATGTGCTATTGGATTCTGTTTGCTAGTATTTGGTTGAGGATTTTTGCATCTATGTTCATCAGTG
The DNA here is from genome assembly GCF_026419965.1 of Kogia breviceps. Lineage (NCBI taxonomy): Eukaryota > Metazoa > Chordata > Mammalia > Artiodactyla > Physeteridae > Kogia > Kogia breviceps. The sequence continues at coordinate 93,903,366 of NC_081319.1, forward strand.
ATACTGCTCTGTAGTTTTCTTTCTTTGTGACATTTTGTCTGGTTTTGGTATCAGAGTGATGGTGGTCTCGTAGAATGAGTTTGGGAGTTTTCCTCCCTCTGCTATATTTTGGAAGAGTTTAAGAAGGATAGGTGTTAGCTCTTCTCTAAATGTTTGATAGAATTCGCCTGTGAAGCCATCTGGTCCTGGGCTTTTGTTTGTTGGAAGATTTTTAATCACATAGTAGAATAAACCTGATATTAGGAGAGATTGGTAACTCACTGATTGGCTGATTGGGTCCTTTAACCAGCGCTCACTGAATACAAATTATTTGCAAGCCATTTGATGCACACCAAGAGGGCTTCAGTCAGTTTCAAGTAGATGGTCATCACTGTGTCTCCCTGCCTAGTCAGTGGAGATGGTATGGCCTATGTCTTTAAAACTTGAGTCTTGCTGGGTGGCAGAGAGATTGTATATCTGTGCAGAAAAAAAATGACGATTTTAAAAAATGGAATTTTATTGTATTATATTTATACATTCTTACAACCCTAGAACATTTTTGGAGGATCATCAGAGTTGTAAAATAATAAAATTAATTTATAAAACTTGAAGTGATTAGAAAACCTCTAGTGGGAATTCTAAGACTTTGCTCTTATTCACTTTATTTTAGAAGTTTCTTGCTTCTATAATAAAGTTGATACATCTTTATTGCAGAAAAATATTTTTGTAATTAAAAAATTTTTATTACTGCTATTCATATATTTTTTAAATGCAGGTTTTTAAAGTTGAGGTTTAGTTGATGTATAATATTATATAAATTTCAGGTGTACAACATAGTGTTTCACAATTTTTAGAGGTTGTGTTTCATTTATAGTTGTTACAAAATATTGGCTATATTCGCTGTGTTGTAAAATATATCCTTGTAGCGTATTTATTTTATACAGAGTAGTTTGTACCTCTTACTCCCTCCCCCTCTCTTGCCCCTCCCCGCTTTTTCCCTCTCCCCACTGGTAACCACTAGTTTGTTCTCTATATCTGTGACTCTGTTTCTTTTTAGTTATATTCGCTAGTTTGTTTATTTTTTAGATTCCACATATAAGTGATATCATACAGTATTTGTCTTTCTCTGTCTGACTTACTTCACTCAGCATAATACCCTCCAAGTCCATCCATGTTGTTGCAAATGGCAACATTTCATTCTTTTTTATGGCTGAGTAGCAGTTCATCATATATATATATATATAGCACCACATCTTCTTTATCCATTCGTCTGTTGATGGTCACTTAGGTTGCTTCCTTATCTTGGCAATTGTAAATAATGCTGCCATAAACATTGGGGTGCATGTATCTTTCCGAATTAGTGGTTTTGTTTTTTTTCAGACATATACCCAGGAGTGGAATTGCTGGGTTATAAGGTAGTACTATTTTTAGTTTTTTGAGGAACCTCCATACTGTTTTCCACAGTGACTGCACCAGTTTAATTCCCACCAACAGTGTTGGAGGGTTCCCTTTTCTCCACACCTTTGCCAGCATTTTTTAATTGTGTTCTTTTTGATGATAGCAGAAAATGTTTTTGACAAAGACTAACAAAACGGCACTTTGTTTTTTTTTTTTTTTTTAAATCACCTTGTCTCGCTGTTCATTTCAGTGGACTACAGTAGTGAAGCTTTCAAACTATAAATGTTCTTCGTGGCCTATAGGGCATATCTTACTTTGGTAATGCAGTTCTGTGCTTTGGTACTCAGCTGAAAATTCAAGGTCTTATTTTGGGAAAGGGCCAAAAACTGTTTGCTCCTTTGGGTTCTGTTTCTAATGCTGACCCCTGACCTTTTTTTTTTTTTTTCTTTAATATCTTTATTGGAGTATAATTGCTTTACAATGTTGTGTTAGTTTCTGCTGTATAACAAAGTGAATCAGCTGTATGCATATATATATATATATCCCCATATCTCCTCCCTCTTGCGTCTCCCTCCCACCCTCCCTATCCCACCCCTCTAGGTGCTCACAAAGCACCAAGCTTATCTCCCTGTGCTATGCGGCTGCTTCCCACTAGCTATCTGTCTTACACTTAGTAGTGTATATATGTCAGTGCCACTCTCTCACTTCGTCCCAGCTTCCCCTTCCCCCTCCCCGCGTCCTCAAGTCCATTTTCTACATCTGCGTCTTTATTCCTGCCCTGACCTTTTTTAATGCCAGCTTTCCAAGTCCTGAAATAGTACTTCTAGATTCTTCAGCTTCATACTGAGAAAATAAATGACAAATTTAAAAATACTAGGTCATTTTAAAATAAAGGCTACCTTTAAAATTAAATCATTATCCCTGTGGTCACTTTGTCGGCTGTCATGGGTATAGCAGTGCATGGGGCCAGATGTCAGGTGAGACCCGCCCGATGATGTATGCTCAAGTGTTGTCCATTATGCAGCTGACCTTGGCTCTTTGCTAAAAAAAAATTAATATCCTAGTTTAGTTCTTATAAGGGTGTTCAACTTCATATATGTTTATCTAATTATTTCCAAGGTTTGTTTTTTCTCTCTATTCTTTTCCTTCCTTTATCATACGTGTTTTCTTAAAAACCTTTTTTTTTTTCCTTATGGGAGAAAAACCCTGTTTTAGAAGTGCTGTCATAGCCAGAAATCACTGTGTCATTGACAACATAGTGAGTGTTTTTTTCCCTCAAGGTTTTACTATTATACATCCATTTAAGGTATGCCATCACTGAGGGAAAAAGAATGCAGGGCACCTTTCTGGGCCTGGGGTCTCCTGCCAGTCCTGGGCTGCCTCTCTGTTGCTCCCAGGTGGTCCTCATTGCTGCTGACCCCCTCAGTCATTCCTGTCTTCCCAGCAAGGACACTTGAGACTCAGAATATTTTGTATTCACTTTCATGCTCGTGTATTCTTTTTTTCCTCTAAAACTCATTTCTGAAAACATTTTGAACATCTTGAACTTTTTTTAAAGAGTATAAGACCATCCATATATCCGTTGGCGGCGTTCCAACAATGGTCGACATTCAGCTGTCCTTGTCTGAAGAGCGTATTTTAAACATCATGTTTCTCTTCATTTTTATGAACATAACTTTTCTCTATTGCCAAAAGAAAGTGCTCTTGTTCTTCAGCTCCCAGTAACTTTTTCCTAGATAAAATTAGTTGGAGCTATGTTAACATTTTGCATTCACTGTCCAGGAGGGCTGTTTGTTGTAGCACCAACAATAGCATGTAACATTTATTGAACAATAACTATGCACCAGTGGTGTGTAGCATTATCCTGGCCACTGAGTGTGGTCCTGAAGGGGTGCTTTTCTAGCCTTATTTTATTTTTTTAAATTTATTTTTATTTATTTTTTGTATTTTGGCCACGCTGCATGGCATGCAGGATGGTTCCCCAACCAGGAATCGAACCCGGACCTCCACAGTGAAAGCACCAAACCCTAACCACTAGGCAACCAGGGAACTCCCCTTCTTTCCCCATTTTATAAACACAGGAACTGAGGCTCAGAGGGTTTACATAAATGTGCCCCAAGTCAACATGACTAGCTGATGGCAGAGCCAGAGTTGTTTGGCTCCAAATCCTTAAATCTTCACCACTATCCTGTCTTACTTCTTGCAGAAATTCCAGCCAAATGTAGTTATGCCAGAAAGATGCAGTCCAAAATATACCCCCCAACACCAAAATTAAGCCACAAGTCTTTCCACTCTGGTGTCAGTTTAGTTCAGTTTTTCTTTTTGAGTTTTATTGAAAATGAGAGCAAGTTAAATGGAGTGGTAAATTTTTAAAAGAAGTAGTTCACACTGAAGGAATATTGGGATGATTGGGTTTTTAAATTGCAGATGCATTTGGGATTTTTAAACTCAACAACACATAAAATATGAAGATAGTTGAAGCCATTTGTTCCTTCATTCATCTCATCAGGGCGGCTCCAATGTCTGCAACGGAAGGACCATAAGAAGTCATTCCACACGACGCAGCGGTGGTTCCGTCCCCGCGGATGTAGAGCGGGGAGGTCAGGTGGTAGGGCACGTCAGTCAGCACATTTTACAGAATCTTCCTTCAAATCAACTGTTTGCTCTCTCCTTTCCATCCTACTTTTTCTCTTGCCTTTGCCTCTATGCCAACTTACACACCACACAGGCTGCGGTCGTTGCCAAGTAGAGGGTCACCAGTACATCTCACTGCTGACTGTGTAGTTGGTGTGGCCTCGATCACACCCTCTTAAAACACATCTGGCCATGTTACACTCATTGCACAATGAGTGTACAATATTCATTCATTGCACAATATTCATCCGTAACAGTCGCTTCTGGGAGAAGTCAAAGTCTGAGTGGCACTCGGTGCCCTCTGTGCTTTGGTTGCTGTCTATTATTTCTACTCGATTGTTCTCAATCCCCTCTGCGTACCTGCTGCTCCCTGAGCCTACCCGGTACTCTCCAACTTTGTTTCTGCTCTTCTCTGCCTGACGTTTGCTCCCAGCACATCTGTATGCACGTTTTGGTGGCTTTATTCATAGCCCTCTCCAGGGGTGCTCATTTTCTGCTCCCCCGGGGAAGGTGGTAGTTTGCCACCTTCTTCTGACTCTACACTGCCATGGAGCAGCCATTCCTCTCGCGTGTAAAAGCCATTCCTCCTTTGAGATTCTCCTACACGTTCCTGAAGGACCTCGACACAGAGCTAATTGATACCGTTAAGCACGTGGATGACCCACGTGGACACAGATGAGCCGCGTCATTGAACGTTCGCATACATTGCTCTCCAGGACCCTAGCCTAGGCTCAAAGGGCTTTCACGAAAATCTTCTAGACTCAAAAGAGGCAATATACGGTAGCTGTTATGAGTGGGGGGGGAGGGGAGGGGGCTCTACAGCCAGAGACGGCCTGGGCTTGAATCATGGCACTGCTGCCAGTTCACTGCGTGACTTTGAGTAAGTCACGCCATCTCTGTTCCTTACACCCAGTATTTTTCATCTCAAAAAAAATAATAAAGGGAACTTCATAGGGTTATCAAATACATTAAATGAGTAAAATCAGGTAGGACTAACAGAAAAATATAGTTAGAGCTCCGTAAGTGTTAGTTATGAATTAAAGTGATGATCGTCCATTCCATTTCACAGACATACTGCTGTGACCAGCTCGGAGTTTACCGTTCTGAAACATTACACCTCAGTCATTGACTGCAACATCTTCTCCTGCTACCACTACACCATCTTTGCTCTTTCACTTTATCCAGACCACGAGTTTCTTCTTGCTTGCTGTTTTCTCCCAGCCTGTCATCCTCCTCCTGACTTGACTTCCTTCTCGACCCAGCCTGTGCTCTATTGGTTATTCCCGTTGGACTGTATCAGCCTCTGTCCAGCCACAGGGATTTGAGTTCTTGTGAAGCACCACCGTCAGAAATATTCATAGGTAGAAAAATCAAAGTCTTCTAGAAAATAGGAGGTTAGGAGGAAGGCAGTATTAAACATACCTTAAACCCAGTAGATTCCAGAGGACATACTCTTCCAAGCAAACCAGATATATTGGTGTTAAAAGTCTGCTCTGGTTGGTAACATTTCCCCTTAAATGAATCAGCTTCCTATTTAAAAAAGGATAACCAACAAAGACCTATTGTATAGCCCAGGGAACTCTGCGAAGTGCTATGGGGCAGCCTGGATGGGAGGGGAGTCTGGGGGAGAATGGGTACATGTATATGCATGGCCGAGTCGCTTTGCTGCGCACCTCAAAAATCACAACGTTGTTAATCGGCTATACTCCAGTATAAAGTCAAAAGTTAAAAAAAAAAAGAATCAGCTTCAGAAAATTTTGCTGTAGCTTCATATAAGCTTTATGACCTGCTGACTCTATTACCTCTTTTTTAAGGTTTTAAAACCAGGCTTTGTCATGGAATTTAATGCTTTTGGCATTTGCATTCTTCTTGTGGTTGGTTTGAGAGGCTCTTCAAAATATGTAACCCCATCTGCTTTTTATAACTCATAGAAGTGCTTGTTATATGTTTTAAATGTATGAATATGTTCATTTGTTGGTATACAAGTATATAAACTCATCTTCAAACTGAAGTTAATCAACTGTCATCAAAGATGAACCTTTATACCTACCTATCCAACCAAATCCCAACCCTGTATCATCCTGTGTCCCACTGTCTCTTTCTGTGGACAAACTACTGAGCTCGGTGACAGAACAGTCCTACGATGCTCTGGTCCTCAAGCGAGCTGTGTACTCCGATGCTTTTTGCACACGCGGTTCTCCCTATTGGGATGACGTTTCTTCAACCTGTCAGCTGGGTGCCTCTATTCAGCCTTCTAGATTTCCCTCTCTGAGCAACTTCTCTTCTTTCCCAGTTCATCTTTCCCTCTTTGGGGCGTCTCTGCACATCACAGAATGTGTATAAGTTCCATTTATTGTTGTCTGAAAGGCAGCATGTCTAATTTATTTTTGTACCTCAACAAAGTAGCACACAGTATGTGTTTAAATATTTGTTGACTGAATATAGCTCTTTGTTTCTGTCTGTGCTTTGACACTCATCACAGCCCACTTGATATTAGTTATTCACGTATGTGTCCGTCTCTGTTACAAGGTGTTAAGCTTCTTGAGGTCAGAGATCATGCCTCATTCCTCTAATGTCCCTCAAAGCACCTCTGATATGCAGTGTAGGAATCGGTACTCATTAAACGCTTGCTGGTTAACAGGATTACTTGGACTCTGTTGTGACCCAGTGTTTAGCTCTCCAAGTGGGAAGTGAAAATCAAGGGCTTTATAAAGTATATGTCCTTAGAGTAATCTCCAGGAGTCAAATGTCACTTAGCTCTATATCTTTCTGATGGAGGTTGTGGCAGTTTCCAACCGTCAATCAATGACATCATTAACACATGGAAGAGAACTTTCTGTTTTAGAAGAAGTCACTGATCATTCATGTCTCCTGAAGCACTGACTGGGGTTAGGGCTTGTGGACATCAGGGTCTTTGGCCATCTAACTTGTAAGTAGCTCACTGTAGTCAACAGGCTGTAAATAATGGACAAAAGACTCCTTGTCCCAGAAATCTTTCAGTGTGAGGTGTGAGGAAAGAACGACAGCTATATAGGATTGCTGTCGTTGTAATATGCTGTTTATACTGCCTTATTTATTTCACACTCTTGTTAAACTTTTCAGGTTTGTACTATCTACTAAATTAAGTACTGACGGCTCATTTCAAGACTTGGCCCGATATAGATCCAGCTTATCTTTACAGCCCCTTTTCCATGTGTGTGTGTCTCCTCTCGTCTCACCAAACTGAACCTGCATTTCTGAACCGAGTTGACCTCCGAAGGTTCTGAGGGCTTGACCCTTGTTCGCATCCCATCGAACTTCTCTGTATGAATGCTGATCTAGAGAAATAATTATTTTAAAGTAAGACATTGGAAACAGTCTACATTTTCTGACAATCCTTGACATCTTCTCTGCTATTAAATGCAAGCAAACTTGCCCCCGTGGAAATTCCCAGGTTCGATCCCTGGTTGGGGAACTAAGATCCCACAAGTCACGTGGCATGGCCAAAAAAAAAAAAAAAAAAAAAAAAATCTTGCCCCCAAATTTTGGAATTGTGGGATTGAGCTGGTGGTGGAAGAAAATCCTCACATCTAGATTATGTTTAACCCATTAATGTAAAAAATTACTTCTGAGTTCTTATAATGATTTCAGTTCTACATAAATATGTGGCATTGGGGACTGAGATCATGCAAGTAGCATGTGGCATAGCCTCTGCCTTCAAGGGGTTTAGGTCTTGAGGATACACGAGATTCCAATTCAGACAGAATCACTGAAGGCTACAGGACTTTATGTGTGCTCATGAGTGTTAAGTTGTTTTGTTGACCATAGGAATCCTGGGGTATCAGAGGTAGTGAAGGCCAAGGTGCTCTCAAACAATTGATGAGGAATTGAGAGAGTGGAGCTTTGAGCTGGATGTTGGAGAGGAGAAAATTCTATCGGGCAGAAGGGGGTGAAAGGCATGGAAATTACATGAGTTGTGTGAGAAATGCACACAGTGTGGGTGACCTTGCAGAGATCCATCAACTTGCTTGTCCTTGGAGAGGAAGGAAGCTTTGGTGTTTTGCAAAGGAAAGTTCTTTGTAGTTCATTGGATGTTTGTTAGCCAGGAATATCGCCTCTCTCTCTAAGTGAGCCACGCAGGTATCAGCAATAGGCTGGACCTAACAGAGTTAGACGGAACTCTTTGTTGTTAAGACTTTATTGATATAATCAACAAAGGCTGTAACTTAGAAAAAAAGTATTTAATATTGACTATGTTCCTGATAGATTTTTATATTATTAATTTTCTTTCATAGATACATATGTGAGAATTTTAATCTTTACATTGCAATATCACATTAGTTGTTTTTTTCCCAAAGGATAGCATGCTGTATTTGGTTGTAGTATCAGTATTACTCATGTTGGAAAATTTTTTCTTCACAGGCCCCCCAAAATGATATATAACCTCTGGGGATTGGGGCAGTAAACTATGGTTCTGAATTAGGATAACTTAGTTGCTTATCACCTAATTCAAACCTCAAGAAATGTTTGTTTACCAGTTAATGAAGTACAGTTGTGATAAACTAAATGACCTACTTTTCCTTCTATAGCCAGGATCCTTGTTCTACACTAAGCGATGAGTAATTCGGGTAGTGGCAGTTTCGCTTAGTGGCTTGCCTCTCTCCCATGCATCCCAGTCTCACTTTATTCTTAACAAGCCATCCTTAGAAACACGAAAGAAGGTAGCAGAACTACATTGGCATTCCCATGTTATGTGCTATCTTTCTAAGAGAGAGGGATATACTTACAAAGTACTTAAAATGTTGAAATAGGACTGGTTTCCTGATAGGAATAAAGAAAACTGTATTGAAATATCAATAAGGAAATGATAACTCTATTATTGGACAGCGAAGGAGGTCAGTGTACTACTGTCTACAAACCAGGACTTGTTCTGTGCCACTGGTGAGGGTTATGGTACAGTCCTGAAGCGCGTGAGAACCCTGGAGAAATCCCTGGGGTTTCTGTTAGCATGTGCTACCCCCATTAGATTACTTGGTTCATTGTAGCCTAAACGCGAAGCATTTATTTTATTAATTTGGCCCATGCTGTTTCATATGGTTGCCTTACCGCAAGCCAAGTCAAGTGGCTTTTCTTTACCCTGTTAAATAAAGCCGTGATTTAAATGGCTTTTAAATAAGAGAAGGCATTGTCAAAAGTACTGTGCATGAGGTTTTTATCATTGTTCTTACCTGCTCAGAACAGATGTCTTCTAGAGCAGTTGTTCCACTTAAGGACATTTTCTTGGCAGAAACCTCAAGTTTTATGCACAAAGACCCCGGGCTTCCTTAGAATTAAAAACACTGATGCAATTTTATAACAACATCTATAAATGTTTATCTTGTTTTAAAGGACAGACGCACAGAATGTTGAGACTTGCTTAATAGCAGCCAGAGATACCAGTTTTTCTAGAAAGTTTCTCTCTAAAACCTGAAGACAAAAATCACATTCCTATTGTGCCTTCCTGGGGTCTTAACATAAGGACTCATTAATTTTTAGCCAATTTATGGAATTTCAAGAAGATAATTTTTTATCTTCATCATTATAAGAAATGTCATGATTTTCTTTCCCTAGATTTAAAGGTTAGAGTTACCTACCTGACTGTGGAATCCATGGAGTTTCTTTCCTTGATTCGGAGCTCTGGGTTTTATTTGGGGCCCTCAGAGTTCTGTGGGGAGTGTTAGACACAATGATGGAGAAAGAGCACCATGCTGGTTTTGCCTGTACCTTTTGGTTTCCATGCCCTCTGCCCTGGAAAATCCATTTCTTATTCTCATGATTCTTTTCCCTGTGAAGAAGGATTGAAGCCACTGGAAAAAGTCCCCCATTTCTATTTAACAATAATTTTGCAGTTTCTGAATTGATGATATTGGAGGTTGATTAAGAATAACCACATCGGGCTTCCCTGGTGGCGTAGTGGTTGAGAGTCCGCCTGCCAATGCAGGGGACGCGGGTTCGTGCCCCGGTCCGGGAAGATCCCACGTGCCGCGGAGCGGCTGGGCCCGTGAGCCATGGCCGCTGAGCCTGCGCGTCCGGAGCCTGTGCTCCGCAACGGGAGAGGCCACAGCAGTGAGAGGCCCGCGTACCGCAAAAAAAAAAAAAAAATGCGTGTGTTGTTGGTGATAAGGAAGGATGTAACTTGCTTTTAAATTTCTATTCAGAGTTGAAATATGTGAAAATTGTCGTCTAAACCATGGTTTTTAATTGGGGAAAAAATCCCATATTGATTAGAGTATTTTTCAAAGGAAATATACATGTATATTAAGGTGAATTTAAGAAAAATTTAAATGTGAAAATTGATTTTAAAGTATTTGACTGCATGCAGTATGACTGCAACATCTTTCTTTATTCTGATGCTCTTTCTGTTGGCTTTTTTAGAATCATTAAAAATACCTCTGAATGACTGGATACATTCTATTAAACCATGAAAGAAACTGACGCCCGCGCTATATATATATATATATATATATATATATATATTTTTTTTTTTTTTTTTTTTTTTTTTTTTTTTTTTTTTGCGGTACGCGGGCCTCTCACTGCTGTGGCTTCTCCCCTTGCGGAGCACAGGCTCCGGACGCGCAGGCTCAGCGGCCATGGCTCACGGGCCCAGCCGCTCCGCGGCATGAGGGATCCTCCCGGACCGGGGCACGAACCCGCGTCCCTTGCATCAGCAGGTGGACTCTCAACCACTGCGCCTCCAGGGAAGCCCTCGCACTATAGTTTTGAACAAATATAAAAGTTTATCACCTCAGGCAGTGAAGTGAATATGGCTCCTGTCTTTGAGAAGTTGAATATCTTTCAGATCATGTAATCAAGATGCTGAGTTTCCCTTGTTTTTTTTTCTCTTTCATTGCTTCCTTCTGACGTGTGCCTGCTGTGTTGACAACCCTCTCTACGTCTGCTGCTGAATGTTTTGTTTCCATCATTCAGGAAACCTCCCAAGGTAAGCACTGATATGGAATTTGGCATGCATGCTGGCCACGTGTGCCAAAATCCTGAATTTTATCCATCACAATAACCCATGTGAAGCACCTCTGCTTTTGAGAAGACAAATTGGCATTCTAATGTAAAACTTAAACCATGAGCAAACAATTAATGTTGGTAATGATATAAAATGCTAATGGTCCTCTACATTTACAAAGCACTTTCATACATTATTTCATTCTTGGAATTAATGCTTGGGTCAGAACAAACCTGTTTGGTTACTGTTTCTGTTTTATTGATGATGAAATGAGGCTCAGAGAGATGAAATAAAATGTCCTAATTCACAGATAGGGTAAGCGGAGAACTAGATAATATCACTACCTAGAAAATGGAAAAACAAAAATGGTAACATAATGATAGGTTAGTAACTATGGTTATTGACTGGACAAACTATCTTTTCTGGATCCTACTAAGAATAATTGATAACATCAGAAAAATTCTCCATACTTTTAGGGTTTCAACCATCTACCAACTTTATGTGCTTTTTTTGGAGTTTCTAGCCAATCACAAAGTCCACTAATTAGAGCTAGCTCCCTTGTTCTGGCCAGCCTTTGATGGCATGTGTGCCAAATGTTAGAGAGTAGGTAGGAAAAGAAGAAAATGAGAAGCAGGGCATCTGAATGACCAACTCCTAAATAATTGAAGGCTGATTTTATTACTGGTGAGTATTTTATTGGGTATCCAAGGGACACTTAGTGCCAAAAGGAAGGAAAAATGCAACAAGCCCCTGACCAGTGATGCTGGTTATAGCTTTGTTTTTTGAGATGGGATCAAGTCAGGCTACACCCACACACATTATCTGGTCAGAATCTAAGGCATGTTGAGTGAGGGGAAGAAATCCGGAATAGATTAGGTTTCCTTACCTCTGGGATTATGAAGGAAAATCTAACTTAGCTTTTGAAGTATTAAAAGCGACTAAATTGCTAAATGTTAGCCTTTATGTTTATTGAAGGCAGTATAGGAATGGTCCTTGGGACGAAGAGTTCCGGCTCCAAGAAGGAAGGCATACATTGAACAAATAATGCGAAATCTTTTTTTTTTTTTTTTTTTTTTTTTGTGGTACGCGGGCCTCTCACTGCTGTGGTCTCTCCCGTTGCGGAGCACAGGCTCCGGACGCGCAGGCTCAGCGGCCATGGCTCACGGGCCCAGCTGCTCCGCGGCATGTGGGATCTTCCCGGACCGGGGCACGAACCCGCGTCCCCTGCATCGGCAGGCGGATTCTCAACCACTGCGCCACCAGGGAAGCCCCGAAATCTTTTAAGAAAGAGGAAATATATGATGTTTAGAAGTATAAGCACTGGCATCCTGGCCAAATCTGGGGGATTGGAAGGTTCTCCCTGAGCAATTGTTGATGTGGATATATCCCTAAAATTTGCAACCAAAAATGTCTCTGCTACTCAGAAAGATGGGAGCTCCCCTTAAGTAGCTCTTCCTTCCCTTGCTGTTGGTTCCTAGAGGTTTCAGAACAGACAGTCAACCTTGTGATATATTTCATCTTTCCCTACAGAAAAAGGCAATGAAATCCTGAGCAATTCCACATGTGGTTACTTAATGTAGGAGAAACAGTGAAAGGAAAAAGAGGCACAAAAACACATTTTCTTAAAAATCGCTAATTGCTTTATACACAGAAAATGTTCTGGTTATTTTCTATCCAGTATCTATAGTATGGTGGTTTCACTAGGTATCCTACTGATAGTTCCTAAGAAGTGTCATGAAATTATCAAAATAAAATGAATGTTAAATCACCACATTTAAATACGTATGTGCATGCCATGAGACACATCTGGAAAGTATAAAGATCATTTGAAATAAAATAAATGACATAATAGAGTCAAATTTTTTAAAAAGTCACTAAAATAGATAAGGTCTTTTCTTGCAGAAACTGTAAATATTGAAAGCAAATGGGAAATGGAAAGATATTTTTAATTATGATTATATAAGCATGAAATTTTACTAATTTAAGACAGTGAGATTTTGAACATGAATAATTAGCAAAAGCATCAAAGAAGACAGGTTGTTTCGATTTAACAAATATTCTGGGTAGGGGCCAAGTGCTGCATGAATCAGACCTGATCCTAGCATTCTAAAACGGTTGGGGTAGGGAACATATGCACAATATAAAATCAGTTGTGTTAAAGGCCACAAGAGGAAAATATTTGTGGAACTCATAGCATGAAGAGTCCTGTTCTGACTTCTGCAGAACTGGCAGCTAAGACTGGACAAAATATTAAAAACCTATACTTGTAGGCACTGGAAAAATACCAAGTTAATGGACAATTACCAGACCAAGATCTAAGAGGAGGTGGAAATGTAGAGAGGTGAATCTGGTATTTGGGTGTTTGCCATTCAGACAAAAGTAGCTTAAAGGCAGAGCTGTGTTTCTGACAGTCTTGTAGGGTCTAGGGGACCTAGGGGGGAAAAGTGTTGGAATTCAGGGTCTTCCAGAGGTGGAATCCTTGGCAAACTTCTTATGGTTTTGGTTGGCAACATGGTTTGCAACCCAGCCTTGAGTGGGGTGTAAGGGTGAAACAGAAGTAAACCAGTCCTCACATGGATTGTTGTGTGATTGCAAGTTTCTTTGTGTGATCCAGGAAGTCTCGAGCACTAAAAATGGATCAAAGTGATCCTAGAATGCAGGTCCCCATCTCACCTGGCAGGAAAGCAAATGTAATCCTGTCTCTAATGATTCTACAAGGCATTTAAAAAATACAATGTGCAGCATCCAATCAAAGATAGAGGTGCATTGCAAGATAAGGCAACGTGAACAAGAACTATGCTAATATATATATATATGGAATCTAAAAAAATGGTACTGATGGACCTAGTGCCAGGGCAGAAATAAAGATGCAGACACAGAGAATGGACTTGAGGACACGGAGGGGAAAGGGAAGCTGGGACTCAGTGAGAGAGTAGCATTGACGTATATACACTACCAAATGTAAAATAGATAGCTAGTGGGAAGCTGCTGCATAGCACAGGGAGATCAACTTGATGCTTTGTGCTGACCTAAAGGGGTGGGATAGGGAGGGTGGGAGGGAGACCACAAGAGGGAGGGAATATGGAGATACATGTATGCATACAGCTGATTCACTTTGTTGTACAGCAGAAACTAACACAACATTGTAAAGCAATTATACTCCAATAAAGATTTTTAAAAAAACTAACATAAAGAAGTAGAATCACAGATTCTTCAGATATTCAAATTGTTAGGCATGAACTTTAAACTAACTATGCTTATTATATTCAAAGAGATAAGAGACAAGATTTTAAAATGTTAGAGAGGACTGGAAATTATATAAAGTGATAAAACAAATTTGGAAAATTACCCAACAGGAATTCTTACCCTGACAAACCCCAAACCAAAATTAAGAACTTAGGGTTTAGCAGCAGAATAGATCCAGCTGAAGAGAGAGTTAAATAATTAGAATATAGGTTAGCAGAAAATATCAAAATGAAGTACAGAGGAGACAAATGGTGCTGGAACAACTGGACATCCACATGCACAGAAATGAACTTAGACCTTATACCCTTCACAAAAATTAACTCAAAATGGATCATAGATCTAAATATAAAATGCAAAACCATAGAACTTCTAGAAAATAACATAAGGGAAATCTTGGAAAACGTGGGGTTGGTGATCAGTTTTTAGATACAACATTGAAAGCCTATCCATAAAAATAAAATTGATTAATGGGATTTCATTAAAAGTAAGAACTTCAGCTCTGCAAAGACACTGTTTATAGAATAAAAAGGAAGCTACAGACTAGGAGAAAATATTTGTAAAACTAATCTGATAAAGGACAATTATCCAAAATATACCAAGAACTCTTAAAACTCAACAGTAAGAAAGTGAACTACCCAATGGAAAAAAATGGGCAAAAGACCAGAAAAGACCCTTCATCGAAGAAGATACACAAATGGCAAACACACACATGAAAGAATGCTCAACATCCTATGTCATAAGGAAATTACACATTAAAACAACACTGAGATACCACTACACACCTATTAGAATGGCTAAAATCCAAAAATCTGTCAAGACCAAAGCTTGTGAGGATGTGGAACTCTCTGTTGCTGGTGAGAATGGAAAGTGATGTAGAAAGACAACGTGGAAGTTTCATGTAATGCTGAACATATTCTTATCATACAACCAAGCAGTCATGCTTCTAGATATTTACTCAAATGAGTTGAAAATTTCTGTCTATACAGAAACCTGCACATGAGTGTTTACAGCAGCTTCATTCAAAATTGCCAAAAACTGGAAGCATCCAAGATGTCCTTCAGTAAGGGGATGGATAAGCAAACTGTGGTCATGATCCTGATTCTTCTCTCAGGCCTGACCCCAAAGGGAAAGTGCCCACTGGACCTTACAAATCTCGCCACCAACTTGGATTCTCTTGTCATTAATATGTGTTTTCCTAAGGAATATCTTTTCATTATTCTCTGTGTGGGCAGTTATTGAAATTATGTCTGATTATATGATGATGGTAAATAATCATCACCTAACTGCAATATTTACTGTTTCTATTACGTGTAAGGATTTTGTACATTTTACTAAAAAATATTCTAAGGTAGAAGTGCTGATTAGGAGAAAGGAGGGGCTGTCATTTTGAATATTTGGTTGAGTTCTCACTATTCCTACCCAACTGTTATGAAGGAAAAAATCTCACATTCTTTATATCCATCCCTGGAACTGTACTCTTAGAATGCTATTTTCATTGTTACAATTAATAATAGCTATCTTTAATTCAGCACTTACAATATGCCAGGTCCATCCACTTTATTTTTTATTTTATTTTATTTTTTTTGGCTGTGTCGAGTCTTGGTTTTGGCACATGGGATCTTTGTTGAGGCATGCAGGAACTTTCTCGTTACAGTGTGTGGTCTGCTTGGGTTTCTCTCTAGTTGTGGCGTGTGGGCTCCAGGGCATGTGGGCTCTGTAGTTTGTAGCACACGGGCTTGGTTGCCCTGCGGCATGTGGGATCTTAGTCCCCCAACCAGGGATCAAACCTGCCTCCCCTGAATTGGAAGGCAGACTCTTTACAACTGGACCACCTGAGGAGTCCCTGCCAGATCCACTTTAAATCCAAATTAAAATTCAATGCCAACTTGGATGCCTTCAGAGAGGAAGGGAGGAAATGAGTAGTTGCCAGGAGGAGTGAGAGGAGAGGAGAGATGAATAAATAGGTGAATTACAGGATTTTTAGGGCAGTGAAACTATTCTGTATGATACTTTAAGGGTGGATTATGACATTATGCATTTATCAAAACTCAGGACTGTACAGCTCAAAAGAGTGAACCTTAATGTATGGAGTTTAGTTATTAATAATGTATCAATATTGGTTTATCTATTTATAACAAATATAACACACTAATGCAAGTTATTAGTAATGGGAAACTGCCAAGGGGTGTTCAAGAAGAGGGAGTATATGGAAACTCTTTGCACTAGCTGCTCAGTTTTTCTGTAAACCTAAACTCCTTTAAAAAATTATTATGAAACAATAAATGTAATTCATACAGAAGAAAAAAGAAAAGCCATGTGATCATCTCAGTAGATGCAGAAAAAAGCATTTGACAAAGTTCAACACTTATTTATGATATAAACTTGCAGCAAGCTAGTAGTAGACAGAAATCTCCTTAAAATGGTAAAGGGCATCCATTACACATCTTCAGCTGTCATCGTATTTAACTTTCCATCCAAGATGGGGAATAAGACGAGGATATTGCTCTAGCTACCTCTATTCAACACTGACTGGAGTTCTTAGCCAGTGTAATTAGGCAAGAAAAAAAATAAAAGAAATTCACCAATAAAGATGTTAAAAAAAAAAAGAAATTCAGATTGGGAAGAAGAAAGCAAAAGCATCTTTATTTGTAGATAATAAGGTCATATATTTGAAAAAAATTAAGAAATCTCTAAATAAACTTCTAGACCTTAACAAGTGGCAACGTAGCAAGAAAAAGGTGAAAATACAAATTGTACTTCTTTACACTAGCATGAACAATTAGAAAATAAAAATTTAAAACAACCCAATAAATTACAGTAGCTTCAAGAACGTTAAATACTTATGGACATACTTAGTGAAAAATGCACAAGACCTTTTTATTAACATCCCACATACATTTGGTCATTGGATTGTAGACAGATGTGCCGAGAGATGGAGAAAATATCAACTGTGTTCAGAGAATGACATAGCATAGAGATGGACTACTGGTACATGAAGGGGTGTCCTGGGTGACACATCCAGAAGGAGGTTGAGGAAATTCCCTGGTGGTCCAGTGGTTAGGACTCTGCACTTCACTGCCAAGGGCCCAGGTTCGATCCCTGGTCGGGGAACTAAGATCCAGCAAGCCATGTGGTGTGGCCAAAAAAAAAAGAAAAAAAGAAGGAGGTTGAAACCAAATCCAGCTGTGGAAGACGTTGACGCCAGGGTTGAACCTTGATACCTTCAGTGTCTCTGTTGCCTATTTTGAACAAGGCAATGGTGTAGTTCAGGCTCCCTTTCAGAAGGTTAATCTGAAAGCAGAGCATAAAATAAATTGGGTTTGGTCAGTGGGTGGGCTTGGGATGGTATTCAATAAAATGTGCCAGGAAAGAGGTAATGAGGGCCTGCACTGGCACGGTGCCATGAGACTGGAGAAGAGGAAGGGAAGAATATCAAAACATTGCAGAACTAAAGTAAAGTATCCAGAACTTGGGTGCATATAGCATGTGGGAGAAGACAATACAACAAGAGGAGTCAGAGTTCAGGTTTAGAGTGGGTTGAATTGGAAATGATGGTAAAGCATCTCATAGAGATACCTAGCAGGTTGTACAAGGTTTGTAGTCTGCCCTAGAAAGGTCAGGTAAATTCTTGTGGGAAGGCGATAGGAGATAAAGGAAGAGGTATTGATTATGTTGTCAAGGAAGAAAGGATTAAATGGAATAGAAGACCTGAGAATAGAGGCTAACACCCTGGGACCCATCCTGCTCTAGGGAATGGAAAGATGGGGAAGAACCAATGAAAACTCAGAAGAGAAAGCAGGTACTCATGTGGTACTGCTGCTCGTGATGGCATTGAGGGCACATACTTACACTCACCAAATTGTTTTCCTTTTTTCTTAAAAGTTATTTTTTCTAGTGTTGTATTAGGACAAGGAAAAAAATATTCTTCTGGTTGACATTTAAAAGTGAGATTAAACTTTTTTTGTATTGCATGGTTATGTAGCATATTAGAATAGAAAGGAAAATTTACACAAACTTATCCTGGTATAAATTGTCTTGTACTATACATTTGGATTTTTCTCTTTGGTGTTACATTTTGTAAATTTGTACTCCAGAGCGGAGAAACATTTATTTTAGCATGGGCTGAGTGCATACCTATTAATCCTTTAACCAGGAGCATATTATGCAGTGTTTGTTGGAGTGTGTTCTACTTCCATTAAAAAGAAAAATAAGCTTTAGACAAACACGGAGACACCTGCTTTATGCCTCCTCGTTAGTTTAAAACAAAGAGCCTTGGGACTTCCCTCGTGCTGCAGTGGTTAAGAATCCACCTGCCAGTGCAGGGGACACTGGTTCGAGCCCGGTCTGGGAAGATCCCACATGCCACGGAGCAGCTAAGCCCATGCGCCACAACTACTGAGCCTGCGCTCTAGAGCCCTTGAGCCACAGCTACTGAGTCCATGTGCTGCAACTGGTGAAGCCTGCACACCTAGAGCCTGTGCTCTGCAACAAGAGAAGCCACCGCAGTAAGAAGCTCGCGCACCGCAACGAAGAGTAGCCCCCGCTCGCCGCAACTAGAGAAAGCCTGCACGCAGCAACGAAGACCCAGTGCAGCCAAAAATAAATAAATAAATAAATAAAACAGAGCCTTTGCCTCATAATTTTCAGGGTTGGAATAGGTGTGTTTTTCCTTATTGGTCTGAGTGTAGCTTTGAGTCTAAGGCTTTGGTCTTAGGGGTATTTTGCAGATGGAGGTAAAGACGGGACATTGCTTGTTTGGTTAGCCACCTTCTCACAAGCGTTGGATTTTGGCAGAGAGGTGGTGCAGAGGGAGAAGACACATATGTAAGATCTCTATCTAATTATGTGTTATGCATGCTTTATTGATAGAAAACAGGAAAATGTCCCAGTCACAGTAGCTTTGCCTTCAGAAGCCCACTTCTGGATCTCCCCGATGGCCCTAGAATCTCAGGCGTGTTCTAGGACCCTTCACTCCTCCTGCTTTTGTCATTTCCGGCCCAAGTGTCTTACTTTCCCCCAGAGCCACGCTGAAATACATGCAGAGAAAAACAAATGAATTCTTCCTCCTTTTGCTGTTTTCTTCTTCATCCCTCGGTGTTTACTGAGCACCTTCCATGTGCCAAGTGAGCACTTCGGAGCTGGAAGAAATTTCCGAACTCAGACTGTTCAGACCCTCTTCTTTAAGACCAAGGAGACTGACGCTTAAGGAATGAATCAGCCAAGACCATCCAGTGAGAGAGCTTTTGGGCCCCCATTCTAGGCCTTCTGATTGCTGCTACTATCTGTACATGGTTGTAAAGTGTGTTTTCCATTTGTTGGGTTTTATGCAGTAAAGGAGATGGGAAAGAGTAAGAAGGAAGAGTTTGGGGGAAATGTAAATATCTGCAAGATCACTTCGATAAGGATCATATTCTTTTTTCCTCGGTTTGCTCATCTTTAGAGTCATGATCATCGTTCCAGTATCTCCATAAGTTAGGGTAAGAGTCGTCTGAACAGCTTGATCTTGTTAGTTAAACTCGCTTTAAACGTTTTTTATTTTATTTACAAGCATTGTTAGGAACTGCCGAGCCTCAGGGTGTTTAATCCCTCTTCTAGTTACATAAATTTGTTGGCAAAATTGTGAGCAGGAGAAGATGACATCATAACAGAATAAAACTGTTACTTTTTGAAGGCAGTTTCCCTTAAAGAGTCATGCTGCCATACCAAAAACCTGCCTTTGCAAAAACTACTCAGAAAAGAGTAGGGGGAAGTCTTACTCTGTACAGCCTGTGCCATCGGAAGTGCAGTTTCATTCAGACTTGTTTTACAGTGTGTGACCACCATCATTTTCCTCGTTCACTTTGTGCATTTCTGAAAACCGAGTGTTGGCCTCAAACGACATGAGTTCCTAGACCTGTGCTGTCCAATGCAGCAGCCTCTTAGCCACGTGTGGCTTTCGAGCGTGTGCTAGGTGGCGGGTCAAAATTGAGGTTTTTGTAAGTGTAAAATACACACCAGACATCAAAGAATTAGTATGAGAAAAAAAAAAGATAAATTTTTAGGTGTATTAGGGTACATTAAAATATTATTAAAATTGCTTTATCTCTTTACTTTTTAATGTGCCTATAGACACAATTTAAATGACATATGTAGCTTGGATCATATTTCTGTCAGACAGCACTGTTTCAGGCCAAACACATGACTAAGTACGGAATGTCTTTTCGGCATCCGTCCTGAGGCTTTTGTTTATTTCTTTTACCCTGTTAAATACAGCCGCTCTGCTGTCACCCCTTACATTTCTGCCTTTATATCTGAGTCCGTGAGTGTTGCAGCTGCACGAATTGAATGGCAACACAGCCTTCCTGCTGTGCGTTTTCCCTAGGAAGCATTTTTACTTTATTCATTCAAAGGTCATTAATTCAACAATTATTAATTGAGAACATTTGCAGGAAGTATTGTGGGGATCAAGAGGTGATTCAACTAGTGGTTCCTGCTCTCTGGAATTCAGTGCGGTGAGGAAGATTAAACATATACAGCACTGTGAGTAGTGGAAAATAGATTATGATAAACATCAGCATTCATTGTTCCAATATGTTGTGACTCCGGAGGAAGAAAAGCTTCCTAGTTAAAAGTGGATCTTGAGGAGGGCCTTCAAGTATGGGGAAGGTTTCAAAAGGCAGAAGTATGGTATAGGAATCAAGATGTATGCCAGGAACAGAAACAAAGTAATTGATGGTAGAGGAAAACTTTCTCTGTTCCTAACACATCTGACCCCATATGTATGGGTTTTCCAAGCCAAACAATTCTCTTTGGATACCAACTGGGTAGCCTACAAGTCACTTCAGTTCTGACAGTAACTCCCCAGAGCTGGCACAGACCCCATAGATAAAGGGCTCAGTCCCACAAGACTGTGCTCCCTCAGACACTAATAGCAAGTAGTGGGTTTCCAGGTTAAATGCTTCTGACTTTGCTACAGATCAGGACTTTCCAAGACCCCCCACCCCCTCAGGTTTGCTAGTTGGCTAGAATGGCTTACAAATCTCAGGAAAACACTTACTTAGGTTTACCGGTTTATGATAAAGGGTACAGGTGAGCAGTCAGAGGAAGAGGTATGTATGGAGAAGTCCGGAAGTGTCCCGGACACAGGAGCTCCCGCCCTTGTGGAGTCACGTCACCCTCCTGGCACATGGATGTCACCAACCCGGAAGCTCTCTGAACCTTCTCACTGAGGGGATTTTTTTTTTTTTAACATCTTTATTAGAGCATAATTGCTTTACAATGTTATCTAAGTTTCTGCTGTATAACAAAGTGAGTCATCTATATGCATATGTATATCCCCATATCCCCTCCCTCTTGTCTCCCTCCCACCCTCCCTATCCCACCCCTCTCGGTGGTGGTGGTGGTGGTGGTCTCAAAGCACTGAGCTGATCTCCCTGTGCTATGCGGCAGCTTCCCACTAGCTACCTATTTTACATTTGGTAGTGTATATATGTCCATGCCACTCTCTCACTTCATCCCAGCTTACCCTTCCCCGGCCCTGTGTCCTCAAGTCCATTCTCTACATCTCTGTCTTTATTCCTGTCCTGCCCTTATGTTCATTAGAACCTTTTTTTTTTTTTAGATTCCATATATATGTGTTAGCATACGGTATTTGTTTTTCTTTTTCTGACTTGCTTCACTCTGTACGACAGACTCTAGGTCCATCCACCTCCCTACAATAACTCAATTTCGTTTCTTTTTATGGCTGAGTAATATTCCATTGTATATATGTGCCACATCTTCTTTATCCATTCATCTGTGGATGGACACTTAGGTTGCTTCCATGTCCTGGCTATTGTAAATTCACTGAGGGAATTTTAGGGAGACACGATCGATTATTAACTCAGTCTCCAAGCCCTCTCCCATTCCTAGAGATGGTGGGAGTGGGGCTGAAAGTTCTAGGTTTCTAGTCAAGGCTTGTCTTTCTGGCAGCCGGCCCCCATCCTGAAGTTATCTACAGTTCTGCAATAAGTTGCCTTATTTAGAACAAAAGAGGCTTCTATCACCTGGGAGCTTCCAAGGTGATAGAGCTCCTAAATGGAGCTCAGTGTCAGGAATAAAAGACTTCCTATCACTCACAAAAGTCCAAGAGCTTTAGGTGCTCTGTGTCAGGGACCAAACATATATTTCTCATAACATCACAGATGTCTTGGGAAGTGCAAATTTTGGTAGAGTACAGGTCATCCCCAGCAGTGAACCCTGTCACCCTTTACAGCTTGATCTGACTGCACAATAAATGTTTGCAACCCCTGGACCACCTCAGGTGCTTCTGTGACCTGGGGCCTTGGAGTCAGCACAGCCTCCTCTATGTGCTGGACCACCAGGCCTGGTCCAGCAGAGGGTGGTAGGCACATGAGGTGAGGCCTTGGTCTGGAGGTTCTGAACCAGACCCAGAGATTGCTCGTGGTAGGTGATATCAAGGTGACTCAAATTCCATCTGGGTTTAATTTTTTTCCTTCTTAATGAGCAACATTATTCAGATATTAAAGCTGAATAATAAAGGATTAAACTTGGAAGGAATGGAGTATTTGAAAGAGTTGGAATTGAGTTAGTGCTGAATGGAAGCTCTATGCTCTGTCAAAATATTGGTATGGGATTTGGGAGAAATAGTTCCTATTTTCAAGTTTTTGAAACTCTGGATGGTTTTCAGAGTACTTTTTCGGGGGTGCCTTTTTCCATGGGACTGTTTATATTCATAACTTTCAATCCATTCGATGGATGATCAAGCCTCGTTTATTTCTTCCCTTAACAGCTCTCGTATTTGTATATTTCTTCCTGCAGTAGTTGGGGGTCTTTCAGCTAAAAGTGACGGGAACTCAAACTAAGTGAGCCATAAGATAAATGTGTTAGAAGGACTCTCGGAAGTATCAAAGAACTCAAGGACAGGAAGTGGCTGGCGTTCAACTACAAGTACTTCCTGCCTCCCCATCTCCTTCTCTGTCCCCATGTGTGTCCCCTTTGTTTCTTTCTCTCTCACTGCAGACCAGCTCTGTCTGCTTTTCTGGTCCACCTGGTTAGAAACATGGCCTTGACATGTCCCAGATTTTACAGCATTAAGATTTTACAGTCATTAAAGAAAGACTGGTTTGACTTTCTTAGTCCCAAATCCAGAAATCCCATCAGGCACCCACTTGAGACCAGTTAACTGTGGTCAAGGGATCATGGGACTGTGAGTGGTCCAGCCTGAGCGCCTATGTGTGTCTTCCCTGCCTTCCCCTCCCCCACCCCCAAGAAATCACATATATAATGTGTGAATTTATATGCCATATAAAAATATAGCAACGACCCATCGGAACCAAATGGCTGGAGTGCAGGTTAGTATAATTCTGCAAAGAAAAGGTGCTATTTCTAGAATAAATGAGGAATGGGCCTCTGGACCAAAGAAAAGAGTGCCTATATTCACTACAGCTCCTCTCTGTCCCCGCTGAGCCTGGGTATTAGAAGCTTTCACCTTCATCATAATGATTTGCTTACTGGACTCTTTTCCTCCTGTTTTACACCAGTTCAGTCCATCTTCTGTGTCGCTGCCACTGTGATCATTCCAAAGTGAGAATGTGATCCTGTCATTTGCCAACAAGCTAAAGTCCAGCCTTCTTAATAACAAAGCATGTAAAGTCTTACATGCACTGACCTCAGCCTGTGCCCCGTTTTTCTCTCTTTCTTCCCCTCCCCACTGCCCTTTGCACACTACTCCCATCACGCCCAGCTCCTTACCTCTGTTGCTTGGCTAGCTCCGCTTTTACCTGGACTGCTTTTCCAACTTGTCTTCTCAGTAATTTGTCTTTCAGAATTCAGCTCAGGCTTTGCCTCCTCTGGAAACCTTTCCTGATCCTTGCCACCCCGACCCCCTGCCGTGTAATTATTCCATCTTTGTATTCCTGCCAAACCCTGTACAGTCAGCTGTCTGTGTCCACGGGTCCCACAGCCACAGATTCAGCCAACTGCAGACTGAAATTTTCAGGGCAAAAAAAAAAAAAAAATTTCCAAGGAGCTCCAAAAAGCAAAACTTGAATTTGTCACACTCCAGCAACTGTTTACATAGCATTTATATTGCATTAGGTTTTGTAAGTAATCCAGAGATGATTTACAGTATATGGGAAGATGTGTACGGCTTGTATGCAAACACTGCAACATTTTATGTAAGGGACTTGAGCATCCTTGGATTTTCGTATCCATGGCTGTCCTAGAACCAGTCGCCCAGGGATATCGAGGGAGAACTATTCTACGTATTGTACTCTTTCCTTTTCCTGGTTACTTTCCTCAAATAGAATCTGAGAGCCTGATAACTAGTTGGCTCTTATTTCTGTCCCAATTAGCTCATAATACATACTCAGTAAATGCCTATTAAATGCATGCAAAAATAAATTAATTCTTTGAAGAAACACTGCTTCATGAGCCCTTAGAAATTTGAGCTGCCATGTAGAACAGTACTTTCCATGACATAGTTGTTTCCTATAGCTTTGAGGTCCCTGGGATCAGGACCCATGCCTCATTGCTGGTAGATGTGCAACAGATGCTGTCAGCTTGCTTTGAGTCTTTAAGATGCTTGACATCTTTACAGTTGGACAATATTGACATTATTTGGTGTGCATATATAGGCAACTGTAAAGGAAATGATTGATCCCCTTGTAAAAGGATAGCAGTTACTTGACAACTTTTTAAATGTGAAGTTGGTGTCCATCAATAGAACTCACCAGTAATCAGAATGATCGTTCTGGCTGGTGTCCCTTCTTTGATGCCCAGGAGCAGATATGCTCAAATACAGGCTGGAGTTAGCACTGGCAGAGATGCTTTTGGAAATAGCAGTGATGAAGACAGTTCTGATCACAGAGGCTCTCCTTTCAATTTCAGTCCTGCTTCTCCAAGTTGAATGAAGCTTAACTCTACTTTTTTTGTGACGCTTCACATCTCTGATATTAGGAGAAAGAGATGAAAAAGCAAAAAATGTTGAAACTTGGTGTTAAAAGGAAAATTTCAACGTGACATGAAATGTAGGACTTTAATTCTTTTTAGTCTGGTTCAGTTCTCATAACACAATGTGGGGACACATGACCACATTTGGCATATGTATTTCATGTTAATTTTACTCTTTCAAATGGACAAAATTGAAAAGTAACCACCAACAGGACATTGGCTCGCCGATATTTATAAAACCAGAGAAATACGGTTTGTGGCAAGATCTCAGGCACAGTTTCCAAAATCAGTAGTGGCCAGGACAGGCAGTTAGTTGCAGCTGACTCTGCAGATGTGAACAGTGGATGAATTGTATCCAGAGAGGAGGATGACAGGATAGCATGAGTGCAGAGAGACACACTCCTTCGTGCAAAGCAAAGCCAGCCCACATAGAGTAGACTTTTCTCCCCCACGGGAAGCCCTTTTGATTCTTTATTTGGGGGCTAGGAAGTACACAGTGTGTTTTGTATTGATCCTTTTGACACAGAGCTCAATGAACTATAGCAACTCTCTTGTCATGGCCATATGAACCTTTTTTGCCTTTTCTTTTTTCTTTCTTCATTTGCTTCATCAAATAGGGAGCACGTATCTACTGTGTCTATGCCTGTAATGACTGAAGAAATGAATTAGCACAGGCCCTGGCTCAGGAAACCTCCCAGCTTGAGCAGACTGTAACACACTTAGGATGGTGCCTGGTACATAATAAATTCTCTATAAATGGCAGCTGTACTGTTAACGGGGGAGAGGACCCCCTCAGTAGATACCATCAAAACTGATAACAGTAGCTGCCGCATACTGAGTCTTACTGTGCACCAAGCATCGTATCAGTAGACAGTTCGCTAAAATGCCCACAGTTCTAATTTAATATAAAATGTGTGATTACTTATGTAGAGTGTGTATTCGAGAGGAGAAGCTATGGACTGAGGCAGCACAGAGGAGGGAAGTCAAGGAAGCATTGGAGGAGGTGACATTTAGGCAGGTATTGAAGAATGGCCAATGAGGTGAAGAGAAACAGGGGACTGCAGGAAGGGGAGACTTTCTTAGACTTCTACATTTTCTTTTCTTTTTTCCCCTGGACTTCCCACCAGAGGATTTCTTGGTCATTGGTGGAAGCGCTCAGAGCTGAAGAGATGGTTGACTCTTGACATAATATGTAGGTGAATAGGGGAGCTTGTTCCTGTCTTTTGGGAAAGGGGTGGGAATCCAGTAAACACACAAATAATGTCTGTACGGTGACACCTGTCTTGTCACTTCCACAGTTGAGTGGAAACAGACTTTGACCAAGGACTGTTGTGTTATCTACTACCCTGCAGCACTGTGGGAGGATTCACACTCACCCGTGCGGGTTGTTTTAAGCAGCCATCATGTGAGATAACAGATTTACAAGGTGGTTTCAGTGAACAGTCATTCACCATGACATTGCTTTAAAAAGTAAATTCTCAGAGTATTTTTGTTTGGTGGAATTATGTACAATAAAACCATTAGGAAAACCAAGGTCCTGATCTCTCAGAATTAATTATATAGAACAAAGGAAATCTCTCTATCTCTTTCTCATACACATACACACACAATCTGGTCAGATAGGTATGAAATTCAGAGTAAGAAGTAGTGTCCTTAAGAAAGGTTTCATAAGGGAGTGACATGTGAGATGATGCTGAAATAGTTTAATAAGGAGAAATTTGAAAGGAAGTAGTCTTTGACTCACTTTGCTAGAACTCTGATGTGTATGTTTTTAGATATTTCTTTGCCTAAAATTAAATTATCTTGAGAAGAGTATTGGGTTAATGACTTTCTGCCTAGAGAGGAGTTGAAGGGTATGAAAGTGATTTTGGAAAAAAACATGCTTTTTAATTTTCAAGAATAGTTCTTTTATGTTTTCTCTTTGTGACTAGACCAAAAGTGACTAGAGGACAAAAATCCATGGCTAATGCATATTTGAGTTCCCTGTAGTACCTAAAACTGAGAGGGGTGGCAACTAGGTATTGGCTGAATGCTTTCTGGATGAAATGTTTTATAACTGGAGAACATGTTAGTGAAAGTGTGCAAGTAGAAAGGACAAATGAAAGGATACAGAGGTAATACAATTGAAAGTACCTTTACATTTGGTTTTTATGGATCAGGAAAATGATTACAGATCACATTTCTTAGAACACCAATGCCCTCTTATTCTTCAAGGAATATAGAAGATGCTTTCTTTCTTTCATTTTTAAAAATGGCAAGTTGAATTTTGCTGAAATGCCAATGAGATGGGACTTTTAGATAAGAGTGGACTTTCACTGTGCTGCATCCTGCTCCTAAGTCCTGAGGCTTGTTTGCCTCAGAGTGTATATC
Source organism: Kogia breviceps (assembly GCF_026419965.1). Classification (NCBI taxonomy): domain Eukaryota; kingdom Metazoa; phylum Chordata; class Mammalia; order Artiodactyla; family Physeteridae; genus Kogia; species Kogia breviceps. Next base: position 93,930,901 of record NC_081319.1, read on the forward strand.
ACCCAGCACATTTGCCTTATTAAAAACAGCTTGTGATAACTTTATAGGATGTTCAGCAGTTCACAGAGATGCAAAGCTAACATTTTTAAGAGTGTGTGGAAGGTGGGACAGATATGTACAGCAAGCTGCAAGGAATTAAATGCTGGTCTGAATTTTACAAGTTGGAAACTGAGAGAAAGGAATGGGATTCTGAGAAGGTGGAGTCACATTTTATTGAAAACAGTGAAGACAATGACTTTCAGATTTTAAAAACAACTGGGGAGCATCTGTACCTTTGGCTCTTTTTCTAGTTGAAGGATCTTGGAAGTTGTGGGTCTCTACGAAAAAAGGTCTCACGATGTTGATTGGCATTGATGAAATATGAAAAATACTTGGTTTCCAAATTTGATTTTTTTTTTTTGCTCAGTTGTATCCATTAAGAAGTCCCCGCCCCCACCCTTGCCCTTCGCAGGCCTGCGGGACTAAGCGTCGCGGCGGCGCACTCGTGGCAAGAATCGGAGGAGCAGGAAACAGCAAGGATAGGCTCAGGGCCCAAGTCCCTCAGATTCCCCTCAGTTGTTGGAAGTAGCATCCAAACTGAGTGTCAGAAGCCACTCCATTCCTCTCCTGTGGTGAGCCACCTCCACCCTCCATCATTACAGATTTCTCTAGACACCTCAGTGTCCCAGTTTGTCTCCTACAGAGGTGTGCATAAAGATCCTCTACCTGACTTAGAATTGTACTAGCTTAGCAAAACTTGGAGGTCTATTGAAGAAATTTAAAAAGTAGAGTAAAGGGTCACCTTTGTGACCAGAGCCAACATTGCAGCTTGAACATCACTGAGCTGGAAGCCTGGGACAGAGAAACAGGGTTAATCTTGATTAATGGTGGAACAAATTTTGGACCTGTTGAGATTGAGAAGAGTGATTTCTTTGAGATCCTGAAGGGTGAGATCAAAGCCACCTGTCTGCCAGACAGGATACTGGACACTGGAGCGAGAGAGACAGGAGACCTCCCTATTCATATCTGACCATACAGTACCAGCCAGGAGATCTCCGTGGGTCCCAGAGGCAGACCTCACCTCAAAACTCTGGGATGACCTTGGATATTCCACAGGCTGCATGTCAGGCCTGTGCCTCTGAGGTGGGAGAGCAGAGTTCAGGACATTGGTCCACCAGAGACCTCCCGGTCTCCATGGAGACCTCCCGGCTCCATGTAATATCAAACAGTGAAATCTCTCCCAGAGATCTCCATCTCAACACTAAGACCCAGCTCCAGTCAACGACCGGCAAGCTACAGTGCTGGACACCCTATGCCAAACAACTAGCAAGACAGCAACACAACCTCACCCATTAGCACAGAGCCTGCCTAAAATCATAATAAGGTCACAGACGCCCCAAAACACACCATCGGATGCAGTCCTGCCCACCAGAAAGACAAGATCCAGCCTCATCCACCAGAACACAGGCACCAGTCCCCTCCACCAGGAGGCCTACACAACCCACTGAACCAACCTTAGCCACTGGGGGCAGACACCGAAAACAGCGGGAACTACGAACCTGCAGCCTGTGAAAAGGAGACCCCAAACACAGTAAGTGAAGCAAAATGAGAAGACAGAGAAACACACAGCAGATGAAGGAGCAAGGTGAAAACCCACCAGACCAAACAAATGAAGAGAAAATAGTCAATCTACCTGAAAAAAGAATTCAGAGTAATGATAGTAAAGATGATCCAAAATCTTGGGAAAAAAATGGAGAAAATACAAGAAACATTTAACGAGGACCTAGGAGAACTAAAGAGCAAACAAACTGATGAACAACACAATAAATGAAATTTAAAATTCTCTAGAAGGAATCAATAGCAGATTAACTGACACAGAAGAACGGATAAGTGACTTGGAAGATAAAATAGTGGAAATAACTACTGCAGAGCAGAATGAAGAAAAAAGAATGAAAAGAACTCAGGACAGTCTCAGAGACCTCTGGGACAACATTAAACACACCAACATTCGAATTATAGGGGTCCCAGAAAAAGAAGAGAAAAAGAAAGGGACTGAGAAAATATTTGAAGAGATTATAGTTGAAAACTTCCCTAATAAGGGAAAGGAAATAGTTAATCAAGTCCAGGAAGCACAGAGAGTCCCATACAGGATAAATCCAAGGAGAAACACACCAACACACATATTAATCAAACTAGCAAAAATTAAATACAAAGAAAAAATATTAAAAGCAGCAGGGGAAAAACAACAAATAACATACAGGGAAATTCCCATAAGGTTAACAGCTGATCTTTCACCAGAAACTCTGCAAGCCATCAGGGAGTGGCAGGACATATTTAAAGTGATGAAAAGGAAAAAACTACAACCAAGATTACTCTACCCAGCAAGGATCTCATTCAGAATCGACAGAGAACTTAAAACCTTTACAGACAAGCAAAAGCTAAGAGAATTCAGCACCACCAAACCAGCTTTACAAAAAATACTAAAGGAACTTCTCTAGGCAGAAATAGAAGAAAAAGACATACAAAAAGACACAATAGAAGAAAAAGACGTACAATAACAAACCCCAAACAATTAAGAAATGGTAATAGGAACATACATATCAATAACTACGTTAAATGTAAATGGATTAAATGCTCCCACCAAAAGACATAGACTGGCTGAATGGATACAAAAACAAGACCCATATATATGCTGTCTACAAGAGACCCACTTCAGACCAAGGGACACATACAGACGGAAAGTAAGGGGATGGAAAAAGATATTCCATGCAAATGGAAATCAGAAGAAAGCTGGAGTAGCAATTCTCATATCAGACAAAATAGACTTTAAAATAAAGACTATTACAAGAGACAAAGAAGGACTCTACATGATGGTCAAGGGATCCATCCAAGAAGAATAACAATTGTAAATATTTATGCACCCAACATAGGAGCACCTCAATACATAAGGCAAATGCTAACAGCCATAAACGGGAAAATCGACAGTAACACAATCATAGTAGGGCACTTTAACACCCCACTTTCACCAATGGACAGATCATCCACAATAAAAATCAATAAGGAAACACAAGCTTTAAATGATACATTAAACAAGATGGACTTAATTGATATTTATAGGACATTCCATCCAAAAACAACAGAATACACTTTCTTAAGTGGTCATGGAACATTCTCCAGGATAGATCATATCTGGGTCACAAGTCAAGCCTTGGTAAATTTAAGAAAACTGAAATCGTATCAAGTATCTTTTCCAACCACAACACTGTGAGACTAGATATCAATTACAGGAAAAAACCTGTAAAAAATACAAACACATGGAGGCTAAACAGTACACTACTAAGTAACCAATAGATCACTGAAGAAATCAAAGAGGAAATCAAAAAATATCTAGAAACAAATGACCAGGAAAACACGATGACCCAAAACCTATGGGATGCAGCCAAAGCAGTTCTAAGAGAGAAGTTTATAGCAATACAATCCTACCTCAAGAAACAAGAAAAAGCTCAAATAAACAATGTAACCATACACCTAAAGCAATTAGAGAAAGAAGAACAGAAAAACCCCAAAGTTAGCAGAAGGAAAGAAATCATAAAGATCAGATCAGAAATAAATGAAAAAGAAATGAAGGAAACGGTAGCAAAGATCAATAAAACTAAAAGCTGGTTCTTTGAGAAGATAAAAAAATTGATAAACCATTAGCCAGATTTATCAAGAAAAAAACTGAGAAGACTCAAATCAATAGAATTAGAAATGAAAAAGGAGAAGTAACAACTGACACTGCAGTAATACAAAGGATCATGAGAGTTTACCACAAGCAACTACATGCCAATAAAATGGACAACCTGGAAGAAATGGACAAATTCTTAGAAATGCACAACCTTCTGAGACTGAACCAGGAAGAAATAGAAAATATGAACAGACCAATCACAAGCACTGAAATTGAAACTGTGATTAAAAATCTTCCAACAGGGCTTCCCTGGTGGTGCAGTGGTTGAGAGCCCGCCTGCCGATGCAGGGGACACGGGTTCGTGCCCGGGTCCGGGAGGATCCCACGTGCCGCGGAGCGGCTGGGCCCGTGAGCCATGGCCGCTGAGCCTGCGCGTCCGGAGCCTGTGCTCCGCAATGGGAGAGGCCACGGCAGTGAGAGGCCCGCGTACCACAAAAAAAAAAAAAAAAATCTTCCAACAAACAAAAGCCCAGGAACAGATGGCTTCACAGGCGAATTCTATCAAACATTTAGAGAAGAGCTAACACCTATCCTTCTCAAACTCTTCCAAAGTATAGCAGAGGGAGGAATACTCCCCAGCTCATTCTGTGAGACCAGCATACCCCTGATACCAACACCAGAGAAAGATGTCCCAAAGAAAGAAAACTACAGGCCAGTATCACTGATGAACATAGATGCAAAAATCCTCAACAAAGTACTAGCAAACAGAATCCAGCAGCACATTAAAAGGATCATACACCATGATCAAGTGAGGTTTATCCCAGGAATCCAAGGATTCTTCAATATATGCAAATCAATCAATGTGATACATCATATTACCAGATTGAAGGATAAAAACCACATGATGATCTCAATGGATGCAGAAAAAGCTTTCAACAAAGTTTAACACCCATTTATGATAAAAACCCTGCAGAAAGTAGGCATAGAGGGAACCTACCTCAACATAATAAAGGCCATATATGACAAACCCACAGCCAACATCGTTCTCAATGGTGAAAAACTGAAACCATTTCCCATAAGATCAGGAGCAAGACAAGGTTGCCCACTCTCACCACTGTTATTCAACATAGTTTTGGAAGTTTTAGCCACAGCAATCAGAGAAGGAAAAGAAATAAAAGGATTCTAAATTGGTAAAGTAGAAGTAAAGCTGTCACTGTTTGCAGATGACATAATGCTGTACGTAGAGAATCCTAAAGATGCTACCAGAAAACTACTAGAGCTAATCAATGAATTTGGTAAAGTAGCAGGATACAAAATTAATGCACAGAAATCTCTTGCATTCCTATACACTAATGATGAAAAATCTGAAAGTGAAATTAAGAAAACACTCCCATTTACCACTGCAACAAAAAGAATAAAATATCTAGGTATACACCTACCTAAGGAGACAAAAGACCTGTATGCAGAAAATTATAAGACACTGATGAAAGAAATTAAAGATGAAACAAATAGATGGAGAGATATTCCATGTTCTTGGATTGGAAGAATCAACATTGTGAAAATGACTCTACTACCCAAAGCAATCTACAGATTGAACGCAATCCCTATCAAACTACCAGTGGCATTTTTCACAGAACTAGAACAAAAAAGTTCACAATTTGTATGGAAACACCAAAGACCCTAAATAGCCAAAGCAATCTTGAGAAAGATAAATGGAGCTGAAAGAATCAGGCTCCCTGACTTCAGACTATACTACAAAGCTACAATAATCAAGACAGTCTGGTACTGGGACAAAAACAGAAATATAGATAAGTGGAACAGGATAGAAAGCACAGAGATAAACCCATGCACATATGGTCACCTTATTTTTGATAAAGGAGGCAAGAATATACAATGCAGAAAGACAGCCTCTTCATTAAGTGGTAATGGGAAAACTGGACAGCTACGTGTAAAAGAATGAAATTAGAACACTCCCTAACACCATACACAAAAATAAACTCAAAATGGATTAAAGACCTAAATGTAAGGCCAGACACTATAAAACTCTTAGAGGAGAACATAGGCAGAACATTCTATGACATTAATCACAGGAAGATCCTTTCTGACACACCTCCTAGAGAAATGGAAATAAAAACAAAAATAAACAAATGGGACCTAATGAAACTTAAAAGCTTTTGTACAACAAAGGAAAGCATAAACAAGACGAAAAGACAACCCTCAGAATGGGAGAAAATATTTGCAAATGAAGCAACTGACAAAGGATTAATGTCCAAAATTTACAAGCAGCTCAGGCAGCTCAGTGTCAAAAAAACAAACAACTCAATCCAAAAATGGGCAGCAGACCTAAATAGACATTTCTCCCAATAAGATATACAGATTGCCAACAAACACACATGAAAGAATGCTCAACGTCACTAATCATTAGAGAAATGTAAATCAAAACTACAGTGAGGTATCACCTCACACCAGTCAGAATGGCCATCATCAAAACCTCTACAAACAATAAATACTGGAGAGGGTGTGGAGAAAAGGGAACCCTCTTGCACTGTTGGTGGGAATGTAAATTGATACAGCCACTATGGAGAACAGTATGGAGGTCCCTTAGTAAAAATAGCACTACCATACAACCCAGCAATCCCACTACTAGGCATATACCCTGAGAAAACCATAATTCAAAAAGAGTCATGTACCACAATGTTCATTGCAGCTTTATTCACCATAGCCAGGACATGGAAGCAACGTCAGTGTCCATCCACAGGATGAAGAAGATGTGGCACACATATACAATGGAATATTACTCAGCCATAAAAAGAAACGAAATTATTTGTACGAGGTGGATTGACCTAGAATCTGTCATACAGAGTGAAGTAAGTCAGAAAGAGAAAAACAAATAACGTATCCTAACACATATAATTGGAATCTAAAAAAAAAAAAAAAAAAAGTTCTGATGAACCTAGGGGCAGGACAGGAATAAACATGCAGACGTAGAGAATGGGTTTGAGTTGAGGACAGTGGGAGGGGCAAGTGTAAACTGGGACAAAGTGAGAGAGTGGAAATGGACTTATATATACTACCGAATGTAAAATAGCTAGCTAGTGGGCAGCAGTCGCATAGCACAGGGAGATCAGCTCCGTGCTTTGTGACCCCCCCAGAGGGGTGGGATGGGCGGGGGAGAGAGATGCAAGAGTATTTGTATAGCTGATTCACTGTTATAAAGCAGAAACTAACACCATTGTAAAGCAGTGATACTCCAATAAAGATGTGTTAAAAAAAGAAAAAAAGAAGTCCCCTGTCTGCCACAGTCTAATTAAGATACTAGTGACTTCATAATGAATAGGTGAAATAAACATTTAAGAATTCTAATGAAATTAGTTAGAAGTCTTGAGTAAATATATTTCTCTAGTATAATGTGCTGGCTTTGAAAAAAATTATTTTGTTTGAAGTGGTTAGTTTCTAAAGAATAACTCAAGAAAATGGTTTTGTTATCTTTTTTGAAATGTCAATGATTTTGTATTAGAAAATACGAAAATCATGTCCTCTTGTTACAAACCTTTGTGATTAAATTATAATTAAATTTTTAGCCATGAAAAGAAAGATAATAGTTTGTGAATAGTAGTTTGTTTATACTACTAAGAAGATTTCAAGGGAAATGATTGGGCTACCTAAGACAGAGAAATTATTTTAAACATCTTTAACACTGTTTTCATAACAGTCATACCAAATAATTATTCTAGCACCAAAAATTGTTCTAATTCTGTGCAAACTACAAATTATACTTGATGTGGCCATACTTGTTTATCCACGTGAACCCTGGAATGATGGTGCCGGAGAGGACTCATCTAGTGACCAAATCTGTATTTGACCCTTGAAGGAACCAAGTTCCCTGAAAATGTGCATTGAAAGTAATGCAACACTAAAAATCTGTCTTGCAGTTTGAAATTCTACGTTTTCATAACAGTTTCTCATGTTCATTCCGTGTTCTTATCTGCATTCCAACATCTTCTGCTGGTATTATGTTTATTTATTGAAAAATTATTACATACAGTGGCTGCTCTCTGTGAGGTACCAACCCAGGCACTAGCATGAGACAAAGCCCCTGCCCCCAACAGGTTCACCTGTGAGTGGAGGTGAGACCCACACCAGTTGAATTAAGCCATAAAGCAGGAGCACATGTGAACTAGTGCCACGGGAGCTATAGAGTGCTGTGGAATTTCATAGGAGGAGGGGGGATCCCTGGTAACGTGCATTAAATAAAAAAATGATAACAAGAATCTTTTCAGTTGCTTTGAGCTTTTAGGGGAAATCCTTCAGATTTCTGGGCTTCAACTTTCTTACTGATAAATGTTGAGTAAAAGCATAACCTGTACTCCATGACTGGTTTGAGGGAGATGACCATTCTAAAATGCTTGTGATCAAAGGTTTTGAAATTCGAGACATAATTCAGTTCAGGGAGAGGCCAGTTTTTGGCAAGAAAAGAACAATGATGTCTGCCAGTACTATCAGGGCCCTTTCTCTTCTGCAGAGTTTTAACATTTGTCTGAATTTGGGAGGGTGAATGCCTAAAATGAAAGATTGCTGTCTTCCTTTTTATGAGCAAAAACAACTTTAGACTATTAACCGTTTGTTAGAAATGAAAGTTGGCACAGAATTTGGAATGATTATTACTAAGGGTAGGCCCCCCAGTTTTGGGGTGGATTTCATTTTATTTCAAGTAACATTACTGTGAGTGTAAATCTCTAGCTTTCTAACCTTGTATGCAAAATAGCAAGCTGTTAAATACAAGTGTTAGGTAGGTATGAAAAATTAACATACAGGAAATAAATTATTATTTCATTGTATGTAGCAACCACCAAGAGGAATTCATTGAGACTTTAGAGGGAAACAATGAACATACCTAGAAATTGGAAAGTAGCCTCTGTTGGCCATTTAAAGTAAGGAGAGTTGATTTAGGTCAAAAGGAAAGGAAAATGTTCTGAGATTGAAACTTAAGTGTTATAAGATGCCATTAAAGGGAGGTTGTAGAATCTCCTTTTCTGGAAATGTTTAAAAACAAGACAGATCTTCACCTCTCAGGAGAAGTGTTGAAGTTCCGTCCTGCCTTGAGGCAGGAAGATTAACTGGATTAAGCCTGTGTGGTCTCTCAAGTCTTTGGAAGAGCCCTTGAATGCAGTAAATATTTCACACTCTGTTGGCTGAAACTACTTTCATAGCTGTTCATTTTAACCTTGGTTGTCCTAAGACCAGAGTGAACGTTTGTATAAATAACAAAACTGAATTTGGATTTGAGGTTGATGTAAGTTGTGTGTGTACCTGAATCAGTTTTAAAAGCATTAAAGTACATGTAGTGCTGAAACTATTCAGAGCATAACTTAGTCTTTTGATGATGTGGAAAGTACCTTCTTTCTTGCAAGTTCTCAATGACAGTAATCATTTAATAAATAATTACAAAGCAGCTACTATGGACAGTGCAGGATACAAATATGAATTAGGTATGGTTCCTGCTTTTAAGGATCTTTGTCTACCAGGGGAGATAAAACATATGCACCCATCATATACATAAGTGAAAAATAAAATAATTGGGATAGGAGTCACACAAAAAAAGGATTAAACAGTGTTGTGAGAGTTCAGAGAAGAGAAAGCAAATCCCTTTGGGTTTAACCAAGGAATACTTCCTGGAAGAAAAATATATTGAACTGGGCCTTAAGGAGTATGAACCATTCTGAAGGGTGGAAATAAAGAAAATGACAGAGGTGGAATTGTACTTAGCAGCTCCAAGGTATGGAAAGTTCAGCTGAAGCTTAAGGAATTTGGGGGACATAGGCTGGAAGGGTCTCATATGGCCAGTCTCAAGTGCCAGGTCAAAGTGCTTGGGTTCTGATTGCTCAGTGCTTAGGATCTCTTGGCAATGATTAAGCATTAAAGGGTCTCTGTCCCTTTAGGATTGTAATTTACCATTAGAGTTGCAAGGGGTGGGCAGGCTGTAACAAGGAGCCTGTGAAAATCACTTCTGAGTCACCTGAGCCAGTTTGCTTGAGGAGTATGCTGAAAAACACTAGTTTCAAGGCATGTTAATAGGTATTACTCTCCTCACCAAAAGTAACTGAGAAATAAAAAAGTTACACAACTAAATGGGTTTATTTGCTGGAGGACTTTTCAGAGACTTTAATATTGAGAATTGCATAGAAAATCTTAAGCAGGGTAAAATATCTACCATTTCTGAATGATGTAATCTTTATTTCATGGACCGTCTCATGAAACTGCTGTTCCTTGGTGCACACTTTGGGGAACGTTGCCTGATGCATTTGCTGATGATGGCTGGAACATGAGTGGTGGTCATATGCGTGGGAAACAGTGATTAGATGTGTGTCCTCATGGAGGCAGCATGAGCCATTCCTGCTACACAGTAGGCATTCAGTAACTATGCAGAAAACTAAAGCATGCGAGCGTGAATTATTGATTTATTAACAATACTTGGCCCAAGACTGGGAGTACAAGATTTCCGGGAACGTGGGGAGTTTTGACAAAGCTTTGGCTATGCTAGAAATGGTAGCATCATGGAAAGTTAGAAGGAGCTGGTGTAAATGAAAGTTGATCACTTTAGTGTTTCTTGTGAAGCCATGGAAGGTCTGGCTGGAGAGTTTCAGCAGATGCTGGAACCATGGACTTGGGAGAGAAGCCATTGTTCTTTCTCACTAAATGTATCATTTAAAAAATTTTGGCTAAGATGTCTCCTTGTTTGAATTATGGATAAGTAGCAATTTCTATGTGCAACTTAGTCTAATACAAGAAAATAACCGTCTGTTTAGTCTGAAAGAAACTTCAGGGCTAATAAAGCATCAAACCTATGGTGTTTTCTCATTTTTTTTTTAATAAGACAGTAGCAGGCACCCTCATCTTCATCAGTGAATTTTTTTTCAGTCTGATTTACTCATGGAAGTTAATTAATTTTTAAGTTTAATGTTTTGTTCTTTCACTCAGGTATTTGCGTTTGATTATTGCTTTTGGTCCATGGATGAATCTAACACTACAAAATATGCTGGTAAGTTGGCTCTCTCTCTGCACTTGACGGTTGGGCCTCTGGCCTCTTCTTCCATTATGTCTGTTTTCTTTAATTATTCTGGAGTTCTGTTTTTCCCATAAAATTCGCACTCATTCTTTCCAATTCTGGCACGTGGGCTTTGAAGTCAGTGAGATTTGGTTTTAGGATTTGGTTCAGCCATTTACTTGCTGAGAAGCCTCGGACAGGTTTTTTCCCACCCTCATTAAGCTTCAGGTTCTTTACCTGTAAAGGGGGTATGAAGTGTCCTCAGAGGTGTTCCAAGGATTAGAGATAACGGGGAACCACCTCAGGCTGTCAGTGGAAGGTGTTGTGGTTCTTACACGAAGAGGAGGTTTAATGTGCTGTGCCTTTCCTTGCCTCTAACTTTCAGGGAAGGCACTGCTCCGTTTAAGCAAGCAAAGCACAGATGCTGTTGGTTTCCAGGGCCCCCTCGCATCCTGGGTGTCCTAAAGTAGTCAGTGGTGATATGAACTAAAACTGTACATTCCTCAGGGAAACATTGCCTCAAGGGCCCACATTTTGCTATTGTTCCTTCCTTGCGGCATTTTATCCCGACTCCATTAAATACGGATGCCTGCTAATTTTATTTGTGATCACAGGTGAATCTTCACCTTTCCTGGGAGTTAAAATTACTTTAGCTCAAAAGGGAAGCATTTGTTTCAGTGGAGGAAGTCTTTGTTCCTTCCCTTCTGACTGTGACCCCTTTTTCTTAGATATATAGTCTTATTAATGAGCGTTTTCTCCTTATTTCTACTTATAAGAATGTCAGCTGAATGACTTTCCCATTTACTAAAGAAAGAAAGAAAGAGAGAGAGAAAGAAATATTGAAAGAGGAAGAAAGGAAGGAAGAAAGGGAGAAAGAAAAACAGTGAGGGGATGATGGTGAGGATGTAGCTCTTAAAAGATCAGAGGGTAAGAGAAGTTACTTGCTTATAGGAAATTGTGTTTATTGATAGCCTTTTCCTTGCTGCGTAAAGCAAATCTGTTGAGAAATTTGATGAGTAATTTTTTTCAAAAGTTAATGGCTGGAACTAGGAAAATTCCTTCCATTGCTCACATTGGGTAAATTAGCCTTTCTTTCCAAACACCATTCCTGCAACTTCAGCAGTGTATTTTATTAATGTGAGTAAATAGTTCTTAATATTGGTTGTAATTAGTTTGTCTTTTTATCAGTCCTTTGGGAGTCTATATAATAAATTCTACAGAGTCTAGGAGAGTCAGCCTTGACTGTTAGCACAGTATAATTTTGTGCTGGGTGTGTGCTTTGGGATTTAAATAAACAAAAGTAAAACACTTCATACTGTGACAGAAACAGATGAGGACAAATGCTATGGCTGTACAAAGTCCAATCTCTCACTCTGTTCAGTTGATACTATTCAGGATATAGTCAGATATAGCTCCCTGTATTAGAACTCTTATGCAATTGTCAGATACTTTAGAGGACTCCTCATCACTTATAGATAAAAATCTGTACTCTTTGGAGGACATTTAAGATCCTTTATTTTATAGCCCCGTCTACCTTCCCTACCCCTCTGCTCCCTGACTCCCCACCACCCCTTCTATGCTCCAGCCCAGTGTTTCTTCTTATTTAACCTAGGAAGCCAGAAAGTCTCAGAATAGTTCCTTAAGTATTCATGAAACTTCTACTGTGTGCAGCCTAGGAAGCCCTTGAGAAATTATAACCTAAGTTGGAAAGCAAAAGAATGCATGACAAACAACAGTAAACGTTTTGAGATAGTATTTAACCTCTAAATTTTACAGGTTTTAAGTACTATAGAAAACCCAAGGAGAGGCAAAATGTGGAAAGACTGAAGTTGCCTGGGAAGGCATCATAGAGGAGATGGGACTGAAACTGGACATAAAAGTTGAGCATAGATTAAGCCACGGGGCAGTATGGAGGGCATGTGGACGAGAGGAAGCAATACGGTGTCGAGGAAAGCACACGGACTCTGAACTCCACCCTGGGTTTAAGTCTCAGGAAGCTTGCTTTGGTTCTCTTAGACAATTTAATCTCTCTGAGTTACAGTTTCTTTTCTGTAAAATGGGAAACACGGCAGTGATAATACCTATCTTATATGTTGTTATAAGGGTTCAGTAGGTAACTTAATGAGCTGACCGATGGAAGGTGCCCAGAAATGATACTTAGTTTGGCTTTTCTGTAAGTGAGGATGCAGAAGTGGGAGTGAGCATGGTGTGTAACACTGGCCTGAGCAAAAGATGCATTCTGGGGGGGAATCAGTGGGAGACCTACTTGTACATGTTAAGTGAGGCCAGATAATAGGAAAGTTTAAAAGCTAGACTAAGAAATGTAGATGATATGGTGAAAAATAGGAGAGGGGCTATTGGAGTGATGGGTTTAAAATAATGCGTTAGGAAGATTGTTTTTCTCTTTCTTTTCCATATCTCTACAATCACATCCTCCATTACTGCCCATAGAGACCATTCTAGCTTTCTGCAGTGTATCACTCATACCTCTGGATGTAGGACAAACTTTTTTTTTTTTACTCGAGATAATTTTATTAAGTACAGATGATAAAATTAAAATGTGAAAACTCAAGATTTCTGTAGCTCTTCATTACAAATAGTATGTGCCGAAGTATTTTAAAAGATTAAAATGATTTTTAAACATTTTGATAGCTTAAGCTTTACTAAATTTTAGCTTGCATGATCACATCTAATACCATGTTCCTGGTATTAGCCCTGAAATAGGATTCTCTTGGTCGATGGAGCAGAGTCTATTTACAAAATAAGAGGAGTTTCTTATTCTTTAGGTATCCCCATTATTGTACAAATTCTGTGACCACCTCAGCGAAAAGTAAAATTCTTGCTTACTATTCTTTCAGGGTTTTTTGCGCTCATTGTAAATAATTTGCCTAGTGAATATATTACTAGTAGATTAGTTGATTGGTTTCTATACTAATATGATTACCTTTCTCTTTTTTAAATTTAATTTTTATTTTATATTGGAGTATAGTTTGATGTCCCTTCTCTTTAATTAAAAGAAGCAATTCCTTCTTAATTGTGAATAGAAACATTAAGATGGAAGCATTCATTCTCTGATGGGACATAGAAGAAACGGAGAAGGGGAAGCACATAGTTCCTGAAACTGACCTATTTGTCAGACTCCATGAATAATGGCATCATTGATACTGAATCGGAGCTCTTGAGGCAGCTCTCAAAACTTGGGGGGCAGAGAGGAGGAGGGAGAGGGCAGAGAGATGAGTGCATGGATTGAAAGAGCAAAGAGGGGCTCTCAGTTTCATGGGGTGTGTCAAATGTTAAATTCTCAATTATGTTTTATGTTACTCTGCTCATTTAAAAGCTATAGCAAGCAAGAGCTTCCACTTTCAGACTGATTTAGAAACCCATAATTCTATAGTAGGTATAATGGCACTGCAGTGGGTTGGGTGGAGTGGTTGAAGCGTGCAGGCTTTTAAATCGAACTGCCTGGGTTCCAGTCCTGCCTCCCCCACCTTTTATCTATGTAAGATCGGGTGAGTTCTGTTTCCTCTTAGGTTAGATAAGGCTGATAGTAGTTCTGATCTCATAGGGTTGATTTGAGGACTAAATGACCTGTTCATGTAAAGTACTTAAACCACAGGAAATGCTCACTTAATATTTATCATCGGAGCTTCCCTGGTGGCGCAGTGGTTAAGAACCCGCCTGCCAATGCAGGGGACACAGTTTCAAGCCCTGGTCCGGGAAGATCCCACATGCCGCGGAGCAACTAAGCCCATGCGCCATAACTACTGACCCTGCGCTCTAGAGCCCGGGAGCCACAACTACTGAGCCCGCGTGCCACAGCTGCTGAGCCTGCACTCTAGAGCCTGTGCTCCGCAGCAAGAGAAGCCACTGCAGTGAGAAGCCCGCGCCCCGCAGCGAAGAGTAGCCCCCACTCGCCGCAACTAGAGAAAGCCCGCGAGCAGCAACGAAGACCCAGTGCAGCCAAAAATAAATAAATAAATAAATTTAAGAAATATTTATCATCATCTTTATCACTGTCATGTTGTAGCAGTAGTAAGAATAGTAGCATCAGTCCTTTGGAGAGAAAATGCATTGTGTGTGCTGGTATTTATGAGACCTGGTTTTGCCACAAACTGCTAAACTTTGGGGATGTCTGTTTCTTCATCTGTGAAAGGAGGATGTATAACCTAGAATGATCTCAGATCTCTTCCAGCTCTCAGATTAAACATGAATCAGACATTTTATGCTGGCCACACAGCTGTTGCCGTGGACTTTTCAGAGTCAAATCAAAGGCTTGTTTGTTAAGCCATTTGAATTGCATTGAATCGTGCTTTGAGACATTTCACAATTTAAATGTATTATCTCTTATCACCACCTTTTGGTTAGCGAGTCTGTGCATAATTCTGAATCTTTAAGCAAAAACCCTTGTGCCAGGGCTAAGAAAAAACAGAAGTAACCTACAAAATCAGGCACCCACAGCGTGGGATTTCTACGTAAATCCTTTTCCTCTCCCCAAGCCCAATATATACATACACATAAACATAGATCAGCATTGAGGATTATAATGTTATTATAGTGAATACTGATAAACTTGAGAGCATCATAACAGATAATAGGCCTTTCTAAATGTTTAAATCACTACTAATTTCATTTAAGGGCTTCTCGATAATAAATCAATACATTTTTTATCACTGTCTAAAATGTGTCATGTTGGTTAAATAACAATGACTTCCAGTAGCCTTGGTTTTGCTTTTCTTCCTAGCAGGAGAATATTTTTCATAAACCTGTTTTTCTATATATCTTCATACCAAAAATAAAAATCAGTCTAGTGGTGGCATATCTGGGTATCTATATGGACAAGAACATTTCCTGACCTGAGAGATTCTAAACTGTTGACTTAGAAATTATATGACAGTTCTCACCATATGGTATGTTGCTCAGATTTGCTGAAACCTGTGTTTTCAGGCATTGTAATACCCTGCAATTCAGGAGAAATGTTCTACGTCTGATTCTTGTTCTGCTAACGTTGCTTTGTACCGTGAAGGGACAGCTGAGTGCCTCCTAGCTATGGCTATTGCCGTGGGGAGAATAGCCATGTTTGCTTCTGTTCCTATGATGGGAGAGTTTATGGGCTCAGAGGTAGAAATGGTTTCTGTTTCATATTGTTTAACTGTGCATCAAAATTTACATTCTATAAGTTGGCGGTAGCCAAAATAGAACCAATTTTTTAAGCAGACTTCCAAAGTATTTGTTATAGCATATTGTATTGATTCATTATTTTACTATTCAAATGTATATGAAGACCTCAGCAAGTGTCTTGTGTAGAACAAATACTCAGTAATTGTTAGCTGTTAAGTTTATCAAAACTGTGGAAGTTTTCCCTGTGGTTATGAGAAGCAGTAGTAGTTGACTGTGTGAAAAGTTTGTTAGAGATTCACTATAAATGGTGCATGCCATCTTAAAAGACATTTATGAAACACTGACTGCAGAATCCTTCTAGATTTTTCTTTCTCTTTTACAGTCTTACAAATTCTTACCCATACCTAATCTGACAGTTCTTTTAGGGGCTCACCTTTATCAAGTTGTTCCTAAGCATCCAAGCTAGTTTTCTTAGAACCAGCAACTCTCTTTTTGCATTTGTTAATTATGTAATTACAGAGAAGTGTAACTGACACAAACCAGTTCAGGAGCAAACATAACTGACCCTTTGTGGGAACATAACTCAGCTGGTGGGGGTCCAGAGAGTTGTCTCCCAGTTGGGTGATTTAGTGTGCAGTAAGCATGCAGCAGTGTATTTTACAGATGGAAGAGAGAATGTTAATTGAGAGAATCGGGTAAGTGAAGGTCAGTAAAGAAAAATTTCTCTGAGGTAAGTCAGCTAGGCTGATACTGTTAAATTTTGTACAAGAGTGTGTGTGTGTATGCTTCTCTTTCTTCTCACCTCTACTCTCAGATTTTTTAATCCCACCCATCCCTGCCTTCTTCCACTTTCCTTTCTTTGTCAACATCTATTCCTTAGAGTATTTCTTGGCGCCCAGAGACATCGCTTAACTTAGTTAAGTGTGTTTAGAGGGGTGGATAATAATAACAACAATAGACAATAGCCTTCTGAGCACTAGTTTCCCAGCACTGCGCTCATCCCTTTACCTGCAGCAGGTCATTTAATTGTCAAAACACCAAATCAGTAGAGACTGATATTGCTCCCATTTTACAGATGAGAAAACTGAGGTTCAGAGAGGCCCTGCTACTTGTAAGAGAGCTGAAAGCAGTGGTAAATGTGGATTTGGGTCAGTGACAGTTACATGTGAAGATTTTTTGGATTCTACTGCAATCCCAGGCTCTCCTTTCTTCTCTCTCATCCCAACAAGAGGCTGTGCCTAGGGAATCATGTTATTGGAGTACTCTGGCTTGGAACCTAGCCAGGAATAATACTGTTAGCGTTCTCCCTCCTGTCAGAAGTTCTCCCGAGTCCTGAATGCCTGTGTTTGATTTGGGCTTTGTTCTCCACCCCCCAGCTCAAGTACCGTCAGTCTTGTGCACCCCACAGCCCAGAAGAGATATTGAGTCAGGTCTGCCTCTGTGTCAGAGGGACGCAGTGGCAGACACTGTCGAGCAGGTAGAGGTGAAGAACGGCTGCTTTTTCAGCAGTCGTTATATGTGAAAGTACCCTCGTGAATCACTCCAAAGTGCATTCTCTGTGAGACAGTCCTCACAGCTCTTTCGTCCGGGGCCCCGACGCCTGACCCCTCCTCTGTGACTCAGCCACTTTATATGGCAACAGAAGAAAGGAGCTGAGGTTCACTGCCAGCTCATGACTGGCCGCAGCGCTGTCAGGGGGTGGAAACATCCATCTGGGCGAGTCACCCAGGCCGCGCCGCAAGGAAAGCGCCTGAGGACTGCAGTGCTGATAGCTCCCAGATGCCACTGTGGAAAAGGGCCCCGTGTCTACCTTTACCCTCCAGGCCCAGGTTCTCAGGGTCCTTTCACCAGGCCCCTTAATGGCAACTCTTCTATAGTTTATTCAAACTTAAATCTCCTGTCATCAAGTCAAGCCTTTAAAGCCCTAGTTCCTTTATCTAAGCTCTGTAGTTTTGGGTCATTTAACTTAAACCAGGTTCAAAGTCACCACGTGACAGTTTCTGAGAGTTGCACTGTTTGGGGGAGAGATTACCTGGAACCTCGTCCACGATCGGCATTCCCCACCCCTTCGGGTACGTGTGGGGTGCCTGACCGGCCTTGCAGTGTCCAGGTGCTCGGATTTAGAGCCGGGCCACCTGCCAGGTCCAGACTCATCACGGCGCCAGCGCTGTCAGCCTGGTTAGGAGTGGAAAAACACCCTCACAGATGCGCAGGGCCAGGAACTCCAGATCATACATATTGAGCTTTTTTTTCACTCTTAACTCCAGTGAAAAAAGAGATGGGGAAAAGAAGGAAAACTGGGGATTCTGTTTAAAAGGATAAAATCGTGTCAAGATCCTGGCTTGCTCTTCCACGCCACAACCTTAGAAATATTCTGTCCACATGTCACGTCCAGCCTTGTATCTCCATACTTAGTGCTTTTGTCAGCCATGATCTATGTGAGACTGCCTTGGTTCATGCAGATTGTGAATAAAACAAGGTTATGCCCTCTTATTTTGTTCTCCCATTTCCTAGAGCAGAGCCCACTGTGATGTGTCACCCTGTTCCCCGTAAGCAGTCGGGTGTCAGCCAGCATATGCACGATATGCACTTTCCCTGCCATCCCTAGTTTCTCTTCTTCTGTGCTTTGCTATCAGGGCCCTCCTGCAGTGAGAGAATTACCTTGGTTACCCAGCTCCCCGTGCACATGCCTGGTAGCTTTGAGGCCATTGCTGCTATTCCCAGGAGGGACAGGTTACACACAAGTGTGGAGACTCGGGGTGTTAGCTTTTCAGAGAGCTGTACCATGTGTGACTCAGGGTTGGGTGGGTCAGATCTGTGACTTTGCTTGCAGAAATTCCATACAGGAACCCTCTCTACTGTTCTGACATCGTGTTGTGGTTGCTTCGGGCATGCCTGGGTTTTAAGACTTGTCCACACAGCTGTAGGAGTCTAATCATAAACCCCACGGAGGAAATTGGCACCTTGGTCATGGTTATGAACAAGTGAGGTCAGGTTTGCCCTGTGGTTCCCCTGTGCCAGGCACGTGGAGCTGACTTCTATAGCGTGACACATTCTATAGAGTGACTCTGTGGCAGGGGTCCTGCGGAAAAGTCACAAGCTCTTGGCTTGGACTGTGTTGTGCCTTTGTGTGGTTTGTCTGGGATAGAAACAAATTCTCATAGATCCTCTTGCTTCCCTCAGGACTTCTGAACTTACCCTTCTGTTTCCCTTCTGGGCTGGTACATACTTCCCGAGACAAGTGGCACTTCGTTCCATTTGAGTGTGAACCGGAGTCGGGAAACATTTAGGGTAGGGATAGTGCACCTTTTATGGATTCCCTGGTTCCCACTATCCAGCATAAATAGCTTTTTTTTTTTTTTTTTTTTGGTATGCGGGCCTCTCACTGCTGTGGCCTCTCCCGTTGCGGAGCACAGGCTCCAGATGCACAGGCCCAGCGGCCATGGCTCACGGGCCCAGCCTCTCCGCGGCACGTGGGATCTTCCCGGACCAGGGCACGAACCTGTGTCCCCTGCATCAGCAGGTGGACTCCCAACCACTGCACCACCAGGGAAGCCCAAAATAGCTCTTTGTGTGTGTGTGTGTGTGTGTGTGTGTGTGTGTGTGTGTGTGTGAACTAAGCTTCCAAAAGCAGTTGACAAATTGCTTTTTTTCTATGCTGAAAAAAGGGACTGCTGTGTTTAAAAAATAAAAAGGAACAAAGTAAAAAGAAACAAACAGAAACACCTTCCGTCTTTTGGATAAACCAGACTCTCCTTAATAGACTGCATAAGCATCTTTGATGGTTAATGTTTTCTGTCCATCACAGAGTGAAGTGTAGCCACAGTTCATGTTTCATGGAAAACTGGTTATGCTGAGGAGGACAGAAGACTGTCTAGAGTCTACAGGGCATTTTTAGGCTTTGGTTGACAGTCTTCGCTTTTTTAAAATAATCGTTTGTTTTACCAGTGGTGGCTGAAAGTCACCAAACCAAAGAATTGATTAAGTATAACCCCAGCCAGGGATTCATAGAGCTACAAAGGCGCCAGAATAAAAAGATAAGGGGAGCTCTATAGTGTCTGTTTGTATTCAGTTTTATTGATATGATTTATTTAGTTGTTTTTTTCCCTCTACCTTTCTGAGATATCTTAATGCTGTAAACAAACGGTAAATACTTTTCCTCCACTGGACAACATGGGTCGGCGTATTCTGGCCCAGATAATAATTAATGGTACCGTTCCTTCTTCCTTTCCTCATCATGACCCCCGCCCCCCCCACACACACACATTCACACAACCTCTGCTTTCTGTCACGTGGGAATATACCACCATTGCATTTGGTCGGTGGAATTTTAAAGGTGGGACCACTAGAGGTGCTAGAGAAATAGCAATAAATGATTCCTTTAACTTTTTTTTTCTAAAATTAAGTGTCTTTTATCTTTAAACTTGGATTGCCTCACAGAATTGTTGCAAAGATAGAGGAACTATTGAAGGAAAAATTATTAGATGATTACCTCCTTTTCTGCACCAAAATTAATTATAGTTGATTAAAGATTTAAGAGATGGTGTGAATTATGGATATTAGCTCAGATATATTCTAGACTTTTAATGGCCATGCGCTATGGCAAATGCTTTACTGTGCTGCCCTATTTAATCATACCAGCAACCCAGTAAGAGAGCAACTATTATTCCTGTTTTACTAGTGAAGGAGATCTTGCCCAAGGTTACATAGCTGGTAAGAAGTAGAATTCAGATTTGGATATAAAACTGGAAAAACCAAAAACAAAACTAGAAGAAAATATGGATGAATAACTATGTAATTTGGGGCAATAATAATCCAGAAAGATTTTGGAAGCATAATAGATGAAAATCATAAAGGAAAAGATGAGAGATTTGAATATGAAAGACCAAAAGCTTTTGTATGACAAAGAACAACATAAGACTTAAAGGTAAATGACAGATTGGGGAAAAATATGTACAATATATAATAGACCAAAGGTTAATATCCTTAATACATGATGGATATTTAAAAATTAATACTTAATTACTAAACCAATTGATTTATAAAAATAAACATAGCACCCAAATAGTCAATTTACTAAAGAGTAAATACAAATGGACAATAACCTAAGGAAAGGAAAATTTAAATTTAACAAAACAAAAGGCGCTTTTTTTTTTTTCTATTAGTCAAAGCCAGGAAGAATGATAATAGCCAGAGTTGTTGAAGGTGTAGAAAAAAGATTCATGCATTGCTAGGAGAGTTAGTAATTTGATTTTTTTTTGGAGTTTTGCCTAGTAAAGTCAATAGAAAAGTGTACAAAGATAAATGTGTAAGGATAAATATTGCAGAAAAAAAGAAAAAGGAAATAATCTAAGTATCTATAATAGGTTGTATCAAAAAAAGAAAAAGGAAATAATCTAAGTATCTATAATAGGTTGTATCAGTTAATAGATTGTGTCAGTTAAGTATACAGTGGAAATTAAGCAGAGCTATTAAAAATGGTAATGTTGCTGAATCTTTGTAGAGGTGGGAAGGTATTCATTATTCCTTAAAAGGTAATAAATTTCCCTTGAGACATGAAGTCATAGTGACAAAATGGATTCCATTCTCTTTAGAATCCAGTCTTGCTTAGATTTGTAAAAATACATGAACTTTACAATATAATTCTTTGTATTTTCCCTTTTACAAATTGTGTTTTGGGATAGCTATTTAAGGATGGAAAGGAGATAAATTCTTTCCAGAAACACAGTGTAATTGTTTTCTACTTTTTCATATTCCATTTTGTGTTTCTCAGAATGTTTTCCTTTCCTAGTTATAACTACAACTTTATTAAATACAGTAAATCTCAATTATATTCAGTCTGTCAAATGTAACCGTAAATATCTAACTAAAAGAACTTGACTTTTTGGAAAGCATATTTGTACATTTAGTGGAAATTGAAGAGACTGGTTTATTTTTTTCAGTCATATATATTTTGTTTCAATGTCTAGGAGGTAACTATGGGTGTCAGTAAAAGTGTAATCTGTAATTTTTATCAAAATTATTTGATTCGTTGTTACATATTATGTTGACACATCTGTTCACACCCCAGGGCCTTATTTAACAAAGACTATTGTAATCTTGAGGGGCTCATTAGAATTTCAAAAACAGCCATTCTTTAACCAAAGTGTAAACCCTACAATTAACTTTTTAAGTTCAACCAACAATATTTTGATGCCTCCATCATCACTAATGAGGAAAGGGACGCCCAATTAAATACACATTAGTCTAAGAACAGTAGCGTCACCAGAACAATTCAGTAAATAAGAGTGTGTACTGTGTGCCAGGTACTCTGCTAAGATGCAACAGCTCCTGTTTTCAAAGGAGTTCACAATTCAATGGTAGAGACAGACATGGGAAAAAAAAATACTGCAGTGTGTTGAGTTCTGGAAGTTTGTTTTTTTTTAAAAAAAAAAAAACATACCACGGAGACCAGAGGTGGGAATAACTGATTCCCAGTGTCCTGAAGCCTGAGTCACTGATTATGGATGGGCCTCAGTCCATCTGGGAGTCAACACCCACAGGCTCTGCCACTCTCTGGCGGCCCCATCTTGGGCAACTGACTGACTCTTTCAGAGTGCTTCCCTCACCACCACCCCATCTCCTTATTGATCACAATCCATATCAAGGTATTGCAAGGATTCAGCAGTGTAGAATACGGAAAGTGCACTGCAAATGGGGCAGTTGACAAAAAAATACTTTTTTTCTTCTTAGCAGCATAAATAATAAAAGTGTACAAGTTAAATAGGTTAATTTGTATCCTATTTAGTATCTGCAATAATTTGGAAATAGGCCAAGCTGAAATTCATTCTTGTATTTTTTATATCCTGGAGCATTCTTTGATCATTTTTTGTTTTTAGTACAACTTTAGTATACACACCCTGGCTGGTGGTGGTGGTGGTTTTTTCACCTGACACATCATAAACCTATTTCACGGAGCTCTATAGCATTCATTCTTGTTTTTTTCAGTTAATGATCTTTGGTTTTAAAAGATGATTCCTACCAAGGAAAAAGAAGACTTGTGATTTGCCCTTGCAAAAACGTTGAGAAAATAATTCCTCATAATTCCAGCCTACTCAGCATCAGAAGCAGAAACCAGAAAGTAATCCATTTCACTATCTGATAAAAGAACAGATATAAATCCTTGATTGGTTAATGACTTTAGGCTCTGTGAAGCCAGGGTGAAAAGCTCTTTGACCACAGTGCTTCTCTGCAGTTGAGTCCTTTCATCAACTCAAGCTCTTGCTTTTTTCCAAGTTACTAAATATGAATCAAAATCATGAATTACAGTCAGGATGTTTGACCTAGCCAAGTCTTAAAGCGTCTTGTCCCCATCCTCACCCTACTCCCTTTATGGGGGCTGGTTAACCAGTGTGGAAGATCAAACGAGATTGCTCCATTCATCTGTTTGTGCCAAGAAAGCGGTGCTTTTTCAATGCCTTTGATGGCACTTAGGTCCTGGCTGAGGACCACCATCAATTCTCACAAGCCTGAGCACAGGCTGTGTTTAATTCCCCATTTTGTGCACTACAGGGCTTAGGTCCAGATTTAAGCCTGTGCTTTGGCATAGGCCTTGGGAATACATGTGGAATAAGGAAGGTCCTTTGAGAAAACGTGAGAAAAGAATATCGATGTGTATGATAGATCAGCAACAGGATGGGTCAGATATTTTCTTAGCACAAGACTCTATCATACTTAACTATAACATAAATGCATCTTTTTATTGGACTGTAGTTGATTTACAATGTTATATTAGTTTCAGGTGTACAGCAAAGTGATTCAGTTATACATATATCTATTCTTTTTCAGATTCTTTTCCCATATAGGTTACTACAGAGTATTGAGTAGAGTTCCCTGTGCTATATAACAGGTTCTTATTAGTTATCTATTTTATATATTGTAGTGTGTATATGTCACATCCAATCTCCCTATTTATCCCTCACCCCCCTTTATCCCCTGGTAGCTGTAAGTTTGTTTTCTACATCCGTGACTCTACTTCTGTTTTGTAAATAAGTTCATTTATACTGCCTTTTTTAGATTCCACATATAAGTGATAATCATGATATTTGTCTTTCTGCATCTGACTTACTTCACTCAGTATGACAATCTCTAGGTCCATCCATGTTGCTGCAAATGACATTATTTTGTTCTTTTTTATGGCTGAGTAATATTCCATTGTATATGTGTACTACATCTTCTTTATCCATTCTTCTGTTGGTAGACACTTAGGCTGCTTCCAGGCTATTGTAAGTAGTGCTGCAGTGAACATGGTGATGCATCTTTTTGAATTATGGTTTCTCTGGGTATATGCCCAGGAGTGGGATTGCTGGTAGTTCATATGGTAGTTCTGTTTTTAGTTTTTTTAAGGAACCTCCATACTGTTGTCCATAGTGGCTGTACCAATTTACATTCCCACCACATAAAAGCATTTTTGAAAGTGTGTCTTCAGTGGATAAGAATTTTGACAGTACCTTATTATCCTCCTAGTTTATGTGTGTGTGCACATACACACACATCTTTAGGTAGTCTTCACAGCAAACCGTATTTTTAGGAAGCCTCTTACAGTTATACCCTTTTTAAAAAATCCACATATTCCACCAACATGTATTTATTTATTTATTTATTTATTTATTTATTTTGTGGTACACGGGCCTCTCACTGTTGTGGCCTCTCCCGTTGCGGAGCACAGGCTCCAGACGTGCAGGCTCAGCGGCCATGGCTCGTGGGCCCAGCCGCTCCGCGGCATGTGGCATCCTTCCGGACCGGGGCACGAACGAACCTGCGTCCCCTGCATTGGCAGGCGGACTCTCAACCACTGCGCCACCAGGGAAGCCCAACCAACATGTTTTAAATGCCTCTTTGGTAGAAGTCCATAGTTGAGAAATAAGTTTATATAAATTTGGTATATTTTCTCCTGATCCAGTTTCTTTTCTTTACTTTAGCACACATAGATATTACACATACACACTACTTGACATAAATTTTTACATTATATGTACAGTCTGAACATGACTTTTTAAAAACTCAACAGTGTTTCTGAATTCTAACATTGTTTACACACATAGATTTCTTTTGCTTGTTTTTTAAAACATGGTGTGTAATATTCCATCATATAAAATACTCACATTTTACTTATCTACTCCCTTACTAATGGGCATTTAACTTGATTCCAGCTTTCAGTATTATAAATAATGATGCCACGAACATCCATTTACAGGGGTCTCTTGTGGGAGTGGGTCTCTAGGGCAGATGCCTCACAGTGGGTCAGAGAGCCTGGGCATATTTCTTTTTCTTGGTGCTGTGAGGTTTTCCTTGGAACGGCTGCATTTGTTTATTCTCCCACCAGCAGCTTATGAAAATACCTGTTTCTTCAATCCAGCTATATTTGATACTGTCAAGGTTTTTTTTTTTTTGCCAACCTAATGATTGGAAATATTTTTTCTTTTAAATTTATTTATTTATTTTTGACTGTGTTGGGTGTTCGTTGCTGAGCCTGGGCTTTCTCTTCAGTTGCGGCGAGCGGGGGCTGCTCTTCACTGCGGTACGCAGGCCTCTCATTGCAGTGGCTTCTCTTGTTATGGATCATGGGCTCTAGGTGCACGGGCTTCAGTAGTTGTGGCACATGGGCTTCGTAGTTGTGGCTTGTGGGCTCTAGAGTGTTGGCTCGGTAGTTGTGGTGCACGGGCTTAGTTGCTCCACGGCATGTGGGATCTTCCCGGACAAAGGCTCAAACCCTTGTACCCTGCATTGGCAGGCAGATTCTTAACCACTGCGCCACCAGGGAAGCTCAGAAATATTATTACTTGTTTCATGTTTACACTTTTAAGAGTCCTATTCTGCAACCATGATATGTCATTATATAATAAGAGACTGCTAAAATCAGATGCATCAAAGAAAGACATATACCCAAAAGCTTATGTTGTATTGCTTTATTTCCAAACATAAAAGGAATTGTCATTTGGATAAAAAGATTAAACTGACTCTTGGACAAACATTTATTAAGCATTTTGTACTAGGCACTAGGATTACAAAGATAAACAGATTATAGTCTGACATCAGTCAGGGGCTTCTCATTCCAGTAGAGGAAAGAGGTACTTAAACCAGTAGTTTCTGCACAAGGGAAGGAGAAAATCACTTTACTTGTCTTAATGGTGGGGACTGAATGTTAGAAAGGCACCAATTTCAAAGGGTAGTAAATGCCTCGTTAAGTGTTTAAAAAGATTTTCACACCTTAATGTTTAGCTGGGCACTACCGTAGTATAGATGGTACATGACAGAACTCCCCCAAGAGCCACGGTGAGCTGTAGACAGGCTCACAGGCGGGAACCTGTCCCCAGATCCCCGGAACACAGGTGAGAGGGCCTGTGCTCAGCACATCCCCTCCACCAGCAGTGAACAGTTGCTCAGCATCTGGCACGTACTTAGCCCCGTGCTAGGGGCAGAGGTGCACACACATACCAAGATGTGGATGATGAAGTTCCTGCTCATCAGAAGCTCAGAATCCAGATGGGGAGATAAGACAATTTGTGTTGAATGACACTTTCATACTAACTCAGGAAAAGAAACTAAACCAAATTCAAATGATGCTTCCATATGGCCCACAGACAATGGACAGGAAACTTGAATGCCTAGAGAAATTTCTTAGAGGGAAACAGTGGGTAGAATCATAAACTGATCCAGGTACTGAGCTATAGTGTAGAAGAGTAGATAAGCAAAATTGTGTACAACAAGTTCTTTAATCCACAGCCCTACACATAGTAGATATGCAATACACTTAACATCTTTTTGGATTGAGAGAATGTGTTAATGACTGGGACTCGGTTATTACTACAGATATGTCAAGAAAAATCAGTCTTTTTAGTTTTTTTGTTTGTTTTGTTTTTAGGTCAAGAAGTGGTTTTCAAGTGCCTTGGGGAAGGAATTCTTGAGAAAGCCTTTCAGGGGTATAATGCTTGCATTTTTGCATACGGACAGACAGGTAAGTAGCCACTTACAGTCAGCGATATTAAATGTGCATTTCTTAAAACATAGATATAGAAAACACTTTGGGAAACCATAGGAAAATGCTTCTGACTTCACGGGTTTGGCTGAATTAGATAATGAAAAGTAATCCCCATTTTGAAGGTTTGACAGTTGTGGTAACTGAGTAATTTTAGTGTTAATGAGCAAAGCAAGTTTTAAACTATTAACTGTCATTTTCCTAAATTATAGTTTTAACCTGTATTTGAACTAGTTTCTCGGTATAAATGTAATAGTGAAAAACTGTAGGAAAACTCTTAGTATCGTCCTCTTAGTATCATCTAGAGGACTTCACCAGGATATTAAACAAAAACAGCCTAGTGGCTCAGCCATTAGCACCCTGAGCCACCATCATTTCAGCTATAAAGTTGGAATAAATCAATAAATCATAACAATACTGCCTGTTGTCACATCACAGGACAATATTTCACAAAGGTGAAATATTGATATTTTGTGGGTAAAATACTGTTAATGTTACTTGATGGTGATGTTTGATATTTACCATGTGTACTTTTAAAGATTACATATTTGTAGTGCTTACATTAGTACGTATCCATCTGTAAAAGAGGTGCCCTCTGGGTCTCACGGTGAAAGTCAAACTGGAGGCCGTGAGTATAATAGAAAGAATGGTAGCCTTGGTGTCCAAGGGACTGGTCTTTTGGGGGCCAAATTATCTACTTCTGCCGTGTGACCTTGGCTGCTGTGTATGAAACACTTGTGAGGTGGAAGCGTTACAATTTGCTTCTTCCTCTTCCTTTCTCCTTTCTTTCTGCTTGCCCTTCTCCAGGCTCAGGAAAATCCTTCTCCATGATGGGCAACGCTGAGCAGCGGGGCCTCATTCCAAGGCTCTGCTGTGCTTTATTTCAAAGGATCTCCCTGGAGCAAAATGAGTCACAGACCTTTAAAGTCGAAGTATCCTATATGGAAATTTATAATGAGAAAGTTCGGGATCTTTTAGACCCCAAAGGGTAAGTTAGCGGTTGAAATTAACCTTGTAGTAGGGGTAATAATTTTAAGTGATCCTGACGTTAAAGTTGCACGTGAGTATATGTATTTGTGCCCTTGGTCAGTACTCTAGTTTCAGTTCATGTACTGAGAAATCATCAGCTTCTCAAAGCCTGTTGGTATGTCTAGTATTCATAGTTTATCCTGTATTCATGTATAGTTGCTTACATATGCCATTTAAAAGGATATTTTTACTGTTTTGTTATTTTTGCCACTATGGTTTATTCATAAAAATTGAGCTAAAAATGACACATTGGTCCTTCCATTTATGTTGGAAAGTAGCACCTCTAAATTGGAGGCAAAGTGGTTGAAGGTTTCAAATGACCCAGCCTAAGCAAGTCATTCTTTTCCAGGGATGTACACTGGAATCATTTGGGAGGCTTTTTAAGGATACACTGGCCTGGGCCTCTGCTCTAGAGCCTATGATTCAGTAGACCCAGGGAGAAACCCAGGCATCTGCATTTTTTAAAAACTAGGTGATAAAAACCAGATGCGTTTGTTTCATAGAGGAAGGAGAGGGCCATTTACTTTTTTATTAATTAAAATTTTTATTGATTTAAAAATAATATATATAAAAATTTAGAAAGTAGGTAAATGTAAGAAGAAATAAAAATGACCTATAATTCCATCACTCAAAAATAACTGCTGTTAACACTTTGGTGCATTTTGATCCTGTGTTTCAAATCTATGGGGTGGATGTGTGGTATGCGTGTTTAGGTTATTCTCTAAATACAATTCAATATCTTGAATTTTTTATATAACATGATGAAAAAATTTTTAAATGTGTTTAGCAGCTGTATAATCAAGGGTATAATTAGAGGCATAAGATAAAAATTATAGATGAAAAGGAAGTGACCCAATCATCAGAAATAGTTTTAGTTATTAACTGTTTAATGCATATGAAAGAACATTTACAATATATATAAGCTTTAAAGAATAATAAAATCAATGACTGTCCTACTCACCGTTTGGCCTAATAAATGGAACATGACCAGTATTTTTGAAGCCAGTATTTTTGAACCAGTATTTTTGTATGCTCCTCTTTGATACTATTTCAATTCCTACCATTCCTACTATTATGAATTTTATGTTTCTCATTATCTTCCTCCTCTTTAAGAGTTTACACATAATTTTGCACAATTTTTAACTGTGTGTAAGTGGCGTCATAATACGCGTGTCCTTCGGTGACTTGCTACTTTTCCCCTCTATGATTCATTCGTTCTGATATATGAAGTAATAACTTATTAATTTTTACTGCTCTTTAGTATTCCATTGTATAATTATACCATTATTTATTCTATCTCCTGTCATTTGTGTGGTTTCCACTTTTTACCACTACTTTGCTGCTCTGAGCATTCTTGTACATTCCTCCTGGTGTACAAATGCAGGAGTTTCTAGGGAATACATCTAGAAGTGGAATTGGGGGTCAGAAGCTACAGAATCTTCAACTTTGGTACTGCAAACCTGTTTTCCGAAATGGTTGTACCAGTTTACACTCCCACCAGCAGTGTACGAGAACCCCAGATGTTAGACACCATCAGAAGCACTTGATATTGTGCTAGATTTATTTTTTCTTGCTCATGAATAGCATTAAAGAATCTCTGGTTGTGCAAACAGACTGAGCCAAGTTCTGAATCCATGGGCATCAAAGCAGCTGTCTTGAAACTGTGCACTTGGTCTGCCCTTGTTTAGAGTACAGCAGAATTGCTTGTTGTCACATTGCATTCTTCATCCTTAAAATAAAGTTAGTGAAACCTACTTTGTGGAACTGTGAGATTAAGATTAAGTGAGATAACTGCGAGATTCTTAGGGAACAATGTCGAGGCTTCGGGAAATGCTCATTCTTAGTTTCTGTTTTCCACACTTGAGTGATGCCAAGCGTTGACTCTTGATTTGAAAAGTGATTAGTATCTGATGAAAAAGGTGACGTATACAGTATGTCTATAATATATATTATAGCCTTACTTTTCCTCTCAATTATCTATTG
Organism: Kogia breviceps; assembly: GCF_026419965.1. Taxonomy (NCBI): domain Eukaryota; kingdom Metazoa; phylum Chordata; class Mammalia; order Artiodactyla; family Physeteridae; genus Kogia; species Kogia breviceps. Next base: position 93,960,739 of record NC_081319.1, read on the forward strand.
ATAAGCTCTTCAAATGGGTCCCAAACCAGGATTGCCATTTAAAAATTCAAAAGAGCCCTGAAATCTTCACCAGCAGAGCCAAGTCTAAATGTAGGATAAATATCAGTAACTATAAACAACTCCTATACTATAACATTACTTTCTGTATAAAGTGGTCAGCACAGAAGCAGCGTAAATCAATGCTGCTGATCTGAAAAGGTAAATTAAAACACTTTAATATTGTTCACTACTTGCTCAAAACTTTAAGACATTACTTACTGAGAATATGCTTATTTATGGAATAGCCTGAAGGTTAAATTCAATTCTGGCATGTTCTTTGCTTCATTTTCTTTTTTTCCTTCCTCCCACATGAAATTGAAGTTCATCTACTAAAGCAAGTTGGCCTAACCTAGTATTCTGTGTACCGGCTGTTTAGTTTGGGAGTAGAGATAGAATTTTTTTAAATAGTACGTTACTTTAAATAGAAATCAGAGTATAAAAGACATTCCTCATAAGAAATGCTGTTTTGCTAATCCAAATAAAATAGCTTTTAGAATGCTTTTTGATTGTTAAAAAAAAATTCCTTTGAAATTGCAATCTTAGTTTCTGAGTACGCCTCTCACTGTTGGGGCCTCTCCCATTGCGGAGCACAGGCTCTGGACGCGCAGGCTCCGTGGCACGTGGGATCTTCCCAGACCGGGCACAAACCCGTGTCCCCTGCATCGACAAGCGGACTCTCAACCACTGTGCCACCAGGGAAGCCCTCTGAGTACTTTTAAAAATACTTTCTTTTTAGAAAGAAAAGCTCAAGTTGGGTCTGACTCATTCATTCCTTTTTCCTTTCTCTCAAAGGAGTAGACAGTCTCTTAAAGTTCGAGAGCATAAAGTTTTGGGACCATATGTAGATGGTTTATCCCAACTGGCTGTCACTAGTTTTGAGGTAAGTGCCATTAAAAAAAAAGTCATTTAAAAACTGACAGTAAATTGAAGTATATAGGTAATGTTGAATATATTTTTATGTGAATGCTTTATAGCATATTGATACTGTTCATGGTCTCAGAAACGCAGTATTAACCACCCCAAACAGAAAGAAAGGGCTTTAATCACACTCTTCAGCCTGCTTGGTTGTGAAGGGTTTGCAGTATTGTTGGGAGGCCCAGTGTTTTGAGATTGATGAATATTTTCGCTAATAACACTCTGCTGAAACAGTTCTCCCTGAAGTTTCCAGTGATGTCCTTCTGGACAAATGTAAACAGTATTTGGTAGTTATTTCAACCCTTTCTCTTTGACAGGGTCTCCTGCCTTAGTTTCCATTACTTTTCACTCTTCGGCTTCTTCTATTTTTCTGAATCCATCCTTCCTCCGTTGACCCGTTTCCTTTTCCTACTCCTTGACTTTTATGCCTTCTCATGTCCTGGCTCTATGTTTTGTCCCTATTTTTATTGTCATTACTTTGGAAATCCCATAAAAGAAACTGCTGTCTATTGCTGAAGAATACCAATGAGTAAATGAATGGGCAAATATATCACTCCACTTAGAAGTGCCATCTATGTGTTGTGTTTGTCTTTACATCATTTCAGACTCAATAGGACTAAAATTAATCTGCGAGATAACTCTCTCCAGCCATTTAAACATAGACAGTTCTATTATTGCTTAGATCAGAAATAAAGTGCAGTCATTACTTTGAAAACACTGAGATCCTGAAATGAATGAAAACCCCTCTGGCATGAAGGTGCTATGTCAACACTTTTGCTAAGGTACCTGGCTCGTAGCTCGGTGTTATAAGGATCAATGTCTGTCTCCTCCTGTTACTCATTAGTAAGAGCTGGGGAATTTGTGATTTGCATTCAGCTCTGCCTCTTATTAGGTGTGGGAAGAGTTATTTGACCTCCATGAACTTCAGTGTCCTTGTGTGTAAAATCAGGAAAATACTTCTTTTATGAAGTTCATTCATCAAAAATTGTTTAAGAGCCATAGGTTCTGGGTGTCCTAAAGCAGGTATACAGAGTCGAAGAAGGAAAGTTTCCTGTCCTGGGAGAGCCACGGTGTTGGAGGAGGGAGGCAAATAATCAAGCAGTAGAGAGCTGTGCAGGAGAGTTAGAATAAAACAAGGTAACTACCGTTATTGAGTATCTGGAATGCTCAATAAATATTAGCTCTTTTCTCCTTAGTAACTTGCAAAGGGAAAAATAGGTACTTAACAGAGAAAGAAGACAATTGCAGGATGGAAAGAATGGGGGGGCAGCAGAGTAAAGATGGTGGTGTGGGAAGACGCGGAGTTAGCGTCTCCCCACAACTTGGGTGCCTGTGTGCCACTGGTGGGGGACTCTGATGGACAAGGAGATGGGAGGACCCCCAAAGTGAACCACTAGAATGTAGGGGGACTGAGGAGGGGAGGAGAAGTGGAGGCCAGACAGGATCAGCACCCCTGAGGCCGGGGAGATCAGGAGAGGCAGGCAGGAGGGACTCTCTGGGAAGAGCGGGAGAGGAGCAGAGGGCGAATACCTGGCCCACTTGGGCCGGGGAGCCTGCTGAGCTCCCAAGCTGGTACCCCCTGGCCCAAAGCCCCATCTGGGCCACGTGGGTCCTGGTAGCAAGGAGGGAGGCCCGAGAGGTCAGGAGAGACAGGCAGGGGAGCCATCAAGGAGGAGTGGGAGAGGAGTGGAGGGCGATTGCCCCACCCACTTGGGCACAGGGAGCCTGCTGGGCTCCCAGGTGAGGTCCCCTGCCCTCTGAGACCAGGGGTGGGGGGCACACCTGGGACCCTTCTGTTCCTTGAGCCTAAGCTCCACCCCCACCCCCACCAGCTCCCAGGGCCTTTACCAGCCCTGTGGGTCCTGAGCATTGGCCCCACCCACCACCCAAACCTTACCCTTGCTTAGGCCCCACCCTCCACAGCCAAGGCCTTCCTCCCCCCCGCCCCTTTTTTTTGTTGCCCCAGGTGGCTTGTGGGATCTTGGTTCATGAGCCTGGGTTCAGGCCAAAGCTCCTGTGGTGGGAGCTCCAAATCTGAACCACTGAACTAACAGAGAACCTCAGACCCCAGGGAATATTCACTGGAGTGAGGTCTCATGGAGTTCCTCATCTCAGCACCAAGACCCAGCTCTACCCAATGGTTGGAAGCCTCGGGCCAAACAACCAGTAAGACAGGAACACAATCCCACTCATGAGAAGAAAAACCAAAACCAAAACCAAAATGAGATGGCAAAAAAATATGTCACAGATGAAGAAGCAAGGTAAAAACCTACAAGACCAAATAAATGAAGAGAAAATAGGCAATCTACCTGAAAAAGAATTCAGAGTAATGATAGTAAAGATGATCCAGAATCTTGGAAATAAAATGGAGGCACAGATTGAGAAAATACAAGAAATGTTTAACAAAAATCTAGGAGAACTAAAGAACAAACAAACAGAGATAAACAACATGATGACTGAAATGGAAAATACACTAGAAGAAGTCAAAAACAGAATAACTGAGGTAGAAAAACGAATAAGTGAGCTGGAAGACAAAATGATGGAAATAACTGCCGAGGAGCAGAATTAAGAAAAAAAGAATGAAAAGAATTGAAGACACTCTCAGAGACCTCTGGGACCACACTAAACGCAGCAACATTTGAATTATAGGGATCCCAGAAGAAGAAGAGAAAAAGAAAGGGACTGAGAAAATATTTGAAGAGATTATAGTTGAAAACTTCCCTAACATGGGAAAGGAAATAGTCACCCAAGTCCAGGAAACACAGAGAGTCCCATACAGGATAAACCCTAGGAAAAACACCAAGGCACATATTAATCAAACTAATAAAAAAAATTAAATTCAAAGAAAATATATTAAAAGCAGCAAAGGAAAAACAAAAAATAATGTACAAAGGACTCCCCATAAGGTTCCAGCTGATTTTTCAGTGGACACTCTCCAGGCCAGAAGGGACTGGCAGGATATACTTAAGGTGATGAAAGGAAGAAACCTACAATCAAGATTACTCTGCCCAGCAAGGATCTCATTCAGATTCGATGGAGAAGTCAAAAGCTTTTCAGACAAGCAAAAGCTAAGAGAATTCATCACCACCACACCAGCTTTACAACAAATGTTAAAGAAACTTCTCTAAGCAGGAAACACAAGAGAAGAAAAAGACCCACAAAAACAAACCCAAAACAATTAAGGAAATGGTAATAGGAGCATGGTACTGATAATAACCTTGAATGTAAATGGATTAAATACCCCAACCAAAAGACACAGACTGGCTGAATGGTTACAAAAACAAGACCCATATATATGCTTTCTGCAAGAGACCCACTTCAGACCTAGGGACACATATAGACTGAAAGTGAAGGGATGGAAAAGGATATTCCATGCAAATGGAAATGAGAAGAAAACTGGAGTAGCAATACTCGTATCAGATAAAATAGACTTTAAAATAAAGACTGTTACAAGAGTTAAGGAGGGACACTACATAATAATCAAAGGATCAATCCAAGAAGAAGATATAACAGTTATAAATGTTTATGCACCCAACATAGGAGCACCTCAATACATAAGGGAAATGCTAACAACCATGAAAGGAGAAATGGAGAGTAACACAATAATAGAAGGGGACTTGAACACTCCACTTATACCAATGGACAGATCATCCAAACAGAAATTAAAGAAACACAAGCTTTAAATGACACAATAGACCAGATAGATCTAATTGATGTTTATAGAACATTCCACCCAAAAGTGGGAGAATACACTTTCTTCTAAGTGCACATGGAACATTCTCCAGGATAGATCACATCGTGGGTCACAAATCAAGCCTCGGAAAATTTAAGAAAATTGAAATCGTATCAGGCATCTTTTCCGACCACAATGTTATGAGATTGGAAATTGATTAAAGGAAAAATACTGTAAGAAACACAAATACATGGAGGCTAAACAGTGCACTACTAAATAACCAAGAGATTGCTGAAGAAATCAAAGAAGAAATTAAAAAATTCATAGAAACAAATGACAACGAAAACACGCCAACCCAAAACCTATGGGACGCAGCAAAAGCAGTTCTAAGAGGGAAGTTTATAGCAATACAGTTTCACCTCAAGAAACAAGGAAAATCTCAAACAGTCTAACCCTACACTTAAAACAACTAGAGAAAGAAGAACAAAGAAACCCAAAGTCAGTAGAAGGAAAGAAATCATGAAGATCAGAGCCGAATTAAATGAAATAGAAATGAAGAAAACAATAGCAAAGATCAATAAAACTAACAGCTGGTTCTTTGAGAAGATAAAATTGATAAACCCTTAGCCAGACTCATTAAGAAAAAAAGGGAGAGGATGCAAATCAATAAAATTAGAAATGAAAAGGGAGAAATCACAACTGACACTGCAGAAATACAAAGGATGATAAGAGACTACTACAAACAACTATATGCCAACAAAATGGACAACCACGAAGAAATGGACAAAGTCTTGGAAAGGTACAATTTTCCAAGACTGAACCAGGAAGAATTAGATAATATAAACAGACCTATCACAAGTAATTAAATTGAAACTGTCATTAAAAATCTTCCAACAAACAAAAGTCCAGGACCAAATGGCTTCACAGGCAAATTCTATCAAACATTTAGAGAAGAGCTAACACCAGTCCTTTTCAAACTCTTCCAAAAAATTGCAGAGGGAGAAACACTCCCAAATTCTTTCTACAAAGCCACCATCACCCTGATACTAAAACCAGAAAAAGATATCACAAGAAAAGAAAATTATAGACCAGTATCACTGATGAACATATATGCAAAAATCCTGAACAAAATACTAGCAAACAGAATCCAACAGCACATTAAAAGGATCATAAACCATGATCAACTGGGATTTATCCCAGGGATGCAAGGATTGTTCAGTATACGCAAATCAATACAACACATTAACAAGTTAAGGAATAAAAACCATATGATCATCTCAATAGATGCAGAAAAAGCTTTTGACAAAATTCAACACCCATTTATGATAAAAACTCTCCAGAAAATGGGCATAGAGGGAACCTCCCTCAACATAGTAAAGGCCATATATGACAAACCCACAGCAAACATTGTACTCAATGGTGAAAAAGTGAAAGCATTTCCACAAGATCAGGAACAAGACAAGGATGTCCACTCTCACCACTCTTATTCAACATAGTTTGGAAGTCCTAGCCTCAGCATTCAGAGAAGGAAAAGAAATAAAAGGAATACAAATTGGAAAAGAAGAAGTAAAACTGTCACTGCCGATGACACGATACTATACATAGAGAATCCTAAAGGTGCCACCAGAAAACTACTAGAACTAATCAATGAATTTGGTAAGGTTGCAGGATGCAAAATTAATGCACAGAAATCTCTGGCATTCCTATACACAAACAACAAAAAATAAGAAAGAGAAATTAAGGAAACGCACTCTCTGTTACCATTGCAACACAAAGAATAAAATACCTAGGAATAAACCTGCCTAAGGAGGCGAAAGGCTTGTACTTAGAAAACTATAAAACACTGATGAAAGAAATTAAAGATGACAGAAACAGATGGAGAAATATACCATGTTCTTGGATTAGAAGAATCAGTATTGTGGAAATGACTGTACTACCTAAAGCAGTCTACAGATTCAATGTAATCCCTATCAAACTACCAATAGCATTCTTCACAGAATTAGAACAAAAAATTTTACAATTTTTATGGAAACACAAAAGACCCCGAATAGCCCAAGCAATCTTGAGAGAGAAAAATGGAGTTGGAGGAATCAGGCTCCCTAACTTCAAATTATACCACAAAGCTACAGTAATCAAGACAGTATGGTACTGGCACAGAAACAGAAATATAGATTAATGGTGCAGGATAGAATGCCCAGAGATAAACCCATGCACATATGGGCACTTAATTTACGACAAAGGAGGCAAGAACATACAATGGAGAGAAGACAGCCTCTTCAATAAGTGGTGCTGGGAAAACTACTGCTACATGTAAAAGAATGAAATTAGAACACTACCTAACACCATACACAAAAATAAACTCCAAATGGATTAAAGACTTAAATGTAAGATCAGACATTATAAAACTCTTAGAAGAAAACATAGGAAAACACTCTTTGACATAAGCCACAGCAAGATCTTTTGTGACCCACTTCCTAGAGTAATGGAAATAAAAACAAAAATAAACAAATGGGACTTAATTAAGCTTAAAAGCTTTTTCACAACAAAGGAAACTGTAAACAAGACAAAAAGACAACCCTCAGAATGGGAGAATATATTTGCAAATGAAACAACAGACAACAGATTAGTCTACAAAATATACAAACAGCTCATGGAGCTCAATATCAAAAAAACAAACAATCCAGTTAAAAAATGGGCGGAAGACCTAAATAGACATTTCGCCAAGGAAGACATACAGATGGCCAAGAGGCACATGAAAAGATGCTCAACATCACTAATTATTAGAGAAATGCAAATCAAAACTACAATGAGGTATCACCTCACGCCACTCAGAGTGGCCATTATCAAAAAATCTAGAAACAAATGCTGGAAAGGGTGTGGTGAAAAGCGAACCCTCCTGCACTGTTGGTGGGAATGTAAATTGATACAACCACTATGGAAAACGGTAAGGAGGTTCCTTAAAAAACTAAAAATAGAATTATCATATGAGCCAGCTATCCCACTACTGGACATATACCCTGAGAAAACCACAATTCAAAAAGAGGCATGTACCACATACAGTGTTCATTGCAGCACTATTTACAATAGCCAGGACATGGAAGCAACCTAAGTGTCTATCGACAGATGAACAGAGAAAGAAGATGTGGCACGTGTATACAATGGAGTATTACTCAGCCATAAAAAGAAATGAAAACTGTAGTTACCTGTAGTGAGGTGGATGGACCTAGAGTCTGTCATACAGAGTGAAGTAAGTCAGAAAGAGAAAAACAAATACCGTATGCTAATGCATATATATGGAATTTTAAAAAAAACTGGTAGTGATGAACCTAGTTGCAGGGCAGGAATAAAGAGGTAGATATAGAAAATGGACTTGAGGACATAGGGTGGGGGGGCAAAACTGGGATGAAGTGAGAGTAGCATCGATGTATATACACTACCGAGTATAAAATAGTTGGCTAGTGGGAAGCAGCAGCTTAGCACAGGGAGATCTGCTGGGTGCTTTGCATTGACCTAGGGGGTGGGATAGGGAGGATGAGAGGGAGGCTCAAGAGGGAGGGGATATGGGGACATGTATATGCATATGGATGATTCACTTTGTCGTGCAACAGAAACTAACACAGTATTGTGAAGCATTTATACTCCAATAAAGATCTATTAAGAAAATAAAGTAAAATAAAACCTCTGCTGAGCACAGGGAATTCTACTCAATACTCTATAATGACCTCTATGGGGAAAGAATCTAAAGAATGAGCTATGTGTGTATATGTATAACTGAATCACTTTTCTGTACAGCAGAAACTAACACAACATCGTAAATCAACTGTACTCCAATAGAAATTTTAAGAGATAAATAAAAAGAACAGGGGAAACATTTCATCCACTAGAAAGCACTGAGGGGGTAGAAGCTCAAAACAGGCTCCGTGGAGGAGAGGCGGGAGGTTTATATGGAAGGGTGGTGACAGATGCGTCATAATTAACACATACGCTTGATGGGCAGGATGCTGTTCTTGGGTTTTTTGCTTCTAATATTTTCCTTCCGCTTTTTCTCTAGGATATCGAGTCATTGATGTCTGAGGGAAATAAGTCTCGGACGGTAGCTGCGACCAACATGAATGAAGAAAGTAGCCGCTCGCATGCTGTGTTCAGCATCATCATCACACAGACGCTGTATGACCTACAGTCTGGGGTGAGGGATCGGGTAGAAGCTTCGGTAGCAGTGAAAGAACCCTGCCTGCATGAGTGAACTGTTTCATGACTGGATTCAGCGCCTGAGAACTTTATGCCAGCTCTTCTACTTACTAGCTGAGCTACTTTGCTTACATCATTTAATTTGTTAGGTCTTACTTTATATATAACATTTAAAAAAAAATCGGATTCCTGGTATAAACTCCCCAGAGAACGTGGTGATGTCACCGTACAGCTTTTAATATGTATCCTTTCATACTGAGATTCCCCCTAAAAACAACTGGGTTTACTTCATAGTCATTAAGGGATATTAAAGAGGAAACTGCAACATTTAGCCGAAAGAAAGCTTTTTCAAACAAAAGAAGGATTTGACCTGAATATGGAGGAATCCTCCTGTCCTGGTATGTTCTCATAGGTGCATAAAAGCTCCAGCTTTCTGACTGTATTCTGGGAAGCCCAGTGCACTTGCTTCCCAACCACAAAACAAAATGCCGCGCTGCTACGCCAACCTAAACGTTGCCGTGAAATTGCTAGTCCAAGAACTCCTCTTACAACTTAAAATCTTCTCGAGGAGCATGCCTTGTTGTAGCGGGGTGGCTTTAGTTGTGGGGCTGACATGTATGTAGGCGTGTGTGCGGTTTCTGCACTCATGTGTGTCGTTCCTCTCGTTTCTCGCGACTAGAATTCGGGAGAGAAAGTGAGCAAGGTCAGCTTGGTGGACCTGGCGGGTAGCGAGAGAGTGTCGAAAACGGGAGCCGCGGGAGAGCGACTGAAAGAAGGCAGCAACATTAACAAGTAAGAGGCTGGTGCAACTCCCGCGTTAGACTGGAACGCCCCACCCAGCTTCTTGTGTGCCTGGGGGACTCGTCGCATTATCAGGGGTCAGGTGGCTCTGCTCACAGAGGGTTCAGAGTCCGTGTAGCTTTCGTGAACTGGGTTGAAGAAAAACATCCACCTGCCTCTAATGAGATGCATGAGGTTTATTTAGTAAAACGGCCCAAACATTGTACAAACACCCAGTGTATCATTGTATAATATAGTCTGAGGTGAACACAAGTTGCAATTTTGTAAATCAAATCATATCTTAAATTTAACTCGTGGACCTTATTCTGAAGAGAAAAATCTGCTTCGAATCCCTCTGTAAGGCTAATACTGTTTAAACATCAATACCTCCCCCCAGAAAGTAACCTTTATTGACGAACTGCCATCCTGAAATCTCACTCTTTGCCTTGAGTGCCTGCAGGATGCCCGGGGATGTGGTGAAGGCTGAAGGGGAGCCAAGGTGCAGGGTGTGTAGGAGTTGGCCCGGTGGACAAAGAGATGAAGGCATTTCACTCAGAGGGCACAGCAAAGGCACCGTAAATGCCCATAATGTGCTTAGAACAAAGCCTGGCACATAGTATACACTGAATAAATATTAATGGTTGTAACTCTTATTTTTATAAGCTGTATAAACAGCATGAGTAGAAAGTAGCTTAGTTTGTACTTGAATTTTTCTGTTGAGACTTAGTAACTTGGGGTTTTGTTTAGGACAGAAGGTGACAAGAGGTCATATAGTCAGGAACATGTTTGTGCAGCTTGCATTTCAAAATGGTACTGGCACATTGTAATTTTACAAAAGTTTACAAAAGTTTAAAATTAGCAGTGAAATATCACCCCCTCTATCAGATGGACAGAGCTGTGCTCACTGCACAGACTGCTGCTTTACGGGGTTAACTTCCAGTCATTCTGTCTCCTGCTCTAATAACAAAGGATTTTGCTCTATTTCATGACAAAGCATTGTAGGAGCCCGGGCAGGCACACAGCTCTGCATTCCAAAATGAGTGCAAGAACCAGGTTGGGGAAGCAGAAATGAGGGTGTGAGGGTGCAGGTACCAAAGAAAAAAGACTGTCACCCCTCCTAGACACTTGTTTACTGGTGCTAAGCCATGCCAGTCCTTTGCCTGTGTCTACACTTGTGGGAAGCCACTGGGAATTCTGTGCTGTGAATTTATGGAAATTTTGAGTACGGCTGGCCTTCGTGTGTAACGATCACTAGTTTCTATTGACCTCTTACTATATGCCAGGCACTGTTCTGATTGCTCTATATGTAATAACTCACATCAGCATCGTGAGATGGGTCTATTATACCCATTTTACAGATGAGGAAACCAAGGCAGAGAGCAGTGAGATAATATATCCAGGGTCACAAAACTCTAAGCGTGGATCTTAGACTTGGTTGTAGGCAGTTTGTCTCGAGAGCCCAGGCTCACCCCACGGCTGTACGTGGGGTGCCAAGTGTTCTGTTTGCCGGGAAGAGTCCTGACTGATACTTTTTTTTTTTTTTGGTGGTACGCGGGCCTCTCCCCACTGCGGCCTCTCCCGTTGCGGAGCACAGGCTCCGGACGCGCAGGCTCAGCGACCATGGCTCGCGGGCCCAGCCGCTCCGCGGCACGTGGGATGTTCCCGGACCGGGGCACGAACCCACGTCCCCTGCATCGGCAGGCGGGCTCTCAACCACTGCGCCACCAGGGAAGCCCCTGATTGATACTTTTGTCCCAGAGGAAATATTAATTGTGCCCCCTTCAATTTGGGCCCTAAATTATGTAGTGTCTCAAACTGGACTACCTCAAGGCCACATGATAACATGATTCAGGTACTCCAGCTACTGGCTCTTTTCCATTATTTATGACTTAATGGATTGAATGGCATTCTCTTAGCTTCCTACTGTCTTTCCTTAGTTATATACTGGCTCTTTCACAAATGGATGTGTGTATTTCTTACTACTAGTCTGTGAGATATCTACATTTTTATGGTTCTTTTTAGTTTTGGGGGCACTTTCATATGCATTATTTCATGTGATGTTCATTATATGTTCATCTGTGTAAAGATGAGGTTGGAGATATTTAAGTAGTATGAATAAAAGCTGAGCAGACGTTTATTAAGCCTCTGCTCTGTGTCTGGCACTGCATCAGATGTGGGGATGCAAGAGGAACTTAGATATTGTTGTAGACAGAATATTGCTTGCCTGTCCTCCAAATATGTCCGGGTCCTAATTCCCAAAACATGTGCATATTTTACCTCACAAAGGGATTTTGCAGATGTGATTAAGTTAAAGATTTTGAGATGAGAAGGTTATTCGGATGGGTCTGATGTAATCAGAAAGCTCCTTATAAGTGAAAGAAGGAAGTGGCGGAGCCAGCGTCAGGGTGACACGGGTGAAAAAGACCTCCCAGTCCATTGCTCGCATGAGGACGGAGGAAGGGGCCGTGAGCTGAGAGACGTGGGCACCTGTAGAAGCTGGAAAAGGCAAGGAAACGGTTCTCCCCTCGAGCCTCCAGAAGGCACGTAGCACTGTCAGCACCTTGGTTTTAGCTCAGAGAAGCACATCCTGGACTTCTGGCCTCCAGAACTGTAAGATGATACAGTTGTGTCGTTTTAGGCCACTGTGTCTGTGGTTATTTGTTACAGCATGATTGCTGCCCTCGAGGAGCACGTAGGTTAAGATACAGTAAGTTACTTCATCCAAAAAAGCAAAAGAAGGTGGGGGGATTTTCTTGAGCAGGTAATGTTGAGAAGCGCTACATCACCCAGCATTGAAGCATGTTTTTTTAGGACACATTTGCCAGCCTGTGGATGTTTGCCAAGCTGGTCTTGTGCTTTTCCCAAAATAGCTGGCTCGAAGGGAGTGGAGCTGTCTCTGAACCCTTTCCCTTGAACCTTATTAGTCCAGGGCTTTTTTCTTTACCCCACACATCTCTCTCAGCTCCCTGAGTGGGTGCATATGTGCCGGGAACCCACCGTGGGTCCAGGTCTCCACCAGGTGTCCTCCAAGTTCTCAGCATGGTCATTGGTACTTAGTCACTGAATTGATGGGACATCTTCTCACAGTAGGACCATGTCATGGTCTGCACAGCTGTCTTAGAGACCTTTGTAGAAAGAGAGGCCCATAGTCCTTTACCTGCAGTTCCAAAATCCAAAGTGCTCTGAAAACCAAGTGCTTTTCTGATTTTCTTCATAGCTCACTTGTTGGTGAACCCTCACCTGAACTCTGATGAGGTCTTTATCTTCATTTATGGTCTTTGTTTTTCATAAGTTTAGCTGCAGAAATGTTCATGAATTTTACTATGGCTGCTGTCCCAGATCCCACCAGTGGCCATGGGTAAGTGTGTGCACTGAACTTCCTCAAATCCAAAATATTCTGAATTTCAAAACACGTGTGGCCCCAAGGGTATCCAATAAGAGATAAATGGACCTGCACTTTTTTGTTCCGTTTAGCATATATGTGTTGAACACCGACTGGGCATAAGAAGAAAGGGATGAGTAAGATCAGACCCTGGCCTCAGGAAGTTCAAGGTCCAGTGGGGAAGGAGACCCTCGAAGGAGTGATATTGATACATTAACTGCCATAGAAACTGACACACAGGGTGCGGTGGGGACATGGGTGACAACACAGCTGGCAGGTTTGTGGGAGGCTTCCCAGGGAGACACGGGAGCTTCTTAGTTACAGAAACTAGGGGTGTAACCTTTCTGTGTCTCAGTTTCCTCACCTGTGAGACGTGGATGAGCAAACACAGTGAGTAAGGCTGTCGTGGGGATTAAATCAGTGACGACTTGTAGCTTAGAACAGGCCTGCCTGTAGTGAGCTCTATGCAAGTGTGGACCAGTAAAATAAATAGTATAGTGAAACTGCTGCCTGACAGTTCCACAAATGGTTTTTTTAAGCCTTAAAATCAGTGCCCAGTGGAGGGCTAGAATTAAAGAAATCTCTGACATGTTTCCTAAGCTTTTTCTCAGCCTCCTACTGCGGCTTCTTTATATGGAACATTAATAATCCTCTTAAGCAGACCTGCCAGGGACTTCTCACAGACATTAGTGTCTGCTTAATGGGCTATGGATTTAGGGGCTTCATCTCTCCTTAAGCTCTTAAGAGCTTTACAGCACACGTTATTCCTTCCCGCGGAGAGCTAAGGCACTGTGTGGCTGTACCGCCGAGGCCTGTTCAGGGCTGGGGAGGGATAGTCATCTGCAGACCATCTTCACAGGGGGCACGTCCGGGAGTCTGTCTGCTACTCCTCCGTCTACTGAGGGCAGAAGGACGAAGCCTCTCCCTGCTCCTGGAGACTGGCCGGTTCAACTTCTCTGAGAACTCACTTAGATCATGGAACACCCTCTAATACCCCTAGGAATGTCATTGAAAACGGTTCTGTATTATTCTCAGCAGTGGCCAACCGTTAAATGCCAACAGGATTCATCTAATGAGTATCTTCCCCCGTCTCCTTTCCATTTCAATGACTGTGGTTAATAATAAAGTATATGCTAAACATTTCCAAAAATGGCCCCTACTGAACAGTTGTTTGAGGGATATTAATATATGTTACTCCTAGGATTCTGTCATATAATTTGTTTTAATAACTTGTAAGCACAGTGTTTCTAGTGTTTCATGTGACTCGATCCTTTTGTTCTTCTTGAGCACCCTCCATGACTCCTGTTCACTTCCTCTCGGCAACCTCATTTCAGTGGGTTTTTCCTGCAGAACTAAACATGAACTTGTACCAGGGGAGAATAAAAGTGGCCTGCCTTCTGTCCATTATTCAAGGGCGGGTGGGGGTCCTTGTTAATTTACCACTTGTGCATTGCAGGGTCCACATATGTGAAGACAGAAATCTGAATAAATGTCTCTGTATTTAACACAAGAGACCCAAAAGGGACAGAGCAGAAATTTGCTCCTGAGGATGCAGTAGCCACATCTTTTGGGACATGTGCCATTGTTACTTCAGTGTTTCCCAAAACATCCTTGTGAAATACTAGTTCCTCAAGTGGCTCTGGGGAAAAAAAGACCCCTGGATAAATAATTTTAAGAAAGGCTACTTATAAAGCCTTCCTTTGGAGATTCCCAGTGCTAAAAGCACTCAGAAATCCTGCAGTCATGAATCCCGTATAACTTCATGATTCCCTGAGCTTACTTGATGACAGAATTCTAGGTATAACGTCTATTAATGTCTCCAGAACAAATGTGCAAAAGAACGTTTGTTTGTTTGTTTGTTTGTTTTGGAAGTGTTCGTATATGCTTTTTTATTACACCACAGCAACTGAAATGGAAATGAGATTGGGAATGATACTCATTAGATGAACATTTGGGTTTAATGATTTGCATTAGTCACTGGAGAACAGTGGTGAGTGGATATGAGGCCCATACTGTAGATATAACTGTTTTCTTTCCTCTCCTGTCATGTGATGGTGCTGTCCTCTCCCCATAATTTTCCACATAAGTTGCCACTTTGCATTTCTCCTTTCCCTGTAAGGAGTGGGGACTTCCTGGGGAAGAGGGCTAAACTCAGTTCCACTAACTTCATCATCTTTTGACTAACTCTGTAGAAGCCAAGGATTGCATTATGCTGTAAGCAAGCAACAGAAACCACTGCAGTAACAACCAAGTGATGTGGCAGTGACAATGACAAGGACAATGGCAACCAAGTGTTAAGTGATCTTGCTCACTTAACAGGAGGTCAGAGGCAGGTCCAACACCTCAGAAAGGCTGTCAGGCACACAGCTGTATGTGCTGACCTTAGTATTATGCGTTCATGTGGTTCTCAAGACCTCAGGACCGCGCTACCATTCCAGGCATTGTATCCACCTCTGTGTTCCAAACAAGATGGGGACATGACCACTGGCTTCTGTCAGCTGACTGTGTACCTTTTCTATCAGGAGAACCATAGCCTGCTTGGAAGCCCCTCCCAGGAATACCTCCCTACATCTCATTGGCCAGAACTGTGTTTCATGGCTTCTCCGAGCTGCAGAGGACTCTGTAGAGATTTTAGCTCAGTACATGCTTCCCAGCAAAATCAGGTGTCCGCTGGCAAGTAAGAAGGGGAAAATGGATATTGGGCCAGCACCCACAGAGTGTACCCAACCGTCATCGAATTAGTCCTTTGTAGAAAGAGGTTCGTCTTCTGTTCTTCATTGTATTCTAAACTCAGCGTAGTAACTTGGCAGATACGGACTGAGTGCTTTCTGTAAGCCAGGCATAGCAGTCTCTGCTGCCACCGTGGTCACAGTCTGAGTAGAAAGAGCAGTGCATACACAGCTGACTCTGATAAAGTTTAAGAAGTCCTGCGCTTAGGATCTTAGAAAAAGATCACTGGAAACGTAGGTAAAATAGATTTGAAATCCATCCTAGACATTATAGATAACTCACATTACATCACATCTACTCCTAAGGGAAGGAATCTGGTGATTGGAGTTTCAAGGGAAACTAGGTAGGTTTAAGGAAGGTATAGAACAGCAAAAAAAAAAAAGTTGAATTATGACAATTTTTAAAATTGGGGTACAGTTGCTTTACCATGTTGTGTTGGTTTCTGCTGTACAGTGAAGTGAATCAGCTCTAAGTATACATATATCTGACAATTTTTTTTTTTCAGTGAGCCACTTTGATTTTTCATCCTCCTGAGTTTTATTTACTTTCTTTCTGATCCCAAATTCTCCCTTGTTATGGTTGGCTGTCTGTTTATAGATGTTGTCCCCTGGCCTAAGTCTTCCTTCCTCCCCAGCCAGCCCCTCCCCCTTCTCCTCCCAACCCCCGCCCAAGAACGTGTGGCGAGGGATTTAACCATTAGGAGCCTCCTTACTGTCTCCGCCTCCAGCAGGTTCAAGAAGGGGGGAGCAGTGCTTTGCTAGAATGAGAAAGATTCCTGGAGTAACGTTTTCAGCCCCTAAAATTGGCAAAAAACTCCCACCCCTTTCTGACACCCGTGAGCTGCCTGTTTGCCTCCAGGGTGAAACAGCAGGGCTAGCAGGGCCCATAATTAGCTATTTTGTTATATTTTTAAGGTCCCTGCAAATAAAATTCCCATTAAAATATGTAAGCCTGGTGTTCAACTTTCTGACATTGAACTTTCAAATGGTTTTTAGGATCCTAGATGCCCCTGGATCACTGCTTCCAGAGGGGAACCCAGAAAGCGGGGGTGGCATGGACCCCTCATCACTGGGTAACCTGGTGACCTCTCAGTCATCACTGAGTCCCAGTCATTCTGCAGTTTATTTCTTTTTGTTCCAAGAGGACCATATTAGGTGCCGATGAAGTTCTTGTTTTGAACGTATGCACACCGTTGGGTAAAGAGCATGGCTTCTACAAGTGTTAAGCTTCCCTGACTGAATAAGTTATAGAGCTGTAGGACCACTGTTAACCTTAGAATTGGCGATATTGACCCTTGAGTCGCTGAGCTCTTTATAGTTGGTATGAATTAAAGTAATTTCTGCTGCATTTGGGTTTGAAACATTGGGGATAGTCCAAAGAGTTGCTTCCAAGTGAAAATTTCATTTCAATAGTAGCAAAATGTGAAAAATGCCCAGGATTTTATAGCTAAAGCAGAAATGTGTTTTTGCCTTATACTGAACTCCTTTTTCCCTCTATTTCATATATAGCACATGCCATTTTTCTTCCTTAAGATTTCTTTTAAAGTGTACAATTCAATAGCTTTATGACATTCATAGAATTGTGTAACCATTACCACAATCTAATTTTAAAACATTTTCATCATCCCCCAAAGAAACCTGGTGTCCAAATCATTCCTCCTTCCCCCCAGCTCCCCAGCCCCGGGCAACCACGACTGCCATCTCTATAGGTTTGCCTCTTGTGGATATTTCATTATATAAATGGAATCCAACAGTATATGGCTGTATCAGTTTCCTAGTGTTATAACAGATTACCACAAACTGGATGGGTTAAAACAACAGTAATATATTTTCTCACAGTTCTGAAAGCCAGAGGTCCAAAATCAAGGGGTTAGCAGGGTTGGTTGCTTCTTGGGGACTCAGAGGGAAAACCTCTTCCATGGCTCTCTCCTACCTTCTAGTGGTGGCCGGCACTCCTTGGCTTATGGATGCATCACTCCCGTCTCTGCCTCCATTTGCACCTGTTTTTTTCCCCCGTGTGTCTCTGTGTCTTCTTGTGGCTTTATTTTAAGGACACCAGTCATTGGATCAGAGCCCTCCCCAAGCCAGTATGATCTCATCTTAACTATTTGCATCTGCAAGGACCTTATTTCCAAATGAGGTCCCATCTAAGGTTCCGGTGGACATGAATTTGGGGGTGGGGAGTAGGCATTGTACAACCCAGGACAGTGGCTTTTTGTGTTCGTCTTCTTTCTCTTATACGTTTGCGGGGTTCATCCATGTTTTGGCATGTATCAGAACTCCATCCCTCTCATGTGGATGAATAATACTCCTTTGCAAGGACAGGCCACATTTTATTCTTCCCTTCGTCATTCGGTGGACATTTGGGCTGGTTCCACATTTTGGCTGTTGTGAATATTGCTGCTATGAACATTGTTCTACAAGTTTTTGTTTGGACATATGTTTTCATTTCTCTTGGGGTGGATTTGTTTAACTTTTAAATTTGTCGATTATGATACACATATTTATGTCACTTGGCAGTGATGGCTGTTGGTTATTAAAATTCTGACTCATTTTTGCCTCTTGGAATTGCTTTGTGTTTCAATGACTTTTCCAGTGACTCACCTTTGGAGAATTATATTGTGTGGTGGGAAATATGCTTTTACTCCTTTCAGCTTATTTAATGGAAATCTATTGTTAACATTAGAAAGAAAGCTATGTAGTCTTTCACTTGCTAAGCTCTAGTCGCATGCTGATTTGTGTCCTGCCTTGTTTTTTATAAATACGTAGTAGCTTTTAATTTTTTAATCATTTACAAAGGGTTTTGTCTTTATGATATGTAACCTTCCTTGCAGTCCGGGGAGATGTCCTGAGACTGCCCTTTTCTGGCTGCTAAACTTGGAATTCAGTTGATTTCTTTTAAAAGAGCAGTTGGTACTTAACTATGATACGAGGATGTCCTTCATCCCTCAATACCACAAATCTGTTGTTTCTATGGTGATCTTTTCTCCAAGTGCAGAGAACATGTATTAACCACCACGGGACACTCATTAGCCTAGACTAGTGGTTCACAAACTCTCCCTGCATCAGAATCACCTGGAAGGCTTGTGAAAGCTCAGGTTCCTGAGTCCCACCATGAATGTTTGATTCAGTCGGCCCGCGGTGGGGCCTGAGAATGTGCATTTCTAACAAGGCTGCAAGTTGTGCTGGTGCTGCTCCTCCCAGGACCACTTTTGAGACTCACAGGCCTGGCACCTGAATGTATGTATCACTTTGGGTATTGTTCAGCCAGGGCTTCTCAAAATTTAATGTGCATGTGAATCTCCTGGAGATACCTTTAACCGGTTCTGATTCAGTAGGCCTGGGAAGGCTTCCAAGATTCTGCCTGGGTCGTTGTTTGTTTTTGTAAAACTGTAGCAACTCCACATTGAAATAAGCTTGCCAGCTTTAAGCAGATGAACAGGATGTACCTTGTAACTGTAGTGGAAGGGTGCTTTGCAAGTTACACTGTTACTCTGGGAAAAATCAGAGGCCAGAGTGGTCCAAGTTACACTCAAAGAGTAAATGGTTGAGACTTTAAACATAATATTCGAAGTAAATTATAATTCTCTAGTGCGATCTTTTTAAATGTATGTTTCCAGGTTCTGAAATGTACGTTTCACAGGTCCTGTGATTGAACGGAATAGATTCTACAGGGATTCTAAATTCATTCTTTTAAATTAATGGGGTTACTTTTTGTTTTCCTTTTTCTCAACTTCTTGACAAACGAAGGCAGACTTGATGAAATCAGCTTTAGGGACTTACAATTTTTTACTTATTACCTAGAAGGATTATTATTTTATGAAAACAAAATAAATACTCCATGAAACTAATTTTCTAATTTTTCTCTTGGCAGATCACTCACGACCTTGGGGTTGGTTATCTCATCTCTGGCTGACCAGGCAGCTGGCAAGGGTAAAAACAAATTTGTGCCTTATCGCGATTCAGTCCTCACTTGGCTTCTTAAGGTAATTCATTGTTCTCATGTTCTTTTCCAACTAGAAATTGGCTGTTTCAGTGGTGACAGCTGAGAAGTGTGTGCAAAATACTACTCAGCGAACTCCTGACAATACTGTTATCCTGATTCCTAAACATGCAGGATGAAAACTCATTCCTGTTGCCTTTTTTCCATTATGATGCTGTTTGACAGGCATTGTACGTTGATGTGACTAGAGAGAGGCCACCTTTCATCTGCCATAAACTTATTTGTGAAATACAAACCCATTTCCACACTGAGTTTTCTTCACCGAGGAGGTCCTCCGTGCACGTTTGCTGCTTCCCTCATGCGTTGTGCGTGGCACGGGCCTCGTTTCCTAAGAGGCTGTTTGAAATATTTTGCAGGACAATCTGGGGGGCAACAGCCAGACCTCTATGATCGCCACCATTAGCCCAGCAGCAGACAACTACGAAGAGACCCTCTCCACGCTGAGATATGCCGATCGAGCCAAAAGGATCGTTAACCATGCCGTTGTGAATGAGGATCCCAATGCAAAAGTCATCCGGGAACTGAGGGAGGAAGTGGAGAAACTGAGAGAGCAACTCTCGCAGGCTGAGGTACGGCCAGCCCCGTGCTCCCTGTGATCCAAGCTCCCCGGCTTGTGGCGTCTGAGCGGCGAGGCGAGGCCGAGCTCGCTTGCACTTCCGGCTCACCTCATGTGGTTCAGCAGTTCTGAGTCGATGGGCATCTTCTCCGTGCTAAGCACTGTGAAGACACAGGCGTATAATGCAAGGCTCCGTCCCATGAACTGACAGTCAAGGAAGCAGACAATTAAAAGAGAGGTGCTGCTATTGCCTGTTTGCTTCAGTCAATCGGTTGGCCCTTGAGCCAAGACCTCTTCCAATGTGAAATCCTAAGACCCAAATATGCTGCTTTGGTTAACATTGTAGATTACATTCCCACACAGCCTTGCCATTTTCAGAGAAATTAGTTCTGTATCATCTCCTCATTAAGTCGTGGAGGACAAGGTGGTCAAGAATAGTTAGCATTAGGAAAAACTCAGAAATCTCCTTTTATTTTATCTTTTTTTTTTTTAATCAGCTCCTGACAGGGAACAAAATCATTTTGCATTGTTACCATCTCTCCTTGGCTTTGCCCAGACTTTAATAACCATAACCCTTTCCAAATAGCCGTTGCCAGAGAGGCACTGTCTCACTGAAATAGTAACGGGACTGAGATGGAGGTCAAGTGCCTTCACTTCAGTCACATGCTTCCACATGCCAGGATTCAGATGTGTACCTAAGGCTTCTAAGTTCACATTCCTTCATACTACTCTCTTCTGACCCCACAAAGAAAAGGAAGTCAAAGCCAGGGATCTGAATATTCCATCTGTTGGTGAACGTGGAGTTGCATTATAACTGTTTGTTTACATGTCTTTCTCTTCTTCTTGGCCACGGGCTCCTAAAGTACAAGAGGCGTGTTTTATTAATTTTTTTATCGCTAACCCCCAGTACAACATTGATACTGGAAAGCACTTAGCACAATGACTTGCCAATGGTAAGTGCTCAATAAGTGTTGCTCTTTTTGTGATTATCATCATAATCATCATTGAGTGCATCAAGCATAATGTTTTTTTAAATCGATGCCAAGAAGGGTAGCAGAACACCTGAAAAGTCAAAGTGCTGATAAACATTGGTGAGAGCCATGATCCTAGGAGGAGAGTATAACAGCTCTGGAATTTGTCTGTAGGTGGATGATCTCCATCCTCCCTCTTTTTCTGGGAATCTGCATTTCCACTGTGACCATATAATCTAGGCCGGGTAGCTAGAACAACGCCTGGACAAAGGGTAGAGCAGAGGAACCACAGCAGGTTCAGGTAGAATTTTCATGTGTGTCCCCTCGGACCCAGCACTAAATGTCACTCCCAGGCTCTGTCAACAGAGTGAGACTCGAGCATCCTCAGCCGGCCTCCACATCATCGCCACTTCAGCTTCCCGTCCGAGCTCTGCCATCGTTCTTGGTCATAGGGTTATACTCTGCAGAAGCTCATGATACTACAGGGTGTCAAAAAAGCATATGTGGCCAAGTAAAGGCCCCCCAAATTTCTTAAGCTGCATATAGCTATATTTAGACCCCTTAATTGTTCTCACTGAGCAAACACAGAGGGAAATTACTGCCTTTTTCACCAGAAGTCCTATTTCCAAGTGAGTGATAAACATGCTAAGTTTATTACCATCAATAAGAAAAGTAGTTCAAATGGCCCAGACTCGAATTTTAAAATAAATGAGAAGAATTGCCACCTTTCCTGGTAGGTTAATATAACTGGAATGTGTTTATTAGTGATATGTGTTGATCTTTGTCTTATTGAAAAAGAAGTCTACTTAAGTAATTTGTTCTCATACTTTTCTATTTTGAAGATGAACTTCAACATCTTTTAGGTCTTTAAATGTGAAATTTAAGTACGATGGATAAAATTACTCTGGGATGATTTGTATCAATTTAATTCAGGGAACTGGAATTTCTCTTTCTCCCTCAAAGAGTAGCAGCCATTTACTCTTTCACTTCATTTGATTAATAAAGGTCTAAAACCCCCTGACAGTGTGTGGCTTAAAATTGCTTCCAACAGACAGTTGATAACCGCTTAGGAAGGACAATAAGGGATTGTCTTGTACACAATGGTGGAAAAAATTAGAAAATCAGATTTCTCTGCTTTCATTTTAAAGGCTATGAAGGCCCCTGAACTGAAAGAGAAGCTCGAAGAGTCTGAAAAGCTGATAAGAGAACTAACAGTGACTTGGGAAGAGAAGCTGAGGAAAACAGAAGAAATTGCACAGGTAGCTTGACAACTTGGGCCTAAAATATTGTGATTCTCTTTTTAAAAAAATTTTATTTTTTAATTGAAGTAGAGTTGATTTACAACGCTGTGCCAATCTCTGCTGTACAGCAAAGTGACTCAGTTCTACACATGTAGACATTCTTTATATATATATATATATATATATATATATTTTTCCATTGTGGTTTATCACAGGATATTGAATATATTTCCCTGTGCTATAGTGATTCTTTTTCATTTGCTGTCTTTTCTGTATAGCCACTTGTCATCCTCAAAAAGTCCTTTAAGGACCTCTTTCTGCTGAACTAGAGCCTGCAAAGATCCGTTTTAGACACTGACTTCATTGTTTTTTATTAACTACTGTTTGGTCCCTGTATTTGCTAGAAGTGTTGCAGAGCACTGAATTTGTACAGGCATGGTTCAGGAAACATCTTTAATATGTTCTGCTTTTCACATTTAACCAGAAACCTGTCCTGTGGTTTTAGATCACCTGGCAAAGCATGCAGCTACCTGACTGGTAGAGAACTCACAACATGCAGAACATCAGTAGTCTTTTCAGTGTGCTTGATTCTTCAGCTTGTTAGCAAATGCTATCATGAACTTTACTTGAGAAAATAAAAAGCAAGGGCTAATCATGTGACTGTGTGTGTATGAGAGAGAGATGAACCTCTACACTGTGCATTTCATGAACAGTTTAATCTCATTGACCACTTGTAGTAAGTATTGGACCATCCCGATCAGGTAGCTTGAAATCAGTAACTGGAACCTAGTCCAGCCTGCTGCTTATATGTGTCTTGTAGGTATCACAGACATATACTTAACTTTCTATAGAACTCCGACATTGCTTTATTTTTCTTCATAGCCCGTAGCGCCTTTGGAAATTCTGTATTTTACTTGTCTGTTTTGTCATGATCTCTCCCCTTCCATTAGAATGTAAGTTTTCATGAAAGAAGGAGCTTGGTTTTGTTTGCTTTTATATGCCCAGCCCTAGATCTGTACCTAACGCATAAATATTTCTTGAATAACTTGAATGAATTTGAGGCCCTCTGCAAAAGGGACCCAGCCTGCTCTCCAGCCCCATCTCCCGCTACTTTCCCACGTTGACTTTCCCACCTGAAATCATCCAGTGCCCCCAGAGCCTTTACTGTGCTTTCCTCTGCCCTCTCCCCCCGGAACACGCTGCCCTTACCTTGCTGCTCCCCAGTTTTTTCCTACTGAAATCCTTCTCGTGCTTCAAGAATCATCTCAAATGCATCCTCTTCCTGAAGCCTTTCCTGGACTCTTCACCCATCATGATTTCCCTCCTTTGAAGCACCACAGCACATTGTTCCTCTCCAATGGCGCAGGGCTCTCCTCTTTTACTTCTAGCAGTTGTGTGGTCTCATCACCTCCACTGGACAGGAAGTCCTTAAGGTCAGGATGGTGCCTGGTTCATCCTCGGTGCCCCTAAAACACTGACTGACACAAGATGTCATGCCTCTAAGCATCTCAGTGAACCTGGTGGAGCTGAGTAGAATGTGCAATTTCACTGGCCTTGTCCCCAGAAATAGTGACTTAAGCTTTCCACGGATACATCTCATGACTAGAGCCACAAATAGAGCTTCCCTGCTTTTGTCTGTGTCCGTGCACAGGAGAGGCAACGACAGCTTGAAAGTATGGGGATTTCCCTGGAGACGTCTGGTATCAAGGTGGGGGATGACAAGTGCTACTTAGTCAACCTGAATGCAGACCCTGCTCTCAACGAACTTCTGGTTTATTATCTAAAGGTAAGAGAGTATATTAATAGATAGTTGCAATCCCGATTCCGTCACGTACGATTCCCACTTGAGTCTGGGTGCCTGTCCCCATGATTTTGCTGTTTGTATCCAGCTTAGCTCTCATTAAAAGTAAGAGGATTGGCAGTTCAGTCAAGTTACCGCTGAGAGGGAAAACCAGCTCTTTTGCGTTCTACTGGGGCTGTGCAGTTGGGCTGATTTCCATCAGAGGAGCATGAGTGAGCACTGGAGGGTGTCAGAGTGATCCCTGGCTATGGCGACAGGATTCTTAGAAGCTCTGGAGGGGGTCACCGTTCTGCTTCTGAGTAATTCTGAGGGGATCTCGAGATCCGCACAAGCCTAAAGCAGACTCCTCTGGAAGATTAGACAGCTAGGGTTCTTCCATATCCATCCCTCCTAAGCCTGTATGCTCAGGACATAACTGTTGGTCCTCTACTCACCTTCAAGTGTGGAGATGGGCGTGGCCTTTTGGGTTCGGCACTTCGGCCTCAGCGTACTACCACTGAGCCGGCCGCAGGGCTCGCTGCAGCAGTTCTCAGACTGCTTCGTTAAGGATTCGGAGCTGCCTCGTGAATATACAGAAGGCAGTGGAGAATAAGCTAGAAGTGAAGAAAGGAACCTCAGGCTTCTGTCATCCTTTTTATTCTACTTTTTCCAGAAATAAATATGGCACAAATAGCCCCTGACTTATTGAGGGTCCACTAATGGACTTAAGAGCTATCCATTTAGGAAATGACGAAGGGGTAAGGAATTGTTTCTGAAATCTTAATTTTGAAAGACCAAGCCTTGCAGTTTCTCTGTTGAATAGGGAAGTATTATTATCATCGTGACTGCATGAGTTTTAGAGCAATAGAACAAACAAAGAGGATGTGCAGTGGGCAGAGTCACCAGGGGTCACAGTCCTCACGTGTCTGAGGCTTGAGGTGCTTAAAAATCATGCTAATCTGTACATTGTATAATCCGCAGGCTTCAGTACTCTGTAATTTGGTATTAGAAACTCAACTATTTTTTAAATCACTTTAAAAGTTACGTATTTGGGGCTTCCCCGGTGGCGCAGTGGTTGAGAGTCCGCCTGCCGATGCAGGGGACACGGGTTCGTGCCCCGGTCCGGGAGGATCCCACGTGCCGCGGAGCGGCTGGGCCCGTGAGCCGTGGCCGCTGAGCCTGCGCGTCCGGAGCCTGTGCTCCGCGAAGGGAGAGGCCACGACAGTGAGAGGCCCGCGAGTTACATATTCGAAAATATGACTTTCCATGAAACTATTTTCAATGATTCTTGAATTTGTAGAGCTGTTTTCAAAGCACTTTCACCGTTAACTCAGGTGATCCTAGAGAAAGAATCCTGCTCACTAGATCATATTAATCATATTGTTCTGGTTGTGCAAAAAAAAAGAAACTGAGGCTCAGAGAGTGAAATGCCTTGCCCACGGTCACATAGACAGTAAGTCGTCATGTTAAAACCGGAGCTCAAGGTATTCTACTATCAAGTCTGACTTCTTTATCTTCTAAAATAATAGCTAATCACTGTTGATCAGGGTTTTTTTTTTTTCTTTATAGTGTTTAAACATATTTTACATTTAGTGCACTAAGGTAAGCTTTTGACCTACAGTGCGCCCGATCTCACATTTTCCATCTGATTCATCTAATGTTGTCATGCATGTGCTGTTGGGTTATTCGAATTGATTGTGGTAAGGGTAGGTTTTCCTTTAATGATCTATTGCCAGGACCATACCAGGGTAGGTGCAGATACCTCTCAGGACATCCAGCTCTTTGGGATAGGAATTCAGCCTGAGCACTGTGAGATTGATATTGCTTCTGATGGAGAGGTCACCCTCACTCCAAAAGAAAATGCAAGGTAAGAAGTGTCCCTTAAAGGTAAGAAGCAGCTCCTTAACATAGCTCAAGTGCCTTATTTTCAGGAGTAGACTGACCCTTTCTGTCTGTTTGCTTAGTTATATCAGAGTTAAGGCTACACTGGCTTTTGCTTTCTGCTTGTAGAGAGCTGTGTAAGCAAGATTTCGAGCACCAGCTTCAGGGTGGCTGATTCTGCCTTGAGTGGCTGGGTGATCTTAGATAAGATACTTCTTTTATCTAATCTCCAATCCCCTCATATGATACATGAGGCTAATAGTAGACAAAACATATAAATCACTTGGCTCAGTGCCCGACACACATAAATATTGAATAAAGTTATTTGTTATTACCCAGTGTAATGCACTGTATGAGAAGCAGTTAATCAGATAACTCCATTATATGAAAAATTCCTAAACTAGGCTATAATATGTAAAAATTTGAGAATTGACAGGGTAGTATATTTACTTTTTAATTTCTACTAAATGATGTCTTGAATTATTTTATAATCACGTGTAAAATGAAGTCCTAAAACAGTATTCCTTAACTCACATAATTCAGAACACAGATTTTTATGAAGAAAACTGTATTCATTTCAAATTATTCTGTTAATATCACCCATATACATTTCGAAGTGATGAAAAACTGAGACTAGCAATAATAGCATGCATGATTCATGAAATTTGTAGGCCTTCTGTTATAGTGATGTATTGTTAAGATATTTAATGGTGAAATGATACCATTCCTTAATTTTTACTTATTCCAAGTTCAAATAGAATTTAGCTTCATGCTGTATCCCCCCTATTAGAAGCTCTGGATTTTTTTTTCATACTTTTTTTTTAATTGAAAGAATTATGTGTGTGTATACACACACACACACAACATGATAATTTGATCATATTCTCTTTTAACACTACAACTGAAAATGATTTTATTTGGTAGATTTCCTCATACCTGATTTTATTTCCATGTCTTTTTATCCTACTTTTCATCCTTCCCCACCCTGTCCAGTCTCCTCCTTTCCTGTAACCTCGGGGCAGTGGTTCATTCATTCGGTATACTTCCTCTAGGCTCTGTACTGGGAATGCCCAAGTATAGTAACTCAAAGCCCGGTGCGGGAGAATATATAGAAACAATTGTTATTATACAAGAAAACAAGTGCTCCTTCTAAAGTGATCTTTATAACCTGCAAATCTGATCACTATAAAAGTGTGTGGGGTTTGCAGGACGGGAGGTAGGGAGAGCTGTTAGGATATTATTACGGTATTGTTGTGGGAACACAGCAGTAGCAAAAGAAGTGAAGAACAAAATATATTTCAGGATTACTTGAGAGTCATCGAGGTTTAGCGATGTGTTTGGGGACAGGATGGGAACTCACTTAGTAAAAGAAAAGAAGTGAGCGATATTAGATTTCTGTCTTAGGAGACGAGATAAACAGTGGCACTACTTAAATTGAAATAAGAAATACAAGAGGAAGAACAGGTTTGGAGGTGATAGGCAGTGAGTTCCCTTTGGAATACGTTGAGTTTGAGGTGTCCTTGGGCTATCAATGTGAAGATTTCCAGTTGCACATTGGATTTCGGGCAGTAGAACTACCCTAAAGATACAGACTGGGCATATTCAGTGTTGCCTGTCTTGAAAGTGGGTCTAGAGTGCATAGTGGAAGGGTTAAACCAATGTTTATGGGATGGTCTGAAGATAATCCATGAAGTAGGGTGAGACAAGGGAGTCAGAGAGGCGCAGAGGCAACAGCAGTTGACAGTGATGGAATCCCAGGGAAGAGAACATTTAAGGAAGAGGTCAGAGTAAAAGCTGAAGAGCTTCTATTGGACATAGCAGTTAGGAAGACATTAACAACCGTGGAACATTTAAGTACCATGCAGTTGTGGGTATGGAAGGAAAGAATGCAAAGAAAGAAGAATAGGAGGTAAGGAAGCAGGCCGAATCTTGGTTGTGCAGATGGAAATGGGATTGGAGACACAGCAAGAGAGGGACATGGTGTGAAGGGATAGTCAGTATTTCCTCAGATCTGTCCTCAAGTCCACTGGTTCTCTCTTGTCATGTTCTACCTGCTGCTTAACCACATTCTACCGAGTTTTGATTTCAGTGTCTCTGTTTTTCATTTGTAGAAGTTTAGGAAGTCTTTTTTTAGATCTGCCTGGTCTCTATTGGTAGAGGCTTGTTTTTACTCCATTGTATGCTTTAATAATTTTATTTTTACTTATTTTATTGCCTATATTTGGAAATTCTTTTCTCTGAACTGGCTGGGGCTTCAATGCAACTGTTTGTTGTATCTGCTGATAACTTTGCTTCCTAAAGCAGTTCATGATTTTTTAGATGTGCTCCTCTTCAGCGGTTTATCTGTAGGAGTCTTGCGGCTTGGGTGAGGCTACATAAATTCCTGCAAAGAGATTTTATATTTGCTTCTTCCAAGTACCCCAGGCATGTGTTCAAGTAGAAATGACTTTTTAATGCTAATTTCTTGGCTTGGGTATGTTACCAAACCAGGCAGTTTGCATAACTTTTTCTTTTTTATATTATTGTAATAAGAATGTAGTATAAACGGCAGTGATATGTTCATGTGTGTATGTTCAGGTGTGTGGTGTGTGTGTGTGTGTGTGTGTGTGTAAGCACCTAGATGGGGTCCTCTAAAGATACAGATGATCACAAAAATAATCAGTAAGTAAGAGAGATAAAGCTTATTACATTTCTCTCTGATGTGCTCTGGAACTATTTTTAGTTTTATTTTAGAATAACACTGCTCAATAGAACTTTCTGAGATAGTGGAAAGGCTCTATATCTGCTAAGACCATTTTGGTAGCCACTACTGAGATGGTGCTCTTGAGAATTAACATACGGCCAGTGAGAATGAGGAACTGAATTTTTTAAATTATAATTCAGAGTTTAAAATAATAAAGGACACTGAGTGACACATTTCTACTCTGGGTCATACTGCTATTCCTGGAATTTCCGGAGGGCTTTTTAGATGCCTTAATAAACAATGGGGAAATACATTTCTTAAAAACTGACTATTGAATGTCTGTTTTTTAGGTAGAAGAGAGAAGTATTCCATAAAATTTTTTTTAAACTCCTATTTTTGGCAAAAGTATGTATGTACATATTTATATATGTATATTGTTAACAAACAGATTTTGAGCAAATTTGAAGATGTAATTGTATTAAATGATTTGTGAATTGGGCAGCATCTCATCAGGCAACGTGAGGGGTTACACAACATGGAAGGCTTTTATAGTAAGGAAGGTGGGACAAGGAAAGGAATTCATCAGCAAGGAACAAAAATGAAAGTTCATTGGAGGAAAGTAAAAGTTAGGTGACAACAGTTTCTCATTAACTGAGCTGTGGTGTTTTTTAATTGGCTGGGCTTGTTGCTGGGCGCAGAGGAAGTCTTCCTTCCTCCTGCTGGGGTAGTAAAGTAGTTGCACTTCCTGTTGGGGGTGCAAGGTAGGTCTCTTCCTGTTGGGGTAACTGACATCTTCCTTTTTTGGGATAATTGGCGATGAGTGTTGGGATATGAGAGTTCCCTTTTCAGGCCTCTTGACTCCAATTTTAGTTGAGGTTTCCTTTTATTAATTTTCACAATAGATGTACATATACATATATATTCTGATCTCATTTTCCATTTTTGCAGATGAATAAGTCAGTTCATATTTCCAAGTAGATGGGAAACAGACTTTTGAAACTTGAGTCACAATGTTGAGAGTCATTTTGAAGAATAAAGGGAGCATGTTAGTGTACAACATACACACCAAAGCTTCACCATGTTTGTGTACGACAGATTAAAAACATTTAAGATGGTATTTCCAGGGTATTTTTTATCAATAAAAACTTAGCCACCAGACTTGAAATATTACTACAAAAGAGTGATTATTTTCATCTGTGAATTTTCCTTATTCCATAACTTTGAGCTTAAGAGTCCCTCTAAAGGTTAGGAGCCAGATAATGAGAGTATATGAGAAAAGTAACTTAGGGAGAAATTAAAACTCAAAATAATACTCATTATTTTTCTCCATCAAACTTCACTTGACAGCCCTTATAGCAAATTAAACTTTAATTAATTGATTAACTATCCCCCTAATGTTTTGTTTTGCTTTTATTGTTTTGTTTTTGTTTTTTAATTTTTTTTTAACATCTTTATTGGAGTATATTTGCTTTACAATGGTGTATTAGTTTCTGCTTTATAACGAAATGAATCATATACATATACATATATCCCCATATCTCCTCCCTCTTGTGTCTCCCTCCCACCCTCCCTATCCCACCCCTCTAGGTGGTCAAAAAGCACCGAGCTGATCTCCCTGTGCTATGTGGCTGCTTCCCACTAGCTATCTGTTTTACATTTGGTAATGTATGTATGTCCATGCCACTCTCTCACTTCTTCCCAGTTTACCCTTCCCCCTCCACGTGTCCTCAAGTCCATTCTCTACATCTGCATCTTTATTCCTGTCCTGCCCCTAGGATCTTCAGAACGTGTTTTTTTTTTTTTTTTTTTTTTTTTTAGATTCTATATATATGTGTTAGCGTATGGTATTTGTTTTTCTCTTTCTGACTTACTTCGCTCTGTATGACAGTCTCTAGGTCCATCCATCTCACTACAAATAACTCAATTTCGTTTCTTTTTATGGCGGAGTAATATTCCATTGTATATATGTGCCACATCTTCTTTATCCATTCATCTGTCGATGGACACTTAGGTTGCTTCCATGTCCTAGCTATTGTAAATAGAGCTGCAATGAACATTGTGGTACATGACTCTTTGAATTATGGTTTTCTCAGGGTATATGCCCAGTAGTAGGATTGCTGGGTCGTATGGTAGTTATATTTGTAGTTGTTTAAGGAACCTCCATACTGTTCTCCATAGTGGCTGCATCAATTTACATTCCCACCAACAGTGCAAGAGGGTTCCCTTTTGTCCACACCCTCTCCAGCATTTATTGTTTGGAGGTTTTTTGATGATGGCCGTTCATTCTGACTGGTGTGAGATGATATCTCATTGTGGTTTTGATTTGCATTTCTCTAATGATTAATGATGTGGAACATTCTTTCATGAGTTTGTTGGCGATCTGTATATCTTCTTTGGAGAAATGTCTGTTTAGGTCTGCTGCCCATTTTTGGATTGGGTTGTTTGTTTTTTTGATATTGAGCTGCCTGAGCTGCTTGTAAATTTTGGAGATTAATCCCTTGTCAGCTGCTTCATTTGCAAATATTTTCTCCCATTCTGAGGGCTGTCTTTTCATCTTGTTTATGGTTTCCTTTGCTGTGCAAAAGCTTTTAAGTTTCATTAGGTCCCATTTGTTGATTTTTGTTTTTATTTCCATTTCTCTAGGAGGTGGGTCAAAAAGGATCTTGCTGTGATTTATGTCCTAGAGTATTCTGCCTATGTTTTCCTCTAAGAGTTTTATAGTGTCTGGCCTGACATTTAGGTCTTTAATCCATTTTGACTTTATCTTTCTGTATGATGTTAGGGAGTATTGTTTTTAAATGCCAGCAAAATCTCTTTTTTAGGTAAAGGAAACATTTATGAGAAGACTAAAATTGTTCATGCTAAAATTTCTGGAGGACTTTTTCTTTCCCCCTAAAAAACTCACAGTGACAGTGCTTTAACTGTATCAAAGGATCGGTTGTTGAGATCTTCTAATAAGCAGGAAATCCTACAAAATCTTTTATAGTGACTTATTTAGGCCACTGACTTCACAGCCCCTTGATAGCCAGTAAGCTGTAGCGAAGTTACATGTGAGGAAAGCTGCACTGTTGAAAGACCACCTGCAAATGTGTGCTGGATAGTTGCTTCTTCAAGATTTGTTCCAGGCAAGTCCAGGATACATAGACCAACATAAACCCACAGACACAATATACATCATTATGGTATAATATATACAGTGTAACAAAGACTATCAGTTTTCTTCCCCACCTCTAATTGTTTGTTTGTTTGTTTTATTGAAGTGTAGTTGACTTACAGTATTGTCTTAGTTTCAGGTATACAGCATATTGATATTACATAATGACCACCACTGTAGTTACTATATGTCACTACGACTGGAAGTTTGTACCTCTTAATCCCTCTTAACCTTTTGTATGATCCCCTCACCTCCCTCCCCTTGATGGATTTTACCATTTGGTTGGTAGCTGTTTAGGATTTAAACCTGGTATTCTTTTTATGTTTTCCCTGAGTTTTTATTATGGGAAATTTCAAACATAAAGGTAGAAAGAATGGTATAACCAGCCTCCATAGAGCCATCATCCAGCTTCAAAAATGACAGCTTATAGAGAGTTTTATTTGTATGTCCTCCACATCACCTCCTCCCTGCCCTCTGGGTTATTTTAAACATATTCCAGATATTGTAACTTTGCATCCGTAAATATCCCCACTTGTATCTCTAAAAGACCAGTATCCTTAAACACAGCTTCCGTACCGTCACACCTAAAATGATAAACAATAATTCCTTACTAATCATACATTGAGGCGGTGTTCATATTTCCCCAGTTGTCTTATAAAGGTTCTTTTTCAGTTGTTTCGTGAAATCAAAGATTTAACCATTGTCCTTGATTGTTGTGTGTCCCTTGGGACTCTTTTAGCCCATGGGTCTCCCTCCTTTGCTCCCCCACTTTTTTTTCCTTGCATTTTATTTGCTGCAGACACCTAGTTGCTTCCCACAGTCGGTATTTTGCTCGTTGCATCCTTTGGCATCATTTAACATTTTCCGCTGCCCTCTCTATTTCCTAAATCGGTTTTAGATTTAAAGGCTCGATCAGGTTCAACTCAGATACGGACAAGAATGTTCCATAGGCGTTGTTGCGCATCTCCATGCGGAGCACATCATGTCCAGTTGTCTGTCTTTGAGGGATATCAGCATCCCTTGATCAGTTTTGCCCAGATCGTGCATTTTGATAGTGTTTACAGTTCTGTTATTCTTTCTTCAGGTATTAGTCGAATATGCCTATTGAGAGACAGTTCCCCCAGTTATCTCTTTGGCTCCTGGGTCTGGGTTTATTGCTCTTTACCATCCGGCTGATGTAGCCCCCCCCCCACCCCGGTGTTCCTTCAGGTCCTGTGTAAACGGCACCCTCGTGGGCAGCGCCACCCAGCTGTGGCACGGGGACCGAATCCTGTGGGGAAATAACCACTTCTTCAGGTAACCGCCTGTGTTCACTCACACACCTTTCGTCTTATCTGAGTGTACAGCACGTTGATGTTCTCTAACGGTGAAAAACCCCACAGAATTAATTTACCTAAGAGGAAGCGGCGAGATTGGTTGAAAGACTTTGAGAAAGAAACGGGCCCGCCAGAGCATGACCTGGATGCAGCCAGTGAGGCTTCCTCGGAACCAGACTATAACTATGAATTCGCGCAGATGGAGGTTATCATGAAAACGCTGAATAGTAATGGTAAGACCCTTAAGCATCTCCTTCCTCACTCTACTCTTTAAATAAACCTGAGGAGAATTTGAGCGTGGCTAGAGAACTGGCCGTCTGATCTCTGGTGTGTCAGGTTGGGGGTTCTGTTGCAGGAATAAAGATTTTGACCTTTTTGCTTATCTCACTTTCTGGATTTTTAGCTTCAAATACCCCTCTTTTTAATTATAAAAAGGAAGTATGAAGAAAAGGCCAGATGGAAAGACGAGTGTAATGTGTGGCTCTGAGGAGTACAGAATAACAACAAAAAAGAACATCATTAAGATCAGGGATTAACGTTAGCTACTGGGGCCTTTGACAGCACAGCACAGCACAGGGAAGACCTGTGCTGGAACTCCAAGTTCATCCCACTCTATTACTCGCTCACCAGGTTGGGAGGAATCTCGACAGACATTCCAAAGTGATGCTCAGACATCAGAATCCCATGAATGGCTCATTTAACAACACGCCTGAGCAGCAAGGCTCCTGTGGTTGGTTTTTTGAAAAAGCCCAGAGAGATGCAGGGGTGACGGGAGGGTGCAGCTCCGGACTCCAGGTGGAGGAGTGCCCAACAGACGGGAGATTATTTCTTCAGATGAGGTTACAGAACTCTAGACATCTCTGTGCTCTCTGTGGCATATCCAGGTGGTATCCATTTAATCATGTATCATCCCACATCACAGATTTCTGATTTTCTCCAATTGCTACCGTCTTATCATATATATATAAATATTTATATTTATATATCTTTATATAAATATTTATATATATATGACCCCCCTCAACAACCAGTGAGTATTTAGTGCTCGCTAAATACTCACTTGTTAATCTCTCCGAGCTTCTTAGCCAGAGCATTTCATCATCAGTGGCCTGGCCCATGGTGTTAGCATGAGTATCCATTTGTGTTCCAGATCGGACCTTGCTCTCCAGTGTTGATTTTATCCATTTAAAAGCAATGTTTCCCCTTCCTTATGCTTCACTCTATCCCACTGCTAAATGGAGCTCCCCTGCGGGGCACACAGATGTGCTCTGTTGTGAGGCTGCAATGCTGGTGGCCGGACAGAGTTCACGCCCTTCACCTCTACTGCTAGGTGGCTTCCCGATCCTAAGCCTGTCTGCCTGGTGGTCATCTCCTTGGTGGTCCTATTTGAAGATTCTCTTCCCTCTCCTGTGGTTTCAGACGAAGCTCCTCCACAAACACTGGGATAAAGGTTGACTGATGGGCTTTAGCATGAGGGAGCTTGACTGGTTCTTAGCAGTGCTGCTCATTGGTGCTTGTGCTACATGCTTTGGCCAAATCTAACATGATGGGGAAGAGGCTGACGTTTTCTGCCTGGCCTTTGCTGCCTGAGGTGCTCTGCATTCTTGATGGGGGGATGCTCCCTTTTCAGTGATGACCCTTTCCTCCCCATGTCCCAGCTCCATTGCCTTCCAGTGGTTGAAATCCGGTGGCTGTTCTTTTCCCCGTGTATCCAACAGCACAAAAGTGTCACTCGTATTACTGCTACTCTCACTAATGACTTTGTTCCTGTGGACAGCACAGCAGTTCAGGACATAGTACTTCTGGGTGAATAGTCACCTGCATTATCCCAGTAATAGACGAGAATAACGGATTTTCAAATCTCTAGAATAAATAATGATCTGAAACCCAGTTCATTTGAATTAAGAATAAAAGCAAACCTAGTATCCATAGACCATAATATGTTCTTCCTGAGGGTTCAGAATAGGAATCAGACACTTAAATGTTTTCACACAGTCAATGGCAGCTCTCAAGTAAAGAGCAATTAAGGGACTGGTGAAGGGTCACAGAGCTTCTTCCATCTGCGATGGAAAGGTTCTCTTTTCCCCCCAAAGGATCTACTTCCCTTTGATTTAGTGCCTTGGGCATCCTGATATGAATTAATTCTAATTCTGTGGGTCACGTAAATTCCCTTCAACCTCCACACCATTACCCTCTCTCTTTTCCATTCTCGGGACAGATAAGGAAGTTTGAGCTCACTGCGTAGTGTTCCTTGGACCCCCTTTCTTTCGGGCATAGTATCCTCTCTTCTTCCTTTGTTTATTCTCTGCCTGGTATGTAACTACGCAGTGAGCTCAAACTTCCTTATCTGTCCCGAGAATGGAAAAGAGAGAGGGTAATGGTGTGGAGGTTGAAGGGAATTTACGTGACCCACAGAATTAGAATTAATTCATATCAAGATGCCCAAGGCACTAAATCAAAGGGAAGTAGATCCTTTGGGGGGAAAAGAGAAGTCTTGCACTGCTGGTGGGGATATAAATTGATACAGCCACTATGGAGAACAGTATGGAGGTTCCTTAAACAACTACAAATAGAACTACCATATGACCCAGCAACCCCACTACTGGGCATATACCCTGAGAAAACCATCATTCAAAAAGAGTCATGTACCAAAATGTTCATTGCAGCTCTATTTACGATAGCCAGGACATGGAAGCAACCTAAGTGTCCATCAACAGATGAATGGATAAAGAAGATGTGGCACATATATACAATGGAATATTACTCAGCCATAAAAAGAAATGAAATTGAGTTATTTGTATTGAGGTGGATAGACCTGGAGTCTGTCATACAGAGTGAAGTACGTCAGAAGAGAAAAACAAATACCATATGCTAACACATATATATGGAATCTAAGAAAAAAAAAGGTCACGAAGAGCCCAGGGGTAGGACGGGAATAAAACACAGACCTACTAGAGCATGGACTTGAGGATATGGGGAGGGGGAAGGGTAAGCTGTGATGAAGTGAGAGAGTGGCAGGGACATATATACACTACCAAACGTAGGGTGGATAGCTAGTGGGAAGCAGCTGCATAGCACAGGGAGATCAGCTCGGTGCTTTGTGACCACCTAGAGGGGTGGGATAGGGAGGGTGGGAGGGAGGGAGACGCAAGAGGGAGGAGATATGGGAACATGTGTATATGTATAACTGATTCACTTTGTTGTAAAGCAGAAACTAACACACCATTGTAAAGCAATTATACTCCAATAAAGATGTTTAAAAAAAAAAGGGGGGGGGTCCTTTCTCTTGTCCTAAAACACCTACCTCTTTGGTTTCTTGGCCTGAGGCTCTAGGCTTACTGAGTTTTAAAACAGTTCATACAAGAGGAAGAAAGAAGATAGGGAGAAAAAGGAAACTGTTAACATTCTCTTGAAAAGTGGATTGGTTGTTTGAGAACAGACCACATCATCTTTGGCTTCTGTCCTATGCCATATCATAGAGTCAGAGTGACTTGCTGATTAGGATGACCTTTTTAAGAATATGTTGTATAGTGATAAAGGCTTAAAATAGGTTAATTAATTCAAAAAGAAAATGTTATGAAATATGTCTAAGAAAAAAGTGTTTCCAGACGTGCTGGGATCAGAGGAGAAAAAGAAACCTCAGTCCCTGTACCTATACCAGGTTTGTGTGTAGCATGGCCAGACCCAGAGTCTCCAGGCAGGGCCTCCCAGGCTGGTCTGTGGCAGGCTTGGGGAGGGATGCTCTGAGTCGCTCTCTCTTGCATATCTGCATGTTGATTTGGGGCCACTGAGAAAGCCTGGTGAGTAGTAGGTTTGCTATGTCGTGGCAGCTGCTAAAGCAGTTTAAAAAGGCCTCAGTCACATTACCTCTGCATTGGCATGGAACCCCCTACCTTAGCCATCTGGGATCATGTGTGTTTCTACTTACCTCTGACCAACAAGTAGAAATAAGAATTAAACATCTTATTCAGTGTCTTTTCGCAAAAGCCCTAGGATATGATTTTATTTAAAAAAATTGGTGTGTTTCCAAGTTATCCCTCTCTGGAAAAGATTCATACACACTCAGTTAGGGCCCTAAAAATGGATGGTGAGGACCCTGTCCTTTCTTTTTAAAAACTAGAGCCTAAATAGAGGAAAAAATATATGTATACTGTTTGAGAAATATGTATATTTTTTTAATTCTGAGAGAACTTTTCTTCTCTAGTCCTTACGTGTAAGATTTCTTTAAACTCCCTCAAAAAAGATCACCATATTATTCTTTTTCTTCCCCCCCCCCCCCGCCCCCAAGAAGTTCTAGGGCTACGGTAGAAGTTCTGATCCTTTGGAGTATGTCACTTTTCACTCTGTGGAAAAGGTCTTACCCACCCATGGTCTGCCTTTGTGTAAAAGGGTTTTTTTTTAGGAGTCCATTTTCCATTGGCCTTTCAAGTTAACATATTTCAGGGACTCTATGTCAGGACTCTATGAAGAAAAGTATTCAGCTTTGAAAAAATAATGAATTTGAGAATTTTATATCAGCAAAGAAGAGTATTTTTTTTAATCTACTATTTAACAGAGTACTAATTCTGAGGAAAACATTGGAGGTAAGAGTACAATTTATTACTAAGTTTATTTCCTACCCCAGACAGTTAGCTCCGATCTGAGTTCAAAACCCAGTTCTGTTGCTTATTAGCTGTGCAGTCTTAGGTCAGCTACTTAACCTTTCTGAGTCCCAGTTTGTCTCATCTTTGAAATGGGAATGCCATCCACCCTTAAGTTTGTTGCAAGGCTTTCATGAGATGATGCATGCAAAGTATATAGTGCCTCTACCTGAGATATAGCCAGCAGCCAGTAGCATTATTATTGCTGCTGTGCTTGTCATTTTTCTTAAAACAACTCACCTATACTCTGCGTATCTAGTGATTTTTAAAAGTACTTTCTACTCTGTTTTGTATTATTTAACCCTGTTTTTAAAGCTAACATGCTATTTTCTTTTCCTCTTCTCATATAGAAAACTACTAAAATTTACCTGCTCATGTCACAAGTTGATAGGGTCTTCTGGTAAAGTCAGTCAATAGCTATCATGAGGTGATGTAAAAATTCCTCTTAATTTCCTTCTCTTATCCTGGAAATTAAAATGAGAGTCAATATATAGAAATATGACACGAACAGCACTGAATAATAAGCAAGTGTGTGAATCTCGGGCTAGTCTGAGAATACGAACACATCTCCTAGGCCCCATGTACTTCAGGGAAATATTTACCATTATGGTGATTTCTTTGTTTACCACCCAGATTGTCTAAGGTAGCGCTTCCCTAGAGACAGCATGACTTTTCTCTTTAGTGCATGTGGTCAGCGCCTTCCTTAAACTTTCTCCACTATATCCAGGCCATTGGTTGTTAGCAAGCTAATGTGCTGCCATAGCCAATTAGCTGTTTAGGACCGAGTCCCACCTACACCACAGCCACCACTCGTCACAGTCGTGGCCCCTTTCAACAAGACCCATTAGTGTTTCTAATACCTGTTCACCCACGTGTGTGTTGGTGATCTCTCAATCTGCAAACGCAAAAAATCAGAAATAGTTGCAAGTGAATTGCTTTCTTGACTATTAACACCTGAGAAATTGCCAGACCGTATCCTCAGTGTTTTCAGACATATGCTGTGATCTGTAAGTTTCCTCTCACATTAGAGAAATTCAGGAGTAATAAATTTGTGGCTAAAATCAGAAATACAAACCCTTTGCCATGTGCTGAAACCAGTGCTAGAAGAGCATTAAAAAAAGTGGCTGTCAGAAAAATCAAATCTCATGTGGCTCTGTCTTTGAAGTTGTCTTAGCTTTCATTGAGTTTTTCTTCTCGGTGGATAGAATCCCATCCCCCTTTCCTCTGTCATCTGCTTTTTGCAATTGAGTGATCTATCGAAACATTAGGATGAGCTCATCAAATTGAAGAAACTCGCATAGTAGATGGGGGGAAAGTTTACCCCCAGGGCATTTATCTAAAATGTTAAGGAAGAGGAAGTGGAGAGGATTTCATCTGGCCTCACAGACAGCACATTGAACGGCTCGATTCTGGGGGAGGGGATGGTTTTCGCTGAAAGAAACACCCACCGCTGAAGGCACCTTGCCCTGTCTCTTGGCTCACCAGACCCAGTTCAAAATGTGGTTCAGGTCCTGGAGAAACAGTACCTGGAAGAAAAGAGGAGCGCCCTTGAGGAACAGCGGCTCATGTATGAGCGGGAGCTGGAGCAGCTCCGGCAGCAGTTGTCCCCAGAGAGGCGGCCCCGGAGCGGCGGCCCGGACCGCCTGGCCGACGGCAGCCAGACCGCTCAGCAGAAAGTGACCCAGTGGGCAGAGGAGAGGTAAGAGGGGAGCGGCGGTGGAGGGGCCCAGAGTCAAGGCCTCGGGGTCTTGGGGGAGGGGGTCGTGAGGCACGTCGAAGCGGGACAGACCTAGCAAAGAGGGAAGTCTTACCCCCGTGTCTGGCTTGGTAGCACTTGCCTTTCCTTTCAGAGACAGCATTGATCTTCAGGATGTATACCGTGATGTTAGTTAAAGATGACACCTGCCCCCTAACCCGTTAGTAAAAATGGTACCAAGTTAGAATACCACTGTTTGGGCTCAAAGTAGAGAACATTTGAATAGTCCTTCAGCATAAAATCATTTCTTCTTCTTTTTTTTTTTTTTTTTTTTTTTTGCGGCACGCGGGCCTCTCACTGTTGTGGCCCCTCCCGTTGCGGAGCACAGGCTCCGGACGCGCAGGCTCAGCGGCCATGGCTCACGGGCCCAGCCGCTCCACGGCACGTGGGATCCTCCCGGACCGGGGCACGAACCCGTGTCCCCTGCATTGGCAGGCGGGCTCCCAACCACTGCACCACCAGGGAAGCCCCCCATTTCTTGTTTTTTATTTCTTTTACTTTGGAACCCATTTCAATACAATTTTAATGTTAAGAAATCTACTAAATGTGAATTTTTTTTTTTACCTTATGACTTTATTTATATCAGAACGGAGGTAGTGGTGGAGGAAACGGTAACAAAAACAGCCACAATAAGGACGATAAATTATTGCTGAGTTCTGTCGTGGTCTTCCCACAGGCTAGGAATGGTGCTTATTTTATTGAATGCTCCCAACAGCACCAAGCCATGGGAACTATTCTTTCTGTCTTGTAGGCTGGACAATCATTTTACATATCTTCCCTCAGTCACCCATTAAGTAAATGAAAAGGCCAGGGTTTGAGCCCAGGTCTGTTGTTGATAGTCCATTATCCTGTGCTGTAATAAAAATAATGGCGCCTGACGTTTCTTGAGCGTTTATCATGTACTGACACTCCATGCAGTCGAAAATCCGAGTAGAACTTTACAGTAGATCCTTGATATCTGCATTCCACATCCACAGATCCGACCAACCATGGATCATAGTGAAAAAAAAATCTCTATCTCCGTGGGCCTATGCAGTTCAAACCCACATTGGTCAAGGGTCAGCTGTACTCTTTATTTCATTCAGTGGGTGATTTTTGCATATCCTATGATGGGCCATGCACTTGGTCAGGAATTAGGTGTAGTGACAAGCAAAAAAGACACAGTCCCTGCCCTGGGGTTGCTTACAGCTTCGTAGAGGAGACGGACATTATTGGTCAAATAATTACACAAATAAATGAAAAATTGTAACTATGACGAAGGCTACCGAGGCAAAAG
Source organism: Kogia breviceps (assembly GCF_026419965.1). Taxonomy (NCBI): domain Eukaryota; kingdom Metazoa; phylum Chordata; class Mammalia; order Artiodactyla; family Physeteridae; genus Kogia; species Kogia breviceps. Next base: position 94,001,702 of record NC_081319.1, read on the forward strand.
ATGTGGGGCGGGAAAACATATAATGGGGTTCGGACCCAGTTAGGCTGTTAGAGAAGCTTTTATCAGGAAGTACTATTGTGTAGAGTTGAGAAATGAATTACTGCTGCCACAGAAGTCCCTACTTCTCACCTTTTACCAACTGAAGAAATCACATAAAACACTTTCTCCTTACTGGCTCCAGATCTCCCCCACCCCAAAGCACACAGAAGTCGTAATCAATTTCTTTTTCCGAAAGGATTGCTTTATTGGGTTTTGTGTGTACGTGTGCATTACCATATCAAAATCTAGTTGTTTTCAAATGTTATATAATTTAAAACATGGTTTGAAGTTAAGTCACCCCACATGTTTGCTCCTCATCTGTGGTTACCAGTGGAGAGCTCACGGAAACCTGGTGGGAGGATAAGAGGTGAATTGGCAAAAATAGCTTGAAAAATAATTGTTTGAGAGGAGTTTTCTGCTACTTTCTAACAACATGACTCACTTGGAAACGGGACTGTAGTTTTCTTTTGGACATGCTCATGTCCTTTTCTGCTCTGCCACAGGGATGAACTCTTCCGCCAAAGCCTGGCAAAACTGCGGGAGCAGCTGGTCAAAGCTAACACCTTGGTGAGGGAGGCTAACTTCTTAGCCGAGGAGATGAGCAGACTCACCGACTACCAGGTGACTCTGCAGATCCCTGCTGCAAACCTCAGTGCCAATAGAAAGGTAAGAATGTTCTCAAAGAAGATGAGAGCAAGAGGTACAACAGTAGATACTGTAAGTGGAACGTAAACCTGGCATCCACAGAGTATCCGTCAGGAGACCCTGACGTGAGCCGGAGGGTTTGTTCTTTTTAAGACGTCCTTTAGAGACCTTGGGTGTATATGCCTTTGGATATTTTATGATCAGAATATGAGAATTTTGGGGGCTAAAAGCCTTGCTAATTTAAATGCTTTCTTTAAAACAGTGAAACTGGGGCATTCCCTGGCAGTCCAATGGTTAGGACTCAGTGCTTTCACTGCTGTGGTCCCAGGTTCCATCTTTGTTTGGGGAACTAAGATCCTACAAGCCACTGATATGGCCAAAAAATAAATGAATGAATGAATGAATGAATAAATGAATAAATAAAACATTGAAACTAGAGATATATGTAAGTAATTCCTCCTGCTTTTCTCTTTCATATAAATGCCTCCTGAAATGGGGGAATGTGTGTATATTTTGTGATAGTACCATTCTGAGAGTGAATTCTTCAGAAGGAGAAGAAGGAAGACTCATATGATACCTGTTTTTCATACACAGAAGGATTCTTTGCAGCCATTGGGAAGTTTCTTGTCATTTCAACTTGAAGAAATTTTCATTTAAGGAGAAACTTTAGAAGAAATAATTTTTCATCCATTCATTTTTCCCTCCATCAAGCGAGCTAGAAACGAGTCAGTCTTCTTGCGTTTTTAGCCTTTTGACCAAGTAGTTCTCCTTTGAGAAATTTATTCTAAATCTGTACTTATAGACGTGTTCATAAACATTTATGTGCTTTTGTACCAGGACACTTATCACAATGGCCTTTGTAATAGCAAAAATTTGAAGCAGCCATGATGTTGACCAAGAGAATAATTAGTCAAGTGAGTGATACATCCCTATAATGGATGGCTGTGTTGCTATGAAAAATCATGTTTATGAAGACTATTTAACCACACAAGAAGGTGAACTGTGGAGAGAGAATTGGGATAGGAAATTTGTATATTTGTTTGCTTCTGATTGTGATAAAAATAAAATGTGTGTGCATGGGTATGCAAAGAAGATTGAAAATAAACCAGAATATTCCCTAGGTGATAGGGTTTCATCTTCTTTTGTGTACATTATGGGTGTTTTTTTTTTCAAACTTTCTACTTTATTATAATACATATTGCTTCAACAATCCAAAAGAGTTATAACGAGATGTGTTATGTTTGTTTTTTGTTTTGTTTTCCTTCATTCTGCAGAGAGGCGCGATAGTGAGCGAGCCTGCTATTCAAGTGAGGAGGAAAGGAAAGAGCACGCAAGTGTGGACCATCGAGAAGCTGGAGAATAAATTAATTGATATGCGAGACCTTTATCAAGAATGGAAGGAGAAGGTTCCTGAGGTAAGAGGGACAAAATGTAAAGGAGCTTTGGTTGTGCTAAAGGGACAAGAATATAAGTGAGCTAATCGTCAGAACACCCATATGTGCGTCAGTGAATATCTGGGACATTTGGGACATTTATATTAGAAATGTAAAGTGAAAGTGATCTTGAAAGGATCCGTTGGATTGGTCATAAAACCTGTGATCCCCACACAGATAGGAACTAAATGAAGAGAACACATAGCGTGTTCTTATTGGGTTGCTGCTACATTTCAAGTGAAGTGAAGTAGGACAAAGTGAATTTGTGCTGTTTCGTCAGTGCTGTTAAAAATCAGCTTAAATGGAGCCAGCGTGGATTTTGTATTCGTTAGCATATGTTCATGCTCCCCTAGCTGGGTTCATGGCTGGGTAGATGGTAAGAATAATTTTAGAAAGCCCGATCCATTTTTTCTACATTAGTAATGGAAAAAAAGATTCAGTGAAGGAAATGAGGCAAAGCACAGGGAATGAAACCTTGCAGGTGGGGTGTGATAGGTGGGGCTGTAACCAAAGAAGAGCTCTCCCTGCCCTTATGTCACTTAACAAGCCCCTCCCGTGGGATAGTTCTGTTTTATTCGTGTGACATGATTCTATTTTTACTTCTTTTTAATTTATTTGAGTAAGTGCTTTCTTTTTAAAACATTTTAAAATGCTGGTTTTAAATAGTATTGTTTAAGTTGATGTTTTGTTTCCTACTCGCCTTCCTCCCGCCTCTCCTACCATTCAGACAAAGCGACTCTACGGGAAACGAGGTGACCCTTTCTATGAAGCCCAAGAGAATCACAACCTAATTGGCGTGGCTAATGTGTTCTTGGAGTGTCTGTTCTGTGATGTGAAACTTCTGTATGCAGTTCCTATCATCAGCCAGCAGGGGGAGGTAAGGACAAGCCAGCCTCTGAGAAAATGGCCGTGGTTCAAGTTTTTTTTTTTTTTTTTTTTTTTTACATCTTTATTGGAGTATAATTGCTTTACAATGTTGTGTTAATGTCTGCTGTACAACGAAGTGAATCAGCTCTATGTATAGATGTACCACCACATCCCCTCCCTCTTGAGCCTGCTTCCCACCCTCCTTATCCCACCCCTCTAGCTCATCACAAAGCACCGAGCTCAAGTTCGTTTTTTTGTTTTTTAATTCGATTTAAGTTCTGTTCTTGAGGTAGATCAAGAAACTAGGGTGAAGCATCAGGATCACATTCTTCTTTCTCTACTAATATCAAAAGAAACTATCAAAACTAAGGCATGGGGCTTCCCTCGTGGCGCAGTGGTTGAGAGTCCGCCTGCCTGTGCAGGGGACGCGGGTTCGTGCCCCGGTCCGGGAAGATCCCACATGCCGCGGAGCAGCTGGGCCCGTGAGCCATGGCCGCCGAGCCTGCACGTCCGGAGCCTGTGCTCTGTAACGGGAGAGGCCACAGCAGTGAGAGGCCCACGTACGGCAAAAAGAAAAAAAAAAAAAAACTAAGGCATGGTTTTAAAAGATTATTAGAACATGTTTTTTTATTTGTGGTTCACAAGTATTTTCTTTGTTTTAATCAAATTCGAAATCTTTTGGAAACCTTTTTGCGGTACGTGGGCCTCTCACTGTTGAGGTCTCTCCCGTTACGGAGCGCAGGCTCAGCGGCCATGGCTCACGGGCCCAGCCGCTCCGCGGCACGTAGGATCTTCCCAGACCAGGGCACGAACCCGCGTCCCCTGCATCGTCCCCTCTCACCTCTGTAGTACACTTTAGCTCCTTCCTGGCCCTAAGTGGTCTTTACAAGATACAACTTGGGAGGATTATTTTGAAATTCTAAAATATTCAAAGAAAACAATCTTAAGCATCCCACTGTTAACTCCTCTTTTAAAAAAATAATGCCCCTCATATTTCATTTATTTCATTATATTGGCCTTCTGTCAGCCTGAAACATTTCAGAAAATGTTCAAGTTCAAACTTTTTTATATTATCCACTTCAGCTGATGTTTTCATTTTAAATTTAGTAACATCCTTACTTCCTAGATTATCCTTCAATAGCATGCAAACTTGGAAATATTAAGTTATTTTTTGTGATTCTTAGAGCAGACTAAGAATAGGGTGCCATTCTGCCCAAAGGGAACCCAGAAAATAGACCCTAGATTCCCAGTTGTGATGTGTAAGTACACAGCTCACATTCCACATGTAGTAACCCACCTGTGGACATGATGCTCTAGGAAAACAGTGGACTAAGTTGCTTTTTCCCATGGTAAAAATGGGCACAACTCCTATGGCAAAGAGATCTAGTGGTTGAGTCCCTAGTCAGGGTTTCTTAAGTTAGGGTCCATGGTGGGCTTTGAGTATTTCGTTAATCCCCTGAAATTATACTAAAAATGTATTAGGGTCTCAAAAAACGTTGGGGAATAAAAGCTTAAGAACCACTGTCTTCTCACCGTTTTCTCATATTTCCTTTCTTCCCCTCCTCTTGCTCCTTCCTCCATATTTGTCTCACTTGTCAAATACCATCAACTAGTTTCTCTCAGGTCCTGGGTGTCAGGGCCAGTTGCTCTGTGGAAGTTAGATCTGAGCTACCCTTAAAAATAAGCCTCACTATGTAAGATGACACAGCAGTGCCAGAGCATGTGTCCCTTCACAAGCCCAGTCATTGTGACCTAAAACTGTGTTGCCAAAGAAAACTTGGCCAGTTACCACACTCTGAGAATGCAAAGGTCAGGGTCATTCCTATCCTTAAATCAGTTATGTGAAACCAGCTATAAGAGAGACACTGCTAAACTAGCACCAATGCAGAGAACCACCAGGATATTCTGGAAACTTAAGTTCCCCCCACTCCCTTTTTTTTTTTAGATAAACAGTCTTAGGGCTTCCCTGGTGGTGCAGTGGTTGAGAGTCCGCCTGCTGATTCAAGGGACGCGGGTTCGTGCCCTGGTCCGGGAAGATCCCACATGCCGCGGAGCAGCTGGGCCCGTGAGCTATGGCCGCTGAGCCTGCGCGTCCGGAGCCTGTGCTCCGCAATGGGAGAGGCCACAACAGTGGGAGTCCTGCATACCGCAAAAAAAAAAAAAAAAAAAAAAAAAAAAAAAAACCAAAAACCAAACCAGTCGTAAAGAAACAATTTCCTTATAACTTGGTGGCTTTGTATTTGTCGCTCCTCCTGGAGTAGATCTCACCCCCTCACCCTTCTCCCAGCCCTAGGGTCACTTCCATTCTCATTCTCTGCTCCCAAGAGGGTAGGGGAGAGGCTCCATGAGCCCACTGGCCATGACTGTTTGGTTTACTGTTGTAAACACAGCACTTAGTACAGTTCCTGGCACACACTCAATTCTCAGTAAATATTTGTTGAGTGGATAAATTTATCTCCTAACAACCTGCATGTATCTCTGTTAGGATAGCTAGTCTACACTGGGTTTTTATTTACTTATTTGTTTGTTTATTTATTTATTGGCTGCTTTGAGTCTGTTGCTGCACATGGACTTTCTCTGGTTGCGGCGAGCGGGAGCTACACTTCGTTGTGGTGTGTGGGCTTCTCATTGCGGTGGCTTCTCTTGTTACAGAGCACGGGCCCTAGAGTGTGCGGGCTTCAGTAGTTGCAGCACACGGGCTCAGTAGTTATGGCTCACGGGCTCTAGAGCACAGGCTCAGTAGTTGTGGCACACGGGCTTAGCTGCTCCGTGGCATGTGGGATCTTCTCGGACCAGGGCTCGGACCCGTGTCCCTCGCATTGGCAGGCGGATTCTTAACCACTGCGCCACCAGGGAAGCCCCCTACACTGGGTTTTTAATCCTGTGTCTTTCCCCACTTGACTGTAAGTGCCCAGACAGCAGAGCCTGTGTCTTTATCGTGGTGTTCCCACAATGCCAAGTATTTGATCAAATGAGTAAATGAATGAATATGTGAACGAGGGAAATAGATGACTCCAGGTAGAATGTGATAGTTGCCTTTGTGCTGTTCATGGGCTGCCTGTAGAAGAAGGGTAAGAATGCAGATGACTCCGGGAGGCAAGGTACAAAGGCAAATTTGGCTCGAAGTAAGGCAGAGTGATTACAGGGCAGGCGATGGAGTGGGCTGGCTCTGGAAGTACTGAGAGTTTCCCGTTGCTGGGGGTGGCCCAGCGATAACAGTGGAGCTGCTCGCTGGAGATGTGGTAGCACGCTTTCCGTCTCAGGTCAGTATTGTCCACAGGATGTCTTTTAATCCCACGGCGCTCTGGTTCCTTGACCCAGGTTGCCGGGCGTCTCCACGTGGAGGTGATGCGAGTTACAGGCACCGTCCCGGAGCGCGTGGTGGAGGATGACTCCTCAGAGAACTCCAGTGAAAGCGGGAGTCTTGAAGTCGTAGACAGCAGCGGGGAAATCATTCACCGAGTCAAAAAACTGACGTGCCGGGTGAGAGCACAGGGCTGGGAAGGCTCAGATAAATGACCTTTTCAATTCAAAACAATTTTATGGAAAATCTTAGGAGTTTTTCATAGAACATGGTAAAAGTTAAACTTTCTGACGATAAATACAATAACAGACAGTACTTTTCCCAGAAGTGCAGCACACTTTCTGATGACAGTTGTATGAAATTTCAGAAGTCTATGTATGTGGCATGCAAGGAGTGCATATTGTTTAGTGAATCATGCTTTTCTAGTAAAGGTCACAGCTGTGTCAGAAACTCGGTCATTAGGAAAGTTTGAGAGGGATAGTATGCATTTGTCACCATGCTCACATACTGTAATGATGGAACTGTGGTACACATTTCATTACAAGCAGGTAACCCTTAATGAAATATTTTCAGCTGTCAAATGGATGACTGATTTATTTATTTCATCACCTACTCTTAAATTTGAGGTAGATGGATATGAAAAGAATGCATAGTTTGTTTTCTTTATGAGTTATGTTTGCATTTTTTTTCTCTCCCAGGTAAAAATTAAAGAGGCAACTGGGCTGCCCTTAAACCTCTCAAATTTCGTCTTCTGCCAATACACATTCTGGGACCAGTGTGAATCCACAGTGGCCGCCCCTGTAGTGGACCCAGAGGTGCCTTCCCCACAGTCCAAGGATGCCCAGTACACTGTGACCTTCTCTCACTGTAAGGTACGAATGCCGTTACAAAATGAGCTGCTTGGGAGACAACCGGCTGCGGCTCAGTTCAAAAGTCTCCTTGTAACTTAGAGTTTTTTCCCACATGAATGTTTCATAAACATAATAGGTTTATTGAGCTTTTTAACCTCAAAACGTCCTTTAATACAAATTCATATCGTTTGAAAGTGTTTAAAATAAAATCTGGGGACTTCCCTAGTGGCGCAGTGGTTAAGAATCCACCTGCTAATGCTGGGGACATGGGTTCAAGCCCTGGTCCAGGAAGATCCCACATGCTGTGGAGCATCTAAGACCGTGCGCCACAACTACTGAGCCCACACGCTGCAACTACTGAAGCCCATGCACCTGGAGCCCGTGCTCTGCAACAAGAGAAGCCACTGCAATAAGAACCCCAGACACCACAATGAAGAGCGACACCCACTCGCCACAACTAGAGAAAGCCCACACGCAGCAACAAAGACCCAGCGCAGCCAAAAAATAAATAAAATTTTAAATAAATAAATAAATAAAATAAAATAAAATCTGAAAGACCTCTACCTGAAATCTGTGATGACCAGTGACAATTTGCTGCATATTATGTGTGTGCAAACATATGTTCATACACATAAATGGCCAGAGATACACACTCTTACGGTCATGCATGCATAATTTTAAAAAGTTTTTTACAAAAATGTGATCACATTTTTACAGATTGCGGAATTGCATTTTATTATTCTAATACACAGGAGCATCTAACCATATAAGTTGCTGTAGATATTTTTCATTCTTTTGAATTCTCAGCATAGCATTCTAAAGTCCCGTATGAGCCTTTAAAGATCATACAAAATGAGAGAGGCGAATTTTGGGTGAATGTTGGTTGGACCTGTTTTGCGACATCAGCTGCTCTTCCTGTCCTTCATATCAGACTGCCAGCCAGTCATTTCTGACAGCCAGACTCTAGCCTCTGTGTAATTTTGTTTCTCTTTGGACAATTCTTAATAGATATTCAAGACCCCTTCTTTTCAAAAGTGTGCCTATTCTTTCTGGTTCTACAGTTAGAAGACAAATCCATATCACCACCTATAAAATTTCCCATATGTAAAGTCTGTCAAGGTTTTTTTTTTTGAAAGGCTAGGTTTCTCTTTTTTTTTTTAATATTTATTTATTTGGTTGCACCAGGTCTTAGTTGTGGTAGGCGGGCTTCTTAGTTGCGGCACACAGGCTCCTTAGTAGTGGCATGCCTGTGGGACCTAGTTCCCTGACCAGGGATCGAACCCAGACCCACTGCATTGGGAGCATCGAGTCTTATCCACTGCACCACTGGAGAAGTCCCTGTCAAGTTTTTATTTATTTGTTTTTTAAAGATCTTTTTTGATGTGGACCATTTTTAAAGTCTTTATTGAACTTATTACAACATTGCTTCTGTTTTATGCTTTGGTTTTTTGGCCCCAAGGCATGTGGGATCTTAGCTCCCCGACCAGGGATCGGACTCGCACCCCCTGCATTGGAAGGTGAAGTCTTAACCACAGGACTGCCAGGGAAGTCCCCTGTCAAGTCTTTATTTTTATGAGAATAGCCCACTTTTACTTCTTACCTGTATTCACCAAGTCTGTTTCTTAATTCTCTATTAATCTTTTGTTGTTGTCGTTATGGTTCTCTGGATACTCTTGTAAACATTCCCCATCTTTCTCTGGTTCCAAAAAGCTGCTTATTTAGAAGGATGAAACCTGGATTTAAGGACATCCTAGTTAACAACTGGTTTGATAGATGCTAGTCTCAGAGACCTTGGACTCACTGTGTGACCTTGAGGTTTTTTTTTGTTTTTTTTTTTTTTAACCTCTAAAATGCATAGTTTGTGCTGATTGGTCATGAAGTTTATTTTCCTTTTAAAATTCTGGCTCCGTCTCCAAATAAAATAAGAAGTTAGGTAGTATAAGGTTAAACCAATACAGCGCAGCCCTTTCGAGAAATTAGAGTCACCTGAGATTCCACTGAGATGCTAATGGGAAGGAAGTCCGCATGGTTCCTCGCCTCTGCTTTGTTCCAGGTGGTTGCCTCACCGCTCCGTCCACTCAGCCTCCATTTCCTCATCTGTTTGTATTTCACAACAAAGAGTTGGAGCGGGAGGGTTTAAGAGCAAGAGCGCAGAATCTTGGAGATAATCATATAAAATTTAATCCTGTTTTGGTCTTCTAAGCCATAGCAGGGAACAATCAGAAGTTCCCTTTTTTTTTTTTTTTTTTTTTTTTTTTGCTGTGCTGATTGGTCTATTCTGGCTGAAAGTCAGGGTGGTCCCAGGGAAAAGAGAGTGAGCCGGGAGGAAGGGAGGACAGATTCAGCTCTGCAGCCAACAAGCAGTGCGAGGTGTGGCTGCCGCTTTCCTCGGTGTCCTCGTATATTAAAGAAAGGAGTTCAGGTACCTCAGAATATCACTTCCCGTCTAATATCCTGGTTTCTTTGCGGTTTTCTGTGAAACAGCAGCGATGGTTTTCAGGTTGGGATCGGGCTAGTGTACTCTGAAATGAGTCGGTATCCAGTAGAAAGTCAAAAAGGACATTTCACAGATTCCTTTCCGCATAACTCCTGTTGCTCTTTCCTCTCCCCCGCGTGTCCCAGGACTACGTGGTGAGCGTAACGGAAGAATTCCTGGAGTTCATTTCAGATGGGGCGCTGGCCATCGAAGTATGGGGCCACCGATGCACCGGGAACGGCAGCTCTGTCTGGGAAGTCGATTCCCTTCATGCGAAGACAAGAACGTTGCACGACAGGTTTGTGCTTGGCTGAGGGCTTTAGACACAGGGTCAAGGCTCACCCTCGGACGGTGGTTGAAGAATAAAGACTCTCTGAGCCCGTTTCCTCCTTTGTGAATGGGAATGATGAAAGGAAGTACCAGGCCCTGGAAAAATTCGCTGGGGAAAGGAAAGTCTTTTCAACAAATGAGACTGAAACGTTTATCTGTGTACCTTTGTGGAAAAAAACAACCTTGATCTTAATTCACATGATACACAACACTTAATTTGAGATGGAGCATGACTTTAAATGTAAAAGATAAAACTATAAAGCTTGTGGAAGAAAACAGAGAGGTATCTTCTTTTAAAGTTGATCACTTGCCTCTTCCATGACCCAGCAATCCCACTCCTAGGTATTTACCCAAGAAAAATGAAAACAAGTCCATGAGCAGCCTGGCACATGAATGTTTATGGCAGTTCTATTCATGATATCCCCCAAACTGTAAGCAACCCGATGTCCTTCAGTGTGAGAACGTTTGGTAAACAAATTGTGTTATTAGTCATATAATAGAATATTACTCAACAATAAAAAAGGACTCTGTCCCACTCTTACATGTTGTGGGTGAATCTCGCCAACATTGTTCTGAATCAAAGGAGCCAGGCCTAGAAAAGTACAATACTACATGATTCCATCTATACGAAATTCTAGAGCAGGTAAAACTAATCTGTGAGGTTACACAGCTGCTGCAGGTGGTGTGGGGACTGAGTGGGAAGGGGCCTGAGCAAACCTCCTATGGTGATGGCGGGATGTATGCACAGATGTATGCGTTTGTCACGATCCCTCCAAGTCTACGCCTGAGATCTGGACGGTTCACTGCATATAAGGTATACATCAATAAAATAAATGAAAAGAACCTTTACCACAGGATTGTTCTGAGGGTTAAACTAGAAAATAATCTCTGTGACACGCGTAGCACAGTGCCTCGCGGATAGTAAGCGCTCAGGGACTGGGGGCTTCTTCCTGTTGCTAATAATGTCCTGGACAATGACACGGCCGTTTGTTGGAATGTGTTTCTGCAGGTGGAACGAGGTTACTCGCAGAATAGAAATGTGGATCTCCATACTAGAGCTGAATGAGCTGGGAGAGTACGCCGCTGTGGAGCTTCACCAGGCAAAAGATGTCAACACAGGAGGTGTCTTTCAGCTCAGACAGGTACTCGGTTTGTCTTGGCTTCTTTCGTGTTTTCTCCCTGTCCCACTCTGACAGCTTCTGGAATTTTCTAGTTACTTGCCTCTTTGTTCCCTAATTCTTTCCCCTTCCTTGATCCTCTTCCCCCATCCCTCCCCATCCCCATTCCTGGCCCCCATTTCCGCATCACACCCCCCACCCCCTGCAGGGTCATTCCCGGAGAGTGCAAGTCACAGTGAAGCCTGTCCAGCGTTCTGGGACACTGCCACTCATGGTCGAAGCTATCTTGTCCATCTCCATTGGCTGCGTGACTGCCAGGTCCACCAAGCTCCAGAGAGGGCTGGACAGTTACCAGGTGAGACCAACAGATTGCAAACCGTATTTAACAAAGATTGGTTAGCGCAGAATTAAGGCGGTCAGTGATCTGTGACAGAGACCTGTTCAGGAATATAACTGAACTCCTTGCCTTAAGCATGTGTCGGGGGTCTTCCCTGGTGGCGCAGTGGTTAAGAATCCGCCTGCCGATGCAGGCGACGTGGGTTCGAGCCCTGGTCCGGGAAGATCCCGCATGCCGCGGAGCAACTAAGCCCGTGCGCCACAACTACTGAGCCTGCGCTCCAGAGTCCGCGAGCCACAACTACTGAGCCCACGTGCTACAACTACTGAAGCCCGCGCACCTAGAGCCCGTGCTCTGCAACAAAAGAAGCCACCCTGATGAGAAGCCTGCGCACCGCAACAAAGAGTAGCCCCCGCTCACCGCAACTAGAGAAAGCCTGTGCGCAGCAACGAAGACCCAGTGCAGCCAAAAATAAATAAATTAATTAATTAAATTAAAATAAATAAATAAACGTAAGGCCAGCGTTCCTCTTAAAAAAAAAAAAAGCATGTATCGGCCCCTGCCATCCCATCCATATTTCCGTCTGTTGCCTTTTCGCTAGGTTTAAATTACTGAATTGGCTTAGTGCCAATTAATACTAATTTTATTTATAAACACACATCAATGCTACAGTGCTCATTTACTTTAGGCAGGATTTATTTTATATCTGGCCCGAATTATGTTGGGTGTTTGATATTGCTGGCTTTGGCCTGATCCACTTTTATGAATAGAAAGTTGCCCCCATACACTGGTATACTTAACCAGCTCTCTGGAAGCTTTACTTTTTTTTTTTTTTAATTGAAAGTTGTCCTCATGATCATTTTTGTTCATTAAATCTCCTTTTGCTAAGCCTTGTTCTCACTTTAAAAAAAATTAAAAGATGGAACCATCTAAGAATTCATCTCATTTACCAGTCACAATAAACTTTAAGATCAGGAACTTGTCCCCAGGGGCCTGAAAGAACGCCTGTGCTTCACCAAGTCCCCACTTTACTATCAGATGTAATTAGGGACTGGGAAGGATCAGACCGTTGAATTCTGGTTCCGTCACTGCCACACATGAGGGGGAACACACTCCCTGTCGTGATGGGGAGAAAACTTTTCTCTGTAGAGTCTGGGTGTAAGCCCAGCCTATCTTGAGAAGGATTTATCTTCCATCTCAGTTTCCTTTTGGCCTCATGGCAGCAAAGACTTTACTGAAACGTTGTCTTAGACTCTTGGACCGTAAGGAAGGCACCGCTGTGTCAGACACTGCCTTCCTCATCCCAGGCCTAAACTGCCTCCTACTCAAAGCCTGGGAAGAGTACGATTGGAGTTGTGAGACTGGAGTCTGCCGTTTCCAGGGAGGCTTCTCCACCAGACTTTTCGCCGTTATGTGGAGTGGAAGTTGGGTCGTCTCTCACTTGGCCATCAGCTCTGGGGGCAACTGCAGGGCCTGGTAGAAAGAGCACAGACTTGGGGTGAGGAGATCTGGGTTCTTAAGTTTTGTTTGACTTAACTGAGTAATTTAAACTTCGAGGTCCCTTTTTCTTTCCTCCGAAACGATGAGGTAGACGTAATAATAATTCTCTGAGGTCCCTTTCTGCCGTAAAATTTTGTGGCTGAATAAATCTCTGATCTTAGATAAAACTTTGAATCTGTGTGTGTGAACTATGACCTATGAACATGGATCATCAACTGGCTGGCTATTCCCGTTTGATGATCATTTGCAAGGATGGATTATTTGCACTTTTAAAAACAGCTGTACCTCTGGAGTTAACACTGATTTTTGTCAAAATTTGAGCTCTCAAATATCTGCCTTCCCCCAGTGCTGAATGCTCTTCTTATAGTATCTGTCATGCAAATTTAAACTGTGACTGTTTTAAAGCTTTTATTTATTTTTTTATTTTTTCAAATTTTATTTATTTTTGGCTGTGTTGGGTCTTCGTTTCTGTGCGAGGGCTTTCTCTAGTTGCGGCGAGCGGGGGCCGCTCTTCATCGCGGTGTGCGGGCCTCTCACTATCGCGGCCTCTCTCGTTGCGGAGCACAGGCTCCAGACACGCAGGCTCAGTAGTTGTGGCTCACGGGCCCAGTTGCTCCGCGGCATGTGGGATCTTCCCAGACCAGGGCTCGAACCCATGTCCCCTGCATTGGCAGGCGGATTCTCAACCACTGCGCCACCAGGGAAGCCCCTAAAGCTTTTATTTTTCTTTGCTGCCATGCTCAAGGTCATGTCCAGCACCATTTTTGTTGTTGACATAGTACTTTAGAATTATTTTGATGCAATAGCTTGAGCCAACCCAGAATATGCTGATGTCACAACGGTTCTACATCATGAAAGCTCAAGCTGGTTTTTGATGAATAGAAGTATCTTCTTAGCCTAAAAGATAATGATAAATTAGAGCTGTTTGTACTTTATTCATTAATAGGAGGAATTAATTTGAGAAAAATTATTTCAGTAGTGGGCTTACTACTGAAGTTAGAGTTATCCAAATGAAAATGATGGTTACCAAACTAAAGCTAAAGTTTATTTTAAAGTCTACACAGAGAATAATCTTTTTTTTTTTTTTTTTTTTTTGTCGTACATGGGCCTCTAACTGTTGTGGCCTCTCCCGTTGTGGAGCACAGGCTCTGGACACGTAGGCTCAGCGGCCATGGCTCACGGGCCCAGCCGCTCCTCAGCATGTGGGATCTTCCCGGATCGGGACACGAACCCATGTCCCCTGCATCGGCAGGCGGATTCTCAACCACTGCGCCACCAGGGAAGCCCGAGAATAACCTTAACAGTATTTTTAAAGCACTTTTAAAAGGTGGTATATTTTGAAGTATACTTAGATATGAAAATAATATAATTATATTTTTTAAGGCATTTGAAAAATAGTTTGTCTTTTGTCTGACTAGGCCACTCCAGTTCCTTTTTTAATATTAACCCTCCAATAACCATAGAAAAATGAAAGAAGGTTGTTACATGGCCCAGTATTCATTTTGAGTAGAACCTGCCTCCATAGAGATGGATATTCTCTACAAATGGGGATTTCTTTATTCTTGTTTCTTTTTTTTTTTTGGTTGCACAGCTGGTGGGATCTTAGTTCCCTGACCAGGGATTGAACCCAGGCCCTCGGCAGTGAGAGCACAGAGTCCCAACCACTGGACCGCCAGGGAATTCCCTCTTTATTCTTGTTTCTAAGGAAAATTGTCTCAAATAAAACCCTTTTTTTTTTTTCCACACGATGATTTTGTTTTGCAAATGTTTTGCCAAAATGCTTAGTTTATGTAAATATTGTAAAATGTTGCCGTGGGTTCAGGACAGTTCTGATTTTTCTCACCTGATTGGCATGGATACTGACATCCAACAGTGGATAATGATAGAGCCATGTATCCAAACTAGTGGGCTGTGCTCTTACTGCAGTGGTACAGTATACAGAACCTTCTACAGTCTTCCCTCGGTATGTGGGGGGATTGGTTCCAGAACGCTCCCCCCCTTGGATACGAAAATCTGAGAATGTTCGAGTCTCATATATAAAATGGCCTAGTACACTCGGCCCTCCCATCAGGAAGTTTCTGTGGTTGGTTGAATCTGCAGATGTGGAACCTGCGGATAAGGAGGGCTGACTGTACGTGGAGTCTTAGCTTCCCGGTGGGTCTTCCCTTTGATGATTTCACAGTGACAGTGGTGTGGTGCAGGGACAAGGGCACAGACCTGGCCTCCAGTCCTGACCCTGCCACTATCTGTGTGAGCCTTGGTTTCAGTCATTTCATCCTTCAGGCCTTCGCTGCCTCACAGCTAAAACCAAGAGGTTAAGCAAGAGACTCCCTGAAGTCCTTTCTAGCTCTGCTCATTCTAAATCTCAGTCAAACAGCTCACCCAAAAACAAATAGCAACTGTTTGCGTAACAGTGCCATAAGGCCTGACCCAGAGGGGTTGTGTCCAATCCCCAGCTAAGAGAATCTGAGAGAGTTCCCATTTTTAAATGACTGCTTTCTTTATTAAAGAAAAAAATTAAATCTTAAATTCTCTAAGTAATTATAGACAAGTGAATTACATTCACTTTTTGAGATTCGGTTAAATGTTTTATTATGCCGATGTTGTGTGCGCTATCCATTGTAATGTGTGTGTTAAGCTTAAAGACTTATTTTCCTTGTGTGCTGTTTGAGAAAAAAAAATGCATGTCCTTTGTGTTTATTTTTTCCCTACCAGAGAGATGATGAGGATGGTGATGATATGGATAGTTATCAGGTATTACTGCTGCTGTCAATCCTGTGGCATGGGGCACAGCTGCTGCTAATTGCCAGCATTTGCAAAGCCGAGGGCAGGGAGGAGGAAAGGAGGACCATAGAGCAAGAATATGCAGTTTTCACTCGCTTTTGATTTGCTTTCAGTGTAATCAGGGATACAATACTATTTCTATAGATTTCCCTGTCAGTTCAAAATTTATAAGCAGATACTGCATTTTTGCTACGCCATCTCAAATTGCTAGCTCGTAAAGCCTTTCTGAACAAGACCACTCTCACTGTATTAAATTGGTGATCTTAAGAATTGTAGTTATCCATCCATAATCTTTAAGTAGACCTGTCTTTCCTATGTGAACCTGCAGTTAGCTCCTTATATCCAAGAGAGTAGTACTGTTCTAACGTGCCATTGTATTTTGAAACACTTTTGCCAGATAGGAAAACTGAAGACATTTTAAGCACATAGTTTTGTCTAGCCAGTTTTCTTCTCTCTTTAAGGCCAATCTTATTCATAACCTGGAGAATTTAACTCTCAGCTTTAAATCTCTTTTTGGAAATCTAGGGGAGAAAAAATACATGCAAACGTGAAATTTTACCTAGTCAGGGCTGACTGGCCTACTGTCCACGGAATGTGGGATAACAGTAACGGTCAAGGTGGCAAACTGAGATGAAGTTTTCTGGGCTGGTTCCCAGTCTTTGTACTGATTCTCTACATCAATTTTAAAAGCATGTTTTCCTGGTGTGCCTTCCCATAAGTAAAATGTGGGTCCATTGTAGGTAAAGCCTCAGAAGTTCTCAGGGTCTGCTCTTAATGTAACGTCTTAAGGGTTAGGCCGGAATTAAGGCAAGTCAAAGAGCATCCTGAATAGAATTGGTAGGTGTCTTTCCCACCTCGTGATTTCACTAAGAAAGAAAACAAGCAAGTAAAAACAAATGGTAGGGGAAATACCAGTATCCCCTTGGATCTCAGCAACGCCGTTAACTAACGTCCTGTGGCTGTCTGTGCGCTTCCTGCCGCGTGGTTCACGGTGGAGTCCAGCGGCTGCTTCTGGGAGTTCTCAGCATGGCTGACTGCATGTTGGCTTCTTGCATGGGAAGTTTTCAGTTAGCCTCACGGTAGCGGTTGGAGGTAAAACCTTTGCAGCAAGTTTGAAAAGTTCTCCACTGATCTATTCTTTGCCTTTCAGAAAATACATCTTATCCAGCCATCGAGCTATGAATGATGAAAATGCCTGTCATTTTCCATTCCATTTGCTGCTTTGTGATTTGGGCTGTGTTTCTGGTGTCTTGCTTAGAATCACAAACCCTTCAAATGAACAGCTACAACTTAAATACAGACATGCACATGCCATATAAGACTCATCCAACAGCTGGTGTAGTTTGAGCTTCTCTTTTAAGTAGAATTATCTTTTTGGAAATCCAGGGGCTCTGATTTCTGAGTCATGGGATCCTCAGTCAGCATGCAGTGTTCCTGAGGCCTCTTTGCTTTCTTGCATATTAATCACATGGCAATGTTCAATGGCCTTTCCTAATGAAAAGTTTCCTAATCAATTTAAAAATCTTTTTTTTTTAATAAAAAGAAATAGTTATCTGTGGACTCTACAGGAAAATGTTTTCCCTCCCTGATGCCAGGAAGAAGACTTAAACTGTGTGAGAGAGAGGTGGTCTGATGCCCTCATTAAACGGCGAGAATACCTAGATGAACAGATTAAAAAAGTCAGCAATAAAAAAGGTATGTGAGATTAAACTCTTGGCTGGGAGTAGTTTTTTTCACTTCTAGACAGTAGTGGTAGGCTGTTTTCCTCCCTTAGCTGGACTGCTATGTCTTAGCTTTTTGACCCCATAACAATTATAGATATTAGTGAATCATTAGTGTACAGTGTTTAAGCAGGCTCTGAATTTGAAAGTAATGTTTCATTACTTGAGTTAACTGACATTAAACGTTAAATTCAGATTTTGTTTTGATGAATGCAAATGCCATCAATATCGACATCTCCACATGAGGTATTCCAGGCACAGGACCTGGGACTGACAGCAGCTAAAGTAACGGGTCACTTCTGAAGCCACGACACTTGGCAGGTGGGCTGTGGCTACCATTGGGTGGTAGCCATGCTCTTGGCTCCTTCGGGGTGGCCTGAAGCCGGCCTGCAGCTCCACTCACCACCACCCAGCTCCGAGGATTCAGTTTGCTTACGCTGGCAATGGCCACTTGGATTCTAGAGCAGAAATCTGCTCTTAAAACCCCGGTTTCAGGCTTTCCTGGTGGCACAGTGGTTGAGAGTCCGCCTGCCAATGCAGGGGACACAGGTTCGTGCCCTGGTCCGGGAAGATCCCACATGCCGCGGAGCAACTAAGCCCATGCGCCACAACTACTGAGCCTGAGCTCTAGAGCCCGCGAGCCACAACTACTGAGCCCACGCGCCACAACTACTGAGCCCGTGAGCCACAACTACTGAGCCCGCGCACCTAGAGCTGTGCTCCACGACAAGAGAAGCCACTGCAATGAGAAGCCCGCGCAGCTCAACAAAGACCCAACACAGCCAAAAATAAATAAGTTAAAAATGAGTTAAAAACAAAGAAACAAAAAAACCCAGTTTCTCATCCTGAGTGAACGATTCACTCAGTGTGCTTGGTTCTCCACCAAAGGACATGTTCTGAATGTGAATCCACTTCATGCAGAAGTCGGCAAAAGTCCTCCGCCAGTAAAACATCTTGCCTCCTCGTTCTGCTCTTGGCCTAAGAGTGTGTGTGTGTGTGTGTGTGTGTGTGTGTGTGTGTGTGTGTGTGTGTGTGTGCGTGTGAGCGCGCTCGACCTGCGAATGAAAACTCACTTTGCCTATCCCCAGGTAACGCCAGAGTTGATCTAGGCTAAGAGGATTGCAAAATAGATCACATAAAATCCCTTTCATAACGAGCGTGAAGGAAAACAAGTTAGTTTTGCAGCGTGCAAGATATGGTGTTTTTTAATCCTCTATCCTTATGAAATGATGTGTGGTTTTATAAAGCAGTGTCACATCCATTACTGCACTTGATCCTTCTGACAGGTGCGTGAAGTAGACATGACTTGTATTAACCCTATTTGACAAATTAGGGTTAAGACTCATCTGTTGAATGACCTTCCAAAAGTACAGAACTAGTAAAATAACCCAAGTCTTCTAATCCCTGTTCCAGCGCTCTTTCCGCTCTTCCTGGGTTTATGATCTGTTAGGCTAGTGTCCTAGCCCCTCTGAGCCTGTCTGGGGGCTCCGTCTTAAACTTCAAAGCCTCAGTTCCCTATTTGGGACAACGTGGATGTTTAAGGCACTTGTGGGTACCACTGAGTGCACACAGGTTTAAATTTAGAAACTGCCCTTTCTCCCTCTTGGCGCTCGTGCCCTCGTTTTGTCCCGCAGAGAAGACGGAGGACGACGTGGAGCGGGAAGCCCATCTGGTGGAGCAGTGGGTAGGGCTGACGGAGGAGAGGAATGCCGTGCTGGTACCTGCGCCCGGCAGCGGGATCCCCGGGGCGCCCGCCGACTGGTGAGTCCGCCCTTCCTCCTGGGCAGGCCTGACGACGGTGCCGTGGTCTGTGGCGGGTCACGCGCGTGACCTGCCAGGATTGTCACGGAAGACGTTAAGTACCGTGAGCTGGCCGGGGAAGGGCCGCCCAGCCCGAGTGTTCCCCCCTCCCTCTTTTCTTGCCCACTGCAACCATCTTCCACTCACAGGAAGCCAGCGAGCCCTTATCACTGGCCAGGAGTCAGGCAGACGGTCCTCCAGCCCTTGGCATGCGCACCTCGGACACGATTTCCTGCTCTCCAGACATTCTCGCATCTTGGGTCGAAAGAAGGGTGTTTCCAGAGCCTACTTGAAAAGGGCAGAAAATATGTCTTCTTATTTGCCCTCCCGCCTGTTTATTTTGACTCAACAGAGAGTCAGCACTTAAGCACTACGTCACAGTGATCAGTCAGTCAGTGGATTGATCAGTCAGTCCTAATGCCCAGAAGAAACAGCGTGGGGTCCTGGGCTCTGGAGGCAAATTGATCCTGTCCCCTGTTCCTCCTCCAACCATAGCCACTTCCTTCTTCCCATCACTAGAATTATTCTCAGAAAGGCTTCAAATAATCTGTGTTTCAATTAATTACATGTAATTCATATGACTGTAGTTCTTTATATAAGTCACATAATTCCCGTGATTTGTGTTAAGAAGGGTGACAAGATCTGTGAAAATATCTCATTTGTAGAACCTGTATCTGACTCCACAGTGGTTCTCTTCTGCTTTCATGCCTCTGTGGTTCTCTTCTGCTTTCATGCCTCTGTCATGTTTGGTTATTTAACAAGATGTAAAACACATATTTTGTTATGATTAAATATTGTTATTAAATTTAGGATCCCACCACCTGGAATGGAAACCCACATACCTGTTCTCTTCCTTGATTTGAATGGTAAGTTTGAACCTGACTTTTCCAAGGCTTATCACATTGAATTAGGTTTGTAATCTCATCAGACCCGCAGTATTTTGACCCTTAAATCACTTGCCTAATCACACACGTGCCATATTTAGGTGACATTTTTACTCCAACCAAATATATAAAGCCATGACATGTCGAATCACTAGAAGACAGATGTGGAAATTTATTCTTAAAAAGATAGCACTTGAGGGCTTCCCTGGTGGCGCAGTTGTTGAGAGTCCGCCTGCCGATGCAGGGGACACGGGTTCGTGCCCTGGTCCGGGAAGATCCCACATGCCGCGGAGCGGCTGGGCCCGTGAGGCATGGCCACTGAGCCTGCGCGTCCGGAGCCTGTGCTCCGCAACGGGAGAGGCCACAACAGTGAGAGGCCTGCGTACCGCAAAAAAAAAAAAAAAAAACACAAAAAGATAGCACTTGAGAAATTGAGAACTGCATACAAAGGCATGAGAGCAGTTATTGCTCTGAAACAGTAATGGACACGGAAATTACCTGAGAAGGTAATCACCCTTAGAGATCTGAATCTTTATGCATTGCAGGTGCCCAGGAATCTGCATTTCTGACTGGTGCCCTTTGCTCCCCACCCCACCCCCATTTGTTTTGTTTCTAGAACACGATCATCTGTAACCCTGCATGAAGGGTTGTCCTTTACTGTAGAAATTAGATTGAACCTGGGCGAATACAGAACAAGGGTTTTCAGTGTGTTTTAGCAGTAAAATCCATTTTCAATACGAACTTGTGAATGGAACCCCATGTGTGGAATACGAAAGCAGAGTTGCTGAGTTTGGGGCTGGGCAGGCTCTGGCAGGCCTTTCTGCAGGGCCCTTGGGATCCTCAAAGCACAGCCTGAAAACCTGTCTTCTGGAGGGAAGACCAGTAATGGATGAATGGAAGACACAGGAGGTTGGCTTTGGCTCTTCATATGAACAGTTTTTTTTAAAGCCTAGAAATAGACTGTTGCCTCATGAAGTGGTGAGTTCCCCATTATTGGAGGTTCCCCATTATACAAGCAAAGACTGGATGACTATATACAGAGATTTGTGAAGGGTGAATCCTACACTGAGTAGGGCATTGGAAAAAGATGGTCTTCACATTTCTACCAAGTGCTCAGAACTTTGTTTCTAAATTGATAATTTAACCACCCGAATCTCTACACTTGATCTTAGCCAAAAGGCCGAGAAGCGATAACCACTCAAATCTCTAATTTAGTGTAAGTTATGTAAGTAGGACCACAAACTTAACACTACGTTATAGGAGGAATTGACAGAAAGCAGCAAAATTCTAAGGTGTGTTTATGCAGTGAAAATATTTGCTTCCAGGACTACATATAGAATATATTCAGTCCATTTATAGGAGAGTCACAAAGGCATCCTTTTGGCTCCTGGAGCTGTTTCTGTAAAGGATAGAAGCTGTTGTAGTTAGTGGAGTTGCTGTTTCAACTGCAGGAATGAAAAACTAAATAAAATTGCATTACGTGTAAACTTCATCTGTAAAAAGCATATTTAAAAATTTTGGATGCTTGCTTAAAAAAATCTGTTTCCCCCACTTTTGCTTCTGTGCCCTGGACTTGGTCAGCGGATGACCTCAGTGCCAATGAGCAGCTTGTGGGCCCCCATGCATCGGGCGTGAACTCCATCCTCCCCAAGGAGCATGGCAGCCAGTTTTTCTACCTGCCCATCATAAAGCACAGTGATGAGGAGGTAACTGACCTTTAAGAATCTCTTAAAGGGCTTCAGCTTAATGCACATGCCTGTGGGCCTCCCTGCCCATTAAACTGCTGTGGTCTGGGCTTTGGGGAAGAGGACTGGGAACTTTAAAAAATAGAACGTGTGTGGTGTCAGAAAGGCAAGGAGGGACTTACCTGGTGGTCCAATGGGTAAGCCTCTATGCTCCCAATGCAGGGGGCCTGGGTTCGATACCTGGTTGGGGAACTAGATCCCGCATGCATGCCGCAACTAAGAAGCCCGTGTGCCACAACTAAAGATCCCGCATGCCGCAACTAAAGATCCCGCATTGCTGCAACTAAGACCCCTCGCAGCCGAAATAAATAAATAATAATTAAATAATTAAATATATATTTTTTAAAGGCCAGGAAAAACATCTATGATTCAATGTAGCGTTGCATTTATTTTCTTTCTAGTACATATGATGTAAAATTGCTACACCTGAGTTGTCTTGTTTCCATGTCCCCATCCTTCCCCCATCCCTAGGTTTCAGCCACAGCCTCCTGGGACTCCTCGGTGCATGATTCCGTTCACCTGAATAGGGTCACCCCACAAAGTGAACGGATTTACCTGATAGTGAAGACCACAGTCCAGCTCAGCCACCCGGCTGCTATGGAGCTGGTATTACGAAAACGGATTGCAGCCAATATTTACAACAAACAGGTAGTAACAGGGCCTGATTGTGCCGTTTCGTACGTGAGCACAAAGCGTCTTCCTTCTCTCTATCACAAAGTAGTGTTTTGGGGTGTTAATACAGTGGCTGTGCAAATCGCTACCAGGTTATAATCTGATTCTCATTTATCCAAGATAACAGGGTATGAGGATAGCAGAGGTAAATGTCATCCACCAAAGGACTTTTCCACCTTGACCGATTTGAGGCCCATAATCTTAGGAGGCAGTGGAGTTGACGTTTTATTGTTTGAAAAAGGTTAAGCGCCTGGTCCAAGACGGTTAGTGGCAAAACCAGGACAAAGGCAGGCTCCAAATAAATCTCTATCCTAATGCTTCCCCAGATCTCATCTCAGAGGTACTGTCAGCAAAACTGATCCTCTGAGTTGACTTCTGACTGTGCCAGGATAGATTCATTAAACCCTGCCAAGATCAAGTAGAAAGACGGCAAGTGGGAAAAAGGAGGAACCACAGAAAAACCCTGGATGGGCTGCAGATTCTGCAGTCTAATCCCTAAATAACAGCTGGATGTTATTGTCCTTCAGGATTGGAGACAAGGATTTTTCCATTCAGCTTTTTTCTGTTTTACTAAGTGTTGTGTGTATATCAAAAACATAGTAATTGATGATGCTTTTACAATTTGTAAGATACTAAGTAACTTATATTTTCCACATCGCTTAATTGAGCTTTCCTTTTCTACCAGAGTTTCACCCAGAGTTTAAAGAGGAGAATATCACTGAAGAATATATTTTATTCCTGTGGTGTAACCTATGAAATAGTGTCCAACATACCAAAGGTAAAGTATGTATTACTTTTAAAAAATATCAAAATGTGAGTATTGGAGAATGCGTTAAATCTCAAAACTCTTAAATCGTTTTCTCACCACAGTTTTGAGAAAAATGTTGTTCAGGTAAAGGTATTCTAATTGCCTTCTTGTCTCGTTAGGCAACAGAGGAGATTGAGGACCGGGAGACTCTGGCTCTCCTGGCAGCGAGGAGTGAGAACGAAGGCACAGCAGACGGGGAGACGTACATCGAGAAGTATACGCGAGGCGTGCTGCAGGTGGAGAACATCCTGAGCCTGGAACGGCTCCGGCAGGCAAGTAACTGCGGCATCTGGACCAGAGGGTGAGATCACTAGCCTTCATCCCAAATGGACAAAGATGAATGTCTTTCCCAAACACCTTCTCTCTCAAAATCTATCAGAGAAGAAAAACTTGGGTAACCCTCTCATTAGACAAAATAGTTACTTTGACAAAATAGTAACACAAATTCAAATGACTACCTTTTATTGAATACCGCCTAAGTAGTATTGATACATTATTTCATTTAATCTTCAAGATAACCCTGCAAGGTAAATGCTGTCATAATTCCCATTTGTAAATGAGAAAATTGAGGCTGACAGAAGTTAGACCACCTGCCCAAGGTGACCCAGCTAAGAAGGGGTACAAAGTTGGATGTAAACCCAGAAAGCTTGACTCCGAAGCCCACGTGCTTAGCCACATACTCTCTCCCTAACTTTTGGACCCAGATTAACTTCTGTGGCAAAAGCAGGATATTCAGGTGAAAATAATCCACTAGGTAGTGGAACTGCACGGGAGATGTCATTCAATCGAGGCAGTAGCTGAAGTTATGGAAAGTGTGCTTTGAACAACAAGAGGACTAAGATTGGCGTTTGTCAGAAAAATCTTCCTTTAGTCCCACCTAAACTGCTGCATGAGTGAAACACAAGCAGCGTAAAAGTTGATTGTAATGTAATTTCCCAAGTGAGATATATAGTTAGTGATATTTCATCCATGTTTTCTCTGCCCACCTATAACTATCTTGATCCTATTCACAACATAAATGTCTTTAGTTCTGTAGTTTTCCTGGTTTTATTTATGAGGAATGTTTTTGATAAATTAAGCAAAAATTTTTTTTAAATGGATACAATATGATTACAGTTTTGTAAATATGGGAGGAGAGGGAGTGTAGGATTGAAATGATCTTTATTTCTATACTTTCTAAATCCTCCACAATAAACGTATATTACTTTTGTCATCAGAGGAAGAAAAATAAATGTCCTTTTCAAATTTGCAGGCAGTCACGGTCAAAGAAGCACTTTCCACCAAAGCTCGGCACCTGCGGCGAAGCCTCAGCACACCAAATGTTCATAATGTGAGCTCACCCGCGAGGGGCTGCCGCCCGTGTGACGCATCTCAGGGTTTGGGGTGCAGCAAGTCAGGGGACCTCCGGTCGGGGTTTACAGGTGGGGATAGAATATTCGGCACCAGTGTGGGCATCCCAAGGTGCCAAGCCTGCTCCTCTTTTCTAGCGAAGCTTACCAGAGAGCTGTTACATGTAACGTGCCTGAGCTTTTAGTGAATCTTGCAAATTTCTCTCCATAAAGTTATGTCCTTGAAAGAAGTTTTTTGAGATGTAAATAGAATGTAGTTGGTTTAAGGATGGTGGAGTCAGGTAGAAATTCTGCTGCCAGAGCTGCTGAGTGCTGTTCTTGAGTCTATTTACGTTCCCCGTCCTAGCTGCCCCAGTGGATCTTACTGTGCTGCCCATCAGTGTGATAGGGCACCAGACTCCTCGGTAGAGACCCTTCCATAGTGCCTAGTCTTTATTTTGATTACCTTCCTCAACCATTCCATCAAGGAAATCCAACTGACAGAAACTACGTCCAGTGGAGGGGAGTGTTGTCATGGGAAGAAAGGACAGAGCAATACGTGGACCACTGCAAAGTAGCCTCTTTCCAGGAGCAGCGGAGAGAAAGTCAGACCCTCTCAAGGACAACTGTTATTTGCCTTCCCATTCTCAAGAGTTGTCAGATAATGATTAAAAACACAGTAAACATTTATGAAAGTTGTCTTACAGTAGTCCGAAAAGCAAATCCCTATCATCACTTTCATGCAGATTACTTCTTCTGACCACAGTTCAGTTCTTAAGATTGATAATAGGAGACTCATATAGTTGTAAATTGAAAAAAGTCTTCTAATTAATTTAGGCGTCAAAGAAGAGATCATAATGGAAATTAGGATGTATTTAGAACTGAATGATAATAAAAAATGGTATGTATATCAATAGTTGAGGGATGCAGTTAAAGCGGTACTTAGAGGGAAATCCTTAGCCCTAAGTTTCCTATTATTCCATTTATACTGCAGAATACTAGATGGTAGAGAAAATGAAAGAGGTAGAGCTGTTGTTAGGAAATTAATAGATCTTATATTATAAATGTTATTAAAATATTAATTATATTAAAAATAATGAGGAAAACATATATCTTTAAAAGTAAGGAAAGACCACCTATGAAGTATTCTACCCCCCCCCACAAAAATTGAACTTAAATGTGGTCAAGACTGTAGATCTAACTACTAATATTTACAGGGGACAGAGGAAAATGTTAAATGATACCACAGGGATTCATTGAAAATCCAGACTGTGGGAAACGTTACAGGAAAAAAAATGATCTAGAGAAAAGGGAAAACTCATAAATTAAAAAAGACTTACAAGATATATCATCCAGTTGCTGTATATTAACTATCTTGATCCTGATTCAAAATTAACTGTGATAATGTTTATGGACATTTGACCACTAATGGGATACCTGATGCTATTTAGGAATCACTTAATTTTTTTAAGATGTGATAATGGTATTATGGTTTTAAAAAGGGAGTAGGAATTTCTTATCTTTTAGAGATTCATAAGGAAATATTTATGGATAAAAATATTTTAAGTTAGAAAAAGAAAATCAGAATATTTTTAAAGAGGTTGATGATAAATAGTAGAGCAGAATTACAATAAATTCAAATAAATAAGGAAATAATAAATATTAGAAGAAAGAAAGAGGGAAGGAGAAGGTCATACAGCCTTCAACTGTATGTGTGATATTTTATTTATTTAGTTATGTTAAATGTATAAACCACATTGATAAAACCATTCATCCCTTACAGGTGTCTTCTAGTCGACCAGACCTTTCTGGCTTTGACGATGATGATAAGGTGTGTACCCGTGGGCATGGCCAGGTTATTAGTAGAATCTAAGTCTGGAAAGTTAGGGTATATTGGAGTTTTTAAAATCTCTGGACTTCCCACCTTAACCTGATGCAGATCATTGTCTCTACATGTCCATTTCCAAGTTCAAATACTTGATGTGAAATTGCTATGCACTCTGAGTGTTACTTAGCATGATACTTTCCATATCAGGATCATACAACACATAATTGAATAAATATCTGTGTGTTTATGGGTCTAACTCTAAATGACTTAAGAAGGTATTACATCCACCATAGCAAAATCAAAATTATTTCAAATGCAGAAAATTAGGAACTTGAAATTAAGGACATTTTACGGCATTATCATATTCAAATATTTTTTAACATATATTGTATGTAAATTACTATTCTAGGGACAGTAGATGATTCAAAAAGTATAAACACAGATTATGTCTTCAAGAAGTTTAAAATCTAGTCCTTGGAGATAGACATCTCCTGAGAAGTTGAAGTAGGATTAACCAAGTTTATATGATATAAAAGAGGAGGTTTCTCCCTTTACTATACCAATATCTCATGCCAGCTTGGAACTTTTAAATCTCAAGTATATGTAGAGTAATCGTACCACCAAGTTTGCCTGGGGAATTTCAAGCTTATGCCTACTACCCAGGAAAAATATCAATGGAACTGTTTTACTCTCAAAAGTGTTGTTGTTTGGTCTTTAAATTATTTATTCACTCCAGGTATACCTTGGGTATTATAGCACTTGTCATATTGTTCAGTACTTTTCTACATGTTAGTTCTATTTAATAATAAAAATAAATAAAGAAGAGCACATACTGCCATTAAAAAATAGAAAAAAACCCTCAAATCAGGCTTCATTTCTCTCTCTCTCTCTCTCTCTCTCTCTCTCTTTTTGACGCACTCTGTGGCTCGTGGGATCTTAGTTCCCTGACCAGGCGTCGAACCTGTGTCCCCTGCATTGAGAGTGCAGAGTCTTAACCACTGGACCACCAGGGAAGTCCCCATTTCTCATTTTAGAGGGACTTAATTACAGTTAACCCATGTTTCTACCTTGTAGGGTTGGCCAGAGAACCAGTTAGACATGTCTGACTACAGCCCCAGTTACCAGGATGTATCGTGTTATGGAACTTTGCCCAGGGATTCACCTCGAAGGAGTAAAGAAGGTAGTGGTGAGATTTTTTTCTGTGTTATTTCTTTATAATTTCTTAGGAAAGACATGGGGGGAAATTTTTTTATAGATGACATGTAATATGGTAGGAAGCTGAAATTCTAGTTTGCTAGATGATCCAAAACTGTCTTCTTGAATAGAATATATCCTGTTCACTTTTTTTTTTGCTTTGTATCCATTATATCATCCAATTAATAATAGGCTTTTTGTGCAACACTTGTAATTTTCAAATCACATTTCATGTATCATTTCCTGATTTTGAAGTCAGTTTTGAGACACACATATCTTATTACATTATGGTTAGATTTCATTCTTTACCAAAAGAATATCCACCTCTGTCATTTGTGCTGGAATCAAAGTATATTTTAGGAGAACATGTCTCTGGTCCCTAAGGAAATTTCAAAACTGATACCAGAAGTGAATTTGATTGATGACATTATTACCTAAATATAATATATAATCTTCCAATGCCCTGAAGGGAACAGCATTCTTAGGATATGTGAATCGGCTCTGTTACCTTACTTATCCCTTATATTTTACCTACTGTGTGCCATTGTACCAGTGAATTGAGGAGAAAATATAGAAGGAGAAAGAGAAGCCCAAAAAGGTAAGAAATGAGTAAAAGCAAGAAAGAAGAACTGTCCTTCTTTAGTCCTATGGAGCAGGGTGGCTTGAGGGAAAAGTGACTTTTGCAAGAAGACTTACACGGTGCTCTCACTCACTGAGTGTGTATTGAGCCTGTCCTTGCTATATGCAGTGACAGATGCCGAGATCTTAAAATCCAACTGTGGACATGTACATGGGAAATAATAAGTTAGGAAATGATAAAATGCCAAAATGCATGTATAGATTATAAGGGCTCTGAGAATTCAGAGAGATAGAAAATCAGCATGGGGGCTTCCCTGGTGGCACAGTGGTTGGGAATCTGCCTGCCAGTGCAGGGGACACGGGTTCGAGCCCTGGTCCGGGAAGATCCCACAAGCCGCGGAGCAGCTAAGCCCATGCGCCACAACTACTGAGCCTGTGCTCTAGAGCCCGTGAGCCACAACTACTGAGCCCGCGTGCCACAACTACTGAAGCCCGTGCGCCTAGAGCCCGTGCTGCGCAACAAGAGAAGCCCCTGCTCGCCGCAACTGCAGAAAGCCCACGTGCAGCAAACAAAGACCCAACGCAGCCATAAATAAACAAACAAACAAAGTTTAAAAATCAAGAAAATCAGCGTGCGTTGAAATTGGTCTGTTAAGTGATGCTTAAGCTGGATCTTGAAAAGAAGGTAGAAAGTTTGGTTACTGATTTCTGCTGCTGTCCAGCCCTTTGATGACTCTTTATAACTTTGTAGATATATCTGCATTTTTGCCTACCTCCGTTTTAATGCTCAGCCAAATACAGTCATCTCTGAGTATCCACGGGGGACTGGTTCCAGGAGCCCCTGCGTGTACCAAAACAACCGGAGACTATGGAGTGCCGACTGTATATTTACTGAAAAAAAGGAAAAGCAGAGAGAGCATTTCATTCAGAAAGCATAGCATGAACAGCATATGAGTGGACCCACACAGTTCAAACCTGAGATGTTCGAGGGTCAACTGTATTCACATACTGATCTCTTTGTTACGCCAGATATTCCTCTGGCTTGGTCACTGCCTCGCTTTCTGTGTGTTGGTTAAAGTGCTCTGTGCCCGTAAACCCATGCCTTTTGTCTTCCCCAGGCTGTACGTCAGAGAATCCTCATGCCTTAACAGTCAGCCCTTTTAAAGCATTCTCACCTCAGCCGCCAAAGTTTTTCAAGCCCCTAATGCCTGTAAAAGAAGAGCATAAGAAAAGGATGGCACTTGAAGCGAGGCCTCTTCTAAGCCAGGAGGTAAATGCTTGACCTGTCTGTACCATGTACAATAGAATGGACGCGTTATGCCTGTGGAGAAGGAACGCTTTGCATTAACAAATTCAGATGCCACATGTTGACATGTGTGGGTTATCGCTCCATGGTTCCTGCTCTGGAGTAAATATCTCTTTCTCAAGCACACAGGGTCATGGTAGAGTGTTTTGTTTGTTGTTACTGCTGTTGTTTCCTTTGTGCTTAGGGCTTTTTTCAGAGTATTTATTTCAAGTGAGAAAGAGATGTCCCCTAGGTGTTTTGAAAATATGAAAAGCATTTTTTTTTGATTTGATAAATGTGGTTATGCTATTTGCCATAGAATTTGTGTAGTCTTGTCAGATTTCATCAGTAGTTTAACTCAAGCCTGCACAGTTGTTGGCTGCACTACTCACACATAATACAAGTGTTTGCATTGCTTTTCTAACGTGCACGTACTTAACGTGTATGTCGGCCGTCGTTGTCTTCTGTGTGTGATGCATCTGTGTGTCTTAACCTTTGCAGAGCATGTCTCCACCTCAGGCACGTAACCCTGGCTGCATTGTGCCCTCGGGAAGCAATGGCAGCAGCATGCCTGTAGAACACAATAGCAAACGTGGGAAGAAGATTGTAAGTCCTGGAACCATTTCTGTCGTATTGCCTGGTGGTGGGTTTAAGGCCCTTTCACAGTCATCCAAATACTTCAGAAGAAATTGAGATCTGTATTGAGTCTTGGCTTCTTTTTTAAAACATGTGATCATCGGTAATGAAATTTTGCATGGATGTGGCCGTGACCTGTGATTTTTCCAAGTGTTCCTTCTGTTTATTTACTTATTATTATTTTGCTTAGTATAAATTTGCTTAGAAAAAGGAAAAAGCCACTTTTAATGATTCTCATCTTTAAAAAGCATAACACAGAGACCACTTTAACTAATACTGAATCTTTCTAATGAACCTGTGCATACTGCCCAGATTCTGAAGTTAATCTACCTAGAGGAATTGCACTTACTTGCAGTAAGT
Organism: Kogia breviceps; assembly: GCF_026419965.1. Classification (NCBI taxonomy): domain Eukaryota; kingdom Metazoa; phylum Chordata; class Mammalia; order Artiodactyla; family Physeteridae; genus Kogia; species Kogia breviceps. Next base: position 94,032,226 of record NC_081319.1, read on the forward strand.
ATTCCTTCGTTTAGCTGTGGGTGTTTGAGAGCTTTTTTTGTGTTGCCTGATGCTATTGTCAAGATTATCCTGTAGTTTGTAGCCTCTCCACCGTCCATGAGTGCCTGTCCTCATCATCTGTACCTCTCAGGCAGCCTCTTTTAATTTGCTGGCAAAAACAGATTCCAATTCCCTTGGTGTCAGTCCTGCTTTCAGGAGGGCTTACCTGTATTTTACCACCGGTAGGTTGAAACTCTACCTGAAAAACCTCATTCCCCGGCACTTGCTTTTCACATTTCAAATTGGAGAAATAGTTTTTAAAACACTATGTACCAGGCACTGGGATCATAAGCGATACCTCAGTTTAAAAATGCAAGTGTAAAACAATAAAAATAAAAATAAATAAATAAAAACGCAAGTGTATATTCTCACGCCTGGAAAGAATTCTCTAATTCTGTATCTCGGCTTTCACTCTCCTGTGGTTTCCTAGGCTTTGGATGCAGCGTGGAGCTGGAGCGGGCTGCTTGATGTTCACATCTGCATGCAGTCTGCTCTCTGGGTAGAGTGTGGGCCCTTTCCTTTCCCAGCTGCACCATGTCAGACTCATTCCAAAGGGTCATCAGCATGAGGTCTTTTAACCCCTAGGTTCTAGAATATGCTGCAAACGCACACTGTGTGAAGCTGACTAGAGCTTGACCCCGGACATGTAGCAGGCCAGGCTCCTGCATGCTTGGAGCACTAGGGGATCTTAAGAAATGACCTTCTCACTCTTCCTGTCCATTGAGGAAAGAAGGAAAGGCATCATTTCCCCCTCCCCTCTGTCCCCCCCCCATTGTCTCTGTGTCCTCCATGTCCTTCTAGCCCACAGTGCCCCCCGCCCCCCCCGCTGGAGAAGAGCCTGCACGCACAGCTGCTCCTCGTCCCCCCCAATCTTAGTGAGCTCTTCAGTCACATACTTGACCGCCCCCTGCTTAATTAATAAAGGCTTCAGCATGGGCTAAAAAGGCCAGGTGGCTAATTTATTACCCCTTCCATTCTCTGGCTGGTTGGTTCTGTCTGTTTATTGACGTGGTACCCATCACCGTGCTACACAGGCACTACATTTTAACCTATTTTAACAATACGTTTTGGTGGAGCACACCATCAAGGGACTGCTGGATGGCCCTTCTGGGACTTCCCAGCAGCTAGTTTCACTGTTCACAATTTGCTTTATAGTTATTTTCTTTACTTTCCTTTGATTGTTTTAAAATAAAACCCACCTCAGGACTTTTAGCTAGCAGAGGGTAGAATGGAACCAGATTCTCTTGGAAAGAGAACCCAGAAAGAGGGCTTCCCTGGTGGCGCAGTGGTTGCGAGTCCGCCTGCCGATGCAGGGGACACAGGTTCGTGCCCCGGTCCGGGAAGATCCCACATGCCGCGGAGCGGCTGGGCCCGTGAGCCATGGCCGCTGAGCCTGCGCGTCCGGAGCCTGCGCTCCGCAACGGGAGAGGCCACAACAGTGAGAGGCCCGCATACCGCAAAAAAAAAAAAAAAAAAAAAACCCAGGAAGTTTTGAGCAGCAGTTAGATTCTGTGTGATCAGACACACCATGAAACCCACTAAGCAGGGTTTGATGGAACCATTTTTCTTGCTGCGATCTTACTTGAGAGACCTGCCTCTGCTCTCCTTAGAAATCTAGCTCACTGCATACTCTTCATCTCTGAAACTATTGAACTGTTTGATTTATTTCAGATAGCAGCTTTTCCAGGATGTTTTGGTAGATTATAAGAATATTACTTGCTTGATCTGAGGTTCTTGTCTCTCTTTTGGAAGATTTCATTTTATTTCTCTCCTAACAAATGGATATAAACTGCTTTATTCCTGTGTTCCCTATTCACTTTCTTTCCTTTTCCACCCTTGGAAAATTAGAGGACGAATCAATGGTTCGGTCAGATCAAAGGAGTTTGCAGTCATTTTTGAGAAGTGATATTGGGACATTGTTCTTTTTATTTTTCAGCCCATCTAGTTACCAAAAAAACCTGTCATTTCACATAAAATATAGTAAATATAGCTGTGCTTAATTTGGGGGGTTTTTTTTTGGCTTAAAACTACACACATTTATTCTCATGTAGCTCTGGGGCAAATGTCTGAAAAGAGTCTTTTTTCCTTTGTTGTCCCATCAATTTGGGAAGATAGACAAATGTATTTTGTGCCTTCTGTGAATAAGATAAAAGCAACAGTATGCCTCTGGAGTCTCTCTTTTTAAGTCATGATGCAGACAGAAGAGCAGAAAGAAGGTCAGTTCTCTCTCTCTTGTGTCTTACATAGACAGCATATGGTTTTTGTCTCTCGTTTTACAGAAAAGGAAACACGAGACTTGTTGAGTGATTTGCCCAAGGTCTCACACTTAATGAGAGCATCAGAACAAAAACCTCACCCCTCGGCAGAATTGGGCTGACTCCAGAGGCTCCCAAAGACAGTGCAGTTTCATCACCTGCTGCTGCTGTTTCTTAAAAGGGGCTGCCCTCCCCTTAGTACCATGGACAGAAGTACTGGGGACCCTTGGCTGATGGAGTCTTTCTGAAAACAGACGATCTCTCTGAGGGACAACTGATTAGAGTGGGAGTGAAAATGACTTTAATCAGGTGAAAGTCACACAGAAGGTCACTGTTTTTTGGGGTTTTTTTAAAATTTATTTATTTTATTTTTGGCTGCGTTGGGTCTGCATTGCTGTGCACGGGCTTTCTCTAGTCACGGCGAGCGGGGGCTACTCTTCGTTGCGGAGCACGGGCTTCTCATCGCGTTGGCTCTTCTTATTTCAGAGCACAGGCTTCAGTAGTTGTGGCACACGAGCTCAGTAGTTGTGGCTCGCGGGCTCTAGAGCGCAGGCTCAGCAGTTGTGGCATACGGGCTTAGTTGCTCCGCAGCATGTGGGATGTTCCCAGACCACGGCTTGAACCCGTGTCCCCTGCATTGGCAGGAGGACTCTTAACCACTGCGCCACCAGGGAAGCCCAGAAGGTCCCTGTTTTAATGTGGGTTTTGATTCCTTCTTAAAATCAAGGTGTTTTGTCTATAGGTAAATATCAGCTGCATAAACTAAATCTCAAAAATCAAATCATGAATATTGTAGCTGTAGAGAAGCTTGAGAACTTGACTCCATGTCCCACCTTTAGGAGGAGTTTTCATTCTTTTTGTCCTTAAGACACAGTAGGAAGATTCTTAGTTTAGTCTCGTTTAAAGTAAAATGATAAATAATGTTTCTGGTATAAAATGTTTATCTAATGTATAAAATAGATAAACAGCAAGGTCCTACTCTATAGCACAGGGAACTATATTCAATACCTTGGGATAACCTATAATGGAAAAGTATCTGAAAAAGAGTATATACTGTATAACTGAGTCACTTTGCTGTACGACAGAAACTAACACAACGTTGTAAATCAACTACACTTCAATTAAAAAGTAAATAAAATGGGGCTTCCCTGGTGGCGCAGTGGTTGAGAATCCACCTGCCAGTTCAGGGGACACGGGTTCGTGCCCCGGTCCGGGAAGATCCCACATGCTGCATGCATGGCAGCTAAGCCCGTGCGCCACAACTACTGAGCCTGTGCTCTAGAGTCCGCAAGCCACAACTACTGAAGCCCGTGTGCCTAGAGCCCGTGCTCCGCAACAATAGAAGCCACCGCAATGAGAAGCCTGCGCACCGCAACGAAGGGTAGCCCCCACTCGCTGTGTGCAGCAATGCAGACCCAACACAGCCAAAACTAAATAAATAAATTTATTTTAAAAAAGAAAAAAAAACATTTAAAAAAATAATAATAAATAAATAAAATGTACAGACCCAAGAGATACTGTCTCCCCCCCATCCCCCCCAAAATAGTCTAACCAAATTCCCTTGAAATACAATGTAAGCCAATTAAGTCCTCTTTTCTCCTTGGAAGGCATAACTTCATAAACTTTCCATCTCCGTTTACATGTTGGAAAATGATTCATCTCTACTCAGTTTTCTTTCTTCTGGAACTAGTTGTCCCCACTCCTTTAGCCTTTCTCTTTAGGTCACTCCCCTAACCCTAACCCTACCCCAAGTGCATAACTAGGTACTGATCCCTATTTGTTTTTGTAGACTCTTTAGTTTTACTAAGATCATTCTAATCCTTTAGGAATAATTGTTTATCTTTGTGATTTTAATAAGTGTATACCCATTTCTACACATTAAACTCATGCTTGAACATTTCACTCAGCAAAGTTGTATTTTAGGATGACAGACCTTTCCTCAGTGTCAGGAAGAAATAACTTCAGGCATAAAAAGAGGCCCCACATTATAAATTCTCATCTTCAAATTTGGTTTTCCTTGCAACAGCTAACTTTTTAGTAATTAATTGCATCAGAGACTCTTGGGCTAGGGGATTATGTTTCTTTGCCAGCTTTAATTAGAAGGAAATAGAAGAGAAACAAAGACCTGAAATCCAATTTTGAGTCTAAACAAGTCAGGTAGAGAATCTAGAAAATATAGCGCAGGTTACTGATTCCGACAGTTCTGTCCAATTTTTGCTCCTTTACTAAACGTTTCCTCCCAACATTAGGGAGAGATCTCTCTACCCCACCCCCTTTTTAACAGTGCTATTTAATTAGAATACAGCTAAAGATAAGACAGAGAGGCTAGTGTTGCCAAAAATTTTGTTTTGCTGATTTCTGGAATTTTATCACTGATATTTGATAGTCACCTTTGATTAATAGACAAGGAATTAAAGACTACTGATGCTTTTAAGTAATTTATATTCAAGCTGTTTTAAAATCTAAGAAGAGTATGAAGCTATTTTTAGGTATTTATCATCTTATGAGATAGAAAAGAAAATATTGCTATAAAATTCAGCAGTTGAAATTTATGTTCCTTGGTAAACTCCCATCTGCTCTCTCCGTGGGGCGCGCTCTTCCTCACTTCCCCATCCTTCTCTCTTCCTCGCCTCTTCTCTCTCTTTTTCTCTCTCTTGTAATGAGTAAGGTTAATGTTTTGGTTCCAGGCCTTTACAGTTACTCTGTTGTTACGCTGATGGAAATTTCATCCACCCAGCAGTGTCCAGGGCTATCCTTCGAGCAAGGACCACAGTCCTTCACTCCCCAAGGGTCGGGACCATGCCTGTCTTTGCTCAGCATCGGTATTCCCAGTTCTTAGGACAATGACTGGCATGTAGAGGATGTTTGATGAATATTGTTGAATGAAAGTCACCGTTTAAAAGAGAAAAGGAATAGTTGCAATGTCATCAGATGTATATGAGGTTAATTAGAAATGACTAGATAGTAATATCACTTATTTTTATTTGAAAATAAAATGGCCATGTGTTTTATATTGTTTTCCACCAAACTTAAAAGAATCATTCACTCAGGGAGAGAGATTGGAAGATGATAACAGCCACTCTTGCATATTTGCCAATCTTTATAAACAGAATCCTAAAGCTCTTTGACAAAAGAGATTTTCATTTAACTCTCACTGTCTTCCTCACTTTCTAGTCACATCTTCTCCCATGCTTCTCAAAAACGCTAGAAAATAGTAATTGTCAGATTAATTTAGTATTTTACAGACTTATAAAATTTAGTGTAATACTGAGAATGGATGTTGAAGTCGTGTTCTTTTCCCTTTCGCCGTTGGGGTGTCTTTATTTACGGCCCTTCCTCCCCATAAAATAGCTCAGAAACGTTTTGCAAATCATCGTATTTATCTGCACTCTGCTCCCCAAGGTGAGGATTGTAAGAACATGTGAAACAGCAGCTCTTCTCTGCCTCTGGCTGGCCCTCTACTCATTTAATTAGAAAGGAGAACATCTCCAACTGAAAACTAATCATGGAGGAACTAATTAAAAGTCTACTGCACTTCCTTCCATCCTTTTCCTTAAACCAGGGGAGGAAAGGTTTCTAATTATTAGTGAGTGAGCATAGAAGAAATAAATCTCTTCATCTTGGATGGTAATGGGTTCATGCTCACAGATCTCTGAGGATACTGTACCTTTGTCCACGACAGGTGCCAAGATTTAACCAAACTCAGAAAACAAAAACAAAAAGCACTATAAATATGTGACGGTGAATGCCTTTAACAGTAAAGTGTTTACAACCTGTCTCAACAGTGCAATCGCTGTAAGGAGCTGGTGGCTGACTTTTGCTTCATTTCTGTAGGACTCTGAAGAGGAGGAAAACGACCTAGAAGCTCTTAACCGGAAGCTGATAAGTTCACAGCCTTACGTACCTGTGGAGTTTGCCGACTTCAGTGTTTACAATGCCAGCTTGGAGAACAGAGAGTGGTTTTCTTCTAAAGTCGATTTGACGAACTCAAAGGTCCTGGAGAAAGAAGTGTCCTGCAGCCCCACCACCAGCAGCATCACCAGTGGCTACTTTTCCCACAGTGCCTCCAACGCCACCCTGTCTGACATGGTGGTCCCTTCTAGTGACAGCTCAGATCAGCTGGCCCTTCAGACAAAGGATGCAGACTCCAGTGAGCATCCCGGAGCATCACTTGTGCATGACTTCAGACCGTCCTCAAACAAAGAGTTGACAGAACTAGAAAGAGGCTTGGTAAAGGATGAGATGACGATGGTGCCACTCAAGGAAAACAGTGCCTTAGCCAAAGGGAGCCCATCATCCCAAAGCATCCCGGAGAAAAGCTCCAAAACCTGCTGTAGGACCAGCTCATGTTCAGAACAAGATGCCTGCTCCAGCAAAAATGGCCAGCCGGCCATGGGATTCTGCCCCAGGGAGGTGACCGTAGAACATACCACAAACATCCTCGAGGACCATTCTTTCACAGAGTTTATGGGTGTGTCAGATGGGAAAGATTTTGATGCTTTGACAGATCCTTCTGCTGGAGAACTTTCGAGTAGGAGGAACCTACCAAATACAATGGACAGTAAGAGTGTGTCAGATGGGCCACAGGACCCCGGCCAGCTGTGTTCCTCGGCAGAGAGTGACCAGGTGATACATTCCAGGGACGGTCTTTCGGGTCCTGTGCTACCGATGGGCGCACCTAATTGTGCCCCAACCGCCAGAGGCCCTTTATCACAGTGACTTAGTAGGAGAGATTCAGTCAGATGTTTCCGACAGGGACAAGGGGCCCACTTGGGGACCAAGTTCACATGCTGCCCAGCTGGCTGGCTCTGGCGGAGCAAGTCTGCTTTCATAGTTTCCGAGTGGGGTTATGACGTATGTAGGACCAGCATATGCGTTCACATTGAATTAAGCGTTCACCTCGATAGGGATCAGTCAATCTCGCGCTCACTCCCCGAGATGTTTAATTACGGGCTCTCCCACCGTATCCTGGTAGCATCTACCATATTTCATCACATCTGTGATTTCTTTGATTATTAGATACGCTATTATTTCATGTATCATTAAAGCAAAATACTTCCAATTAAACTATATCATATCAGCAGTTTCAGAGACGTTAAAAAGCACGGGGTGGTGCTGGGGCAGAGATGCATCGCAGAGTTGATAAAATACATCCATTTGGTGCCCATGGGATAAGAAATGCTTTGGGGAAGCACAGGTGAATCCCCTGAGCAATTTAAGTGTGGGCTTTGGAAGTTACCCAGGTTGCTTTATTACAGTGTTTAATTTTCGTATTGGAACAAAATGGGCTTTTGCTAATATTCCTGAGGAAAATAATGAATCGTATAATTACGAGTACCACCATCTCTTCCCATCCAGGGTCACTGTTTTGATCCCACACCCCAGCCATAGCTGTGTAAGGGGTATGGGAGCGCCCGTCTTAGCAAGACAAAGAGCCGACAGAATTAGAAAGCAGCTCAGTGAAGGAGCAGATAATCAGCGTGCCCGTCTGTCTCTCTTGTTTTTTTTTTTTTTTTTTTTTTGTCTTTAACATCTTTATTGGAGTATAACTGTTTTACAACGGTGTGTTAGTTTCCGCTTTACAACAGAGTGAATCAGTTACACACATACACGTGTTCCCATCCCTCTTCCCTCTTGCGTCTCCCTCCCTGTTTTGCTGAGGAAGTGATCATCCCGGTTTGCTGGCTTCTTCCTCCAAGTCTTCCCTACTAGCCCTTAAAACTTCAGTGTGTGGTCATTAATACAGCATATTCATAAATAAACTGCAGTACACAAATAGCGGGGTCTCTTACAACTCAGAAAATACTTATTTCCCCAACATAAGAATAAAATAAAGTTACTCATTACTGTTCTTGCAAGCTAAACAGTCATTCGTTTAAAAGTCTTCAGCTTCCTTTACACAAATTTTAAGCAGAATGTGCTTTGCTGGCCTACATCAGCTTTTTAGTCCTTCTTCCAAGAAGTCCAGGAAGAATGTGGTCCAGGGGTTCATTCTTCACCCGGGAACAGTGCTTCTCAAACCTCAATGTGCAGTAGACTCACTGGGGGGTGTTGGGAGAAGATGCCTCTTAAAAATACAAGTTCCCAGGAGTCGCTGCCCCGCACACCTAAGGTTTTGTTTCAGTCCCCGTTGGCGTGGGGCGAGGGGTGGTAGGGGGATAAGGCTTTCACAGACCCCTCTGCTGAAGGGATACAAGGTAGGGTGTCTGAGGGCTGGCCGCCCTGTTAGAAGCACGGCCCGGCCCACAGAAGGGGGAAGAGGGGGCAGCAAACTCCCCCTCCCCCCTGCCTTGTTTCGTTGCCTGGAGTATTTAGAACCCAGTAACAGGAACGCTACCTGATTTTTGCTTTTGAAAGGTTCCAGAATAGAATAGTGTGTCCCTGCCAAAGGTCTTGGTTTAAAAGTGGAATTTACAAAAAACGTTGGTTGTATCAGGGTAATGTGGGACTATGGTGAGTTTTTTCTTTTTTAAAAAATTGCTTTAGTATTTTTGTTATCTTGGTTTTAATTTGTTTTGACGGTGTTCAAGTCTGAGCACTTTTTAAGCACTCAGGTTTGACTTTTGTTCTCACCTTGGTATGACTTAGAGTGTAGACCCAGCAATACAGTGTTTTTACTTTAACTTTAGGTCTTGCTGTCTGTCATTACTTTTCTTAGAATCTTCAGCCTTGGAGCTAGGTTCGTCCCTTGTGTAGAGTACATTCTAGAACTGGATCCCGTAGTCAGCCAGATCCTGCAGGTCCCTCTAGGAAGAGCCCCTTGTGGGGGGTGGTCTCCGTGGGTGGGGAGGGCGTGGACAGGAGCTTGCACTCACCAGCCTCTGTGTTCCAGGGGAGCACGACCGCTCCGTGAGAGGCAGCAAGCCAGAGCACCAGCCCGTCTTTAAAACATGCTGCGGCCCAGCCGGACCTCGCACCAGCGCCGAGAAGCCGTGGCTTCGGGGACCACCTCCTTTCCCCTCCCGAGCCGGCAGAAGCCGCGCTTTGTCACTCGGCTGAACCGGCAGCCTCCGCTTTCTTCCAGAGAACCGAAAATCCCGGCTTAATGAAGTGGCAGTATTTTTGTGTGCACTCACTACACACCCACACTGTGTAGAAACCTCCACTCCACAGATTCAAACAGACTTTATTCTTGTACAATTTTAATCAGTTCTTACTGTAGAATCTGGAGTCAATGCTCTAATTTTTTTTTTATAAATAGTATATGTTATGTATATGAAATGGTATCTATAGTATGTCTGGAGACAGACAAGTCTGCACACTAAAGTGGGGAGAAAAGTGGTTTGTAGAAAATCGGAAGGTACTGGACTTCGTTACAAAGCAGCTTTGGGCGATCTCTCAGAACAGGCGCAGATGAAAAAGATTGTTTTGCCTGAGAATGAGGTTGTAAATCCCTCTTTGCAGCAAAGGTTACAGAATGCCGTTCTTTATAACCAAAGAACTTACACAAGACTGAATGTTTTTGCTGTCCACTCTTGTCTTATGTGTACATACGTGTTTCACTGCAAGTTCGGTGCCATACGCCCCTTGGCTCCCAGGCCACGTGCTGCTGTTCTCTGTCCTGTTTCGTAAGCACACTGAAGAATGTGATGGCTCCGTTCTTTGGTCTTCCACCTGGCCCGCCGCCTGCTGACTTGCCGTGGAATTGGAACCGTTGACAGTGACTGGGGCTCTGACCCCAGCGTTTCTGGTCCCTTGGTCCAGGCCATCCAGGCAGGTGGGATGCAGAGAGCAGTGTTACTGTAAGAAAACACAGGGACAAACCAAGAGTTGCGGGGAGGGGGTGTTGATTTTCGTCTCTTTGTGGTTTTGTTTGGGGTTGGTAGGTTTTGTTGTGGTGTGGTTTTGCCATTGTTGTTTTACTTCGATTTTGGAAAATGCTGAAGGGATGGAATGAGCTGTAAAGTTCACAGGTGCCCACTTCACCGTGTTCGCAGGAGATGATTGAATACAGAGGACCCTGCCGTCTGTGTCTTCATTCGTAAAATTCTGTTACCGATGGAGACCCTGAAGGATTATGTGTGTGGAAGTTTTTTACAAAAGTACTTTCTGTACCTATTGTGTAGATGCCTGTACAGTTGGTCCGGATGTACAGCAATAAGTGTGTCGTGGGAGCGAGAGAGTATGTACAGCCTGCTGTACCTTTTCCCTTTAAGTTCTTAGCATCAGTGAATGAGTAAGATATTGGAGATTTTAATGCAAAGCTGCTGTTCGTGATTTTTGTGTATAGTGAGCTGACTGTAGTATTTTACTATCGTCTGTTTAAAAAAAAGAAAAACTGTAATTTATGTCCCTTTCAACTTTATTGTATTTAATTGGTACAGATTGTGTGTGTGTGTGTGTTTTAGAATACAGACTGTCTAATTCCGATTTTAAAACATCTGTTGTTTGTCTTTAATTACTCTGCCACTAGTTTCAGATCAATTTTCCATATTTGTTTGTATGCGTGTCCCTGTAGCTTAAACGATAATAGTAACAGCAAACATTCCTTGAGGGTTTACCGTGTGCTAGGCACTGTTCCCAGCTTTTGATACAGATCTCGCTTCACCCTCACAGCAGCGGATGCCATAGGTTCTGTTGTTATTAAGTGTTGGACGAAAGGAAAACGGAGGTGGAGAGGTTGGTGAGGGAGCAGGCGGCAGAGCCAGGATTCAGCCCACGCTTCCGTCAGTGTCTCCTGGTGTTCTGTCTGATGACGTGTCGTGGAGGGATAGGCCTCCTAAGGGAGGGCCGGGCGCCTTCAGAGGGCAGAAGGCAGTGAGTGGTGAGTGTCCCAAGTCCAGGCTGGCCGACGTGAGCGGGGAGCGTCTGCAGCAGACACGGGCCGAGGTGGCTCACACGTGGTCACGACAATCAAGCGTTTCTTCAGAGGAAGCAGCAGGGCCTGCCTCCCCGGAAACAGTGGCTCGAGGTAGCTTAAGGTGAAAGAGTTATCTAAAAATGGTTTTCCAGAATCTTTTCAGAAAAGATTCACAAGAGCCTTTCCGATGTGGTCAGGAACTAGGTCTAGCCTGTTCTCGAAAGTGAGTGACTTACATAGACTTCCAGGAAAAAGTGGGTGGGGGAAAACCCAAATTATTTGAATTTTATGGAATGGGAGTTGGGGCAGGAAAGCAGCTATTTAATGTTTAAATAAATCATGACAGCCACCCATACAGTTTAAGACAAAATGAGCAAACTGTCATTCCCTTTACTAGTATGAGATTAGTGGTATTTGGTCATGGACATTGTCATTTGTCATTGACTATGGGAGAGCACACTGGTTTTAGAACATACTGGATAGTTAAATATAGGTGTGTGTTTACCAGTCAATTTCCAAAGTACGGTATTACTGCTGTCATCCCATTTGTTTATCATTATTTGGACACACAGTTTATCATAGCAAAAATTTAGCCCTGTGTTTCTAGGGTACCAACTTACGGGAAGAATAACTGTTCATAAAAAATACCTTCAGGGTAGGTAAGGGCCAGATACGATCTTCCAGAAATCCGTCCCTAGCCAATACTTATTTTGAAAGTTACAATATTCAAGCTTTAGAACTATGTTGAGGAAAAAAACGATAACTAATTACATGATTAATCTTTAAAAAGTAAAGCTTTCTGGTCATGTAAATTTGAAAAGTCTTGAAAGAAGATATAATTGAATAAGAGTTCTTGCTTGCTTTTCTAGACCAAGAGCTAAAAGTAGAAAAGGATGCTACCAGTACACAACCACGTAGAGAGATTGTTGTTTTCAGCCTTCAACTTACTGCGCTAACACTAGCACAGGTGTCTTTCTGTAATATTGAACCTACCTCCTAAATTAAAAAACAACAGCAGGAAGTCAGTCTGTAATTTGTAGCAGTTTGTCTCAGGTTTTCTCCTAACCTGGGGGAAAGGCAGTCTGTTCTCATCCCCAGACATCTGGGGGTGGAAAGCGTCCTGCTGGTGGGGGAACCTGGAATATGGAAGACTCCTCGAGACTGCCAGGAGACGAGTTCTCCCCTTTAATACATTATGAACTGGAGCTGACAGGAGTGGAGAAATCCCACAGTCTTCTATTTAACCTGCTTGTCATTTGTTTCTAATCCCCTGAGCTGAGGGGTAAGAGAATTGTAGATTTGAGGGCCCCTTAATGGTCATTTTTTTTCCCTCAGACACTGTGAATTAATTTAAGTTGAAATAAAACTCAGTCTTCATCTTTCTGATGTTCTGGGACACACACTCTACCGCTGTGTATTTTTGGAAAAACAAGTTATTCTCTCCTTTGTGAGGGGTGCCTGTATCACTGCATTCAGTTCTTAGAAGACTGTCGCTCGAGAAGATGCTTGGGGTGCCTCAGTCACTGTCATCTGAGCCCAGTTGGCAACAGCCACCATCTTCGAGCTGGTTATTGTAGGTTTCTCGTTGCCAGATTGTGTCCCTGAGAAAGGAACTCTCGAATCTTTGTGGGGCCCTATTTATGAAGGCATTGAGAGGCTGATTAATAGAACAATGGATGGTTTCACAAAGAAAAAGGTAAGTTAGAACTGGAGTCTGTGGAAGAAGATCAACTCAGAAAGGGGAAGCAGGCCCAGTTTGGTTTGGGGAAGAGTAGTAGAAACCAACTTGACCCTTTCACGATACCGAAAACACTTGTAACTATTTACACTTTGAAACCAGAAGACACTGGTGTTTCTAACAACTTTATCTGCCTGAACCAAGCCATAGAGAGATGTTCTTAGGTTTCTTTGTTATTGTTTGTCTTAGTCTAGCGTGCCACAACTTCATGTAGTTGATTAGTCACACTTGTTGAATCAGCATAATCTTTACCAAGCATATGGTTAACCACAAATAAGCCACTTAGAAACAAGCTACCTAGAAACACCAGAGTTAAAATACTTAGTCACAGCATCAGCCAAGAAAAGAGCAATTCACCGAGAATGATGATTTAAGATCTAACCTCAGTCCCACTGACATCCAAGGGTGTCTTCAGGACAATATGAGAATGCCAAGTCACCAACGCTTATTTCCTGGTCTTTTGATATGTAGCGGTGTATATGTGTGAGAACGCCAGTGCATTAATATTAGTTACCTATTGCAAAATGAACTACCCTTAAACTCAGCAGCTTAAAGCAACAATAAACATTTGTTATCTCACAATCTCTGCAGGTCCAGAATTCCAGCGTGGACAGTTCTAGGCGGTTCTGCCTCCGGCTGCTCATGAGGCTGCAGTCAAGATGTCAGCCAGAGCCGCAGTTATCTGAAGGCCTGACTGGATCTGGGAGGACCCACTTTTCGGGTGGTTCAGTCACACAGCTGGTGAGCTGGTGCTTCCTCTCCATGCAGACCTCTCTGTGCTGCTTCAGTGTCCTCACGACATGATGGTTGGCTTCTCCCGGGTGAGCGGCTCCGGAGAGTAAACACAAGCCACAAAGCCTCGTATGACCTCATCTCAGACGTCACACTTTGTCACTTCCACCATGTTCTATTCATTAGAAGTGAGTCAGGAATGCAGGGGAGGGAATTGGGCTCTTCCTTTTGAAAAGAGAACATCTAAGAATTTGTAGACATATTTTTAAATGACTGTAATTTGTTAAGAGTTATAGGGCTGAGGCCATGGGCCAAAGCAAAGCTAACTGGAACCTATGAGTGAATGTAGAAATGCAACTCATTTGTAAACAGTAAGGTCAAAAGGAAAGCCACATTTCCATGGAATGAAAAGTGAAAATACTAGGACTATCTGAATATGTGAGTTATAGCCAGTAATCATACTGCACTAATATTTCTGGTAGAGGCAAATGATCGGGAACTATTAACTATGCTTCTATTTATAGTTATATTTTCACATTTGATTCTTTTCAGATTTGCTTCATTAGAGGTACAATGAATAGATTTAATGGCTTTGCGCAAAATAGAAAATGAATCTTAGGAAATTCAAACACATCATTTCTTATTAAGGCGAGCAATATTAATGATTAGCTTTAGAAATAAAACTGCCAACAAAAGAAGGGTTTATGAATGTAGGATTTTTTTTTAATGAAGCCACTGACAAAGGTAGGATTATTTTACTATTAAAATGTCATACACTTCCAAATGTTTGGAAATATGCAAAAGGGTTGGTTCAAGGCTCTTGAAGCTTGTAAAATAAAACTCTAAATCCAAAAGAGGATGACTGGAAAAAACTTTTAAATAAAGGGATTTTTAAAAATAGTTTAAAAGAGAAAAACAGGTTAAAAAATAAAGTAAAAGTAGGTGAACAAAAAATGGTGCAGATATGTAGAAAAGGATTCCTGGGTTGTTTTCTTCCTGTTTAAAATTAGACTCGGGGGGCTTCCCTGGTGGCACAGTGGTTGAGAATCCGCCTGCCAATGCAGGGGACACGGGTTCAAGCCCTGGTCCAGGAAGATCCCACATGCTGCGGAGCAACTAAGCCCGTGCGCCATAACTACTGAGCCTATGCTCGACAGCCTGTGAGCCACAACTACTGAGCCCACGTGCCACAACTACTGAAGCCCGCGCGCCTAGAGTCCGTGCTGCGCAACAAGAGAAGCCACAACAATGAGAAGCCCGCGCACCGCAATGAAGAGTAGCCCCCACTCACCTCAACTAGAGAAAGCCCGCACGTAGCAACACAGATCCAACGCAGCCAAAAATAAAATAAATTAAAAGAAAATTAGACTCAGGTAAAAATATTCAGTCAACTCAAACTCAGCGTTGGGGCGCTCTTCCCCTCTGTTCCTCCTCGCCTCCCAGGATGGGTCTAGAAGGCACCTTTAGTTGTCCTGTCAGCCAGGAGAGGTGCCCGTATCTGTTGCCCTCTGCTGCCTCCTGCTGACCCCGGTTGAGGAGTAGCTTTTCTCATCTCATTTTTGGGCACAGACTTCTGTCTTCATCCACCACTGATGTCAGTGATGGTCTGTCATCTGAGAAACTTTTTGAGGACAGTTGCTCCCAGGAAACCTGGCAAACGTCCTCTGCTGACCAGCTTTCCCTGCTGGCCTTGCACTGGTACTTGTGAGGCTCAGCTCTTCCTGCTCCAGATCTGGGCTGTCCACAGTGCAGCCCCTGCCATGGCACTCCGTACAGGAGTGCCCACATGTGGCAAACCCTGGACAGTCACGGTGACTTAAAATTCTCAGCTGTTAATTCTTCGGCATCATTCATGGTGTCTTTCAGGAACTTATCCGTGCCACAAGAGGGACAAGGTGGATGCTCTCTGGAGCCCATCCCTTCCCTCCATCCTACCAAAGCAAGGCTGGGAGGGTGCCAACAGGGAGAAGCAGACCTCAGCCTAGGCAGTCTCAAATTCCCTCTCAAGCTGTCCTAGCTTCTAATGGTTTTCCCAACATCTTATCCCAGACAAAGACATGGTGGACTAGGTCTCCTCCTACAGACCAGGAAGCAGCCCCACCATGGTCTCAATCTCTTCTCTCATCCCCTTTCTTGATTCCATCTTTCTCCTTCTCTTCCTGTCTCACAGGAACCACCTTTATACCACAGAGCCAGTCTCTCTATACTGACTCTTAACAAAATGCTCAGGCCTCCAAACTTTGCTTGAATATGTAAAGGAAGGCTCTTGGAATTAAAACAACCCTTTCTCCTTCAACAAAACATGGCTCTCAAGGTTACTTATTACCTAGGTGAGGTCTGAAAGCTAAGCTGTGCTCAAGATAGTACCCACCACTCTGTGACGGAAGACGTGGAACTGACACAAAGAGTGGAGAGCCAGAGAGTAACATGATTTGTAGGCAAAATGATACGTCTGTTTAATATTAACAAATACCCCGTTGCATCATTATTGGGTGTAAAGTATTTCGTATTCACTGTCCCCTGAAATCATTTCAACAACCCTGTGAGGTAGATACTGTCATTACCCCCTCTTTGTAGGTGAAAAAAGTCTTAGTTTAAGGATTGTCAACATCATAAGGGCCAGAAAATGATGGAGCTGAGCTTCAAATCCAGCAAGATGATCATAATCAGTCTATCGGTCTCAAAATCCTGTTCAGAAGAACTGTATCGTGGTTGCAGCTGTCACACTTGACTCTTAGTTTCTTTGGATTTCCAGCAGAGAAGGGAAAGCTGCAGGCAGAGGCATCTTCCTTTCTCCTAGCTCAGAGACTTTGCTGTCTATACCGCCTTCATTTGGGGATCTCCAGCCTCTAAGGAAATGAAATATAGCCCTTAACTAAAGGTTGGGGCATCCCTGATATGGATTCCATAAAGGGATAGGTTGGATCAGTCTTCAAAAAATAAAAAACAAACAACTTTTAAAAAACTTGAAATAACAAGCTTATTCTAGTTTAAAATCGCTCAAGGTCAGACAGCAGGTGAATGGCAGCTCCAGGCCTGACGTCTGTTTGATGCCAAAGCCCCCTCTTTCTATTGAAGCAGGTTAATCCTGCTGACCTGACTCCAAGCACCTTTCCAGGTCTACTTCTCACTGGTCATGCCCTTGCTCCAGGATCCCTGTACTCTGGTGAACATCTATCCGAACCATGCTTATCTGTATCTCCAAGACTCATGCTCTCCCATCAAGAGGCCAATGGAATAGTTCCAAAATTCTGAGAGAAAGTCAATCTGTGCTTCAGTTTCTGGTTTGTTACTAATTCAAGAATGAGGGCAAATAACATTTTAGGCAGAGACAATGACTTTACCACTAAAAGACTATTAAAAGAAGTACTTTAAGAAGAAGAAAATTAAATGCAGATGGAAGGAAAGAGTGGTGAGCAAAGAAATCAGTCGATATATGGTTAAATCTAAACAAGCATCAACAGAACAAAACTTGTGTGTGAGTGTGAAAATGACGTGGGACAAAAATATGGTCAACAGTTGAGGAGGGATTGGACTGGAAAGCATTCTGTAGAGCTTGTGTCCTTCTGGAAGAGGAGAGAGACGGATCGGTTTCAGACGATTCATGTTAAAATGGAAGGAAGGAAGAAAGGAAGTGTTACAGCTTCATAACCAACAGAAAGGGAGGAAAGGCAGGGACAACAAAACCGTTAACCATTAGTAGGCAAGAAAGGAAGGGAAAGGCAACATAGAAAAAAACAGGGTAGGACTTCCCTGGCAGTCCAGTGGTTAAGACTCCATGCTCCCACTGGAGGGGGAATGTGTTCGATCCCTGGTCGGGGAACTAAGATCCTGCAAGCTGCGAGGCACGGCCAAAACAACAAACAAAAAAACAGGGTGGACAGAATGACCAAAAGAAAAGGATAAAAGCAAATCTAAGTAAATCCATAACCACGATACTTGTAAATCGTCTAAACTTACCAATGCTGTCAATGAAAACAAAGAACACATCCGAAATAGGGTGAAACTCACTGGAATTTGAGTCAGGAGATATCTGTTCTATTACTGTCACAAAGTTGTGACTTTGAGCATATAGCCTTAGCACTCTGGACTTCAGTTTCCTATAATGAAACACAACAGTAACAATAAAAATTTATTAAATGAATGAATTAGTAACAAATGGAAAAAATGCTTCACAATCTGACAAACCATCACAAAGAGCAAGGTTATTATCTAAAGTACAAATATATAAAACAACACAAGTATTGAGAGAAAATCAGCTTTCAGCCAAGAGAGCACTTGTTGGCAAGACTCGCTGATGAAATTTCCCCGGGGATTAGGTCCATCCAGGCTGAGTCCCAGAGCAGGTCCCGGAGATAACAGCTGTCACCTGCCAGGATCACTCTCCACCCCTCAGGAAGCACGGATCTTCATTTCTGTAGACAATAAAGCCTCAACACAATGGATACTTACAAAGTTGAAAAAGTCACTCATGCGTTAGTTGTGGGACTGGCTCAGCGCAACTTTATAGTTCGTTTCAACCTGTGAAGTCTGATTTCTTTGGTTCTCAACTCCGTGCCTGTGTTAACCTTTCAGGAAGAAAGGACACTGTGCAGGGAAACTAGTTTTCTTTATTTACAGCATCTAGCGGAGTGCTCTGTAGACGGTCGGCATCTGTTACACTTTTTCCTGATCAATCAGCTTTGAATAGATACTGCTGCTTAATCAACTTTTTTCCTTCCAGTTTTATTGAGTTATAATCGATATACAGTACTGTAAGTTTATGGCGTACAGCATGATTTGACTTACATACTCATGAAATGATTATCACAATAAGTTAAGTGAACATCCATCATCTCATATAGATACAAAAATAAAGAAATAGAAAAAAACTTTGTGTGTGATGACAGCTCTTAGGGTTTACTCTCTTAACTTTCATATGTAACATACAGCCATGTTATCTATATGTATCACGTTGTACACTACATCCCTAGGACTTCTTTATCTTATAACTGGAAGTTTACAGTATCCTTTGACCACCTTGATCCAATTTCCCCTCCCTCCATTCCCCCGTCCCCTAGTGACCACAAATCTGATCCCTTTTTCTGTGAGTTTGTATGTATATTTGTTTTTGAAGTATAATGACCTACAATACTGTGTTAGTTCCTGTTACACGATATAGTGATTTTTTTCTGTACATATCAAAATGGTCACCGCCATAAGTCTGCTTACAATATGTCCCCATACAAAGATATTACTCAGTTATTGACTGTATTCCCCACGTTGCACATGTCACACCCTGGACTCACCTATTCTGCAACTGGAAGTTTGTCCCTCTTCATCTCCTCCATCTATTTCTTTCTTCCCCCCACCTCCCTCCCCTCTGGCAGCCACCTGTTTCTTCTCTGTTATATAAAACTGTTCCTGTTTGGTTATACTCATTTGTTTTATGTTTTAGATTACACTTGAAATTGAAATCATACAATATTTGTCTTTCTCTGTCACTGCTTAATCAACTTCAAAGAGAAAGATATATTTCTCAAAAATTAAGCCTGGAGTGAGATATTCAGTGTAAATTTACTTTCCTAAGGAAAAAAGGGACTTCCCTGGCAGGCCAGTGGTTAAGACTCTGTGCTCCCAATGCAGGGGGCACGGGTTTGATCCCTGGTTGGGGAAGTAGATCCCACGAGCCGCGAGGTGCAGCCAAAAAAAAGAAAGAAAAAGGAATTCTTGGAAGCTGCTTAAGCTACATTCACTTCTCTGCTCCTGTTCAGCCTGCCCACTCCCTAATTTTTCAGGCCCTTTGCCCTGTTATTTAATATGGAGTAGTATTCTGATGTCATGATAATAACACATGACTTTTTGTTGAGTCAAGTCAATAAGCATAGCTGACTTTTATAAATATCAACTACCATCCCAGGGGGGAGTCTTTTTTTTTTTTTTTTTTTTTTTTTTTTGAGGTACGCGGGCCTCTCATTGTTGTGACCTCTCGCGTTGCAGAACACAGGCTCCGGACACCAGGCTCAGCAGCCATGGCTCACGGGCCTAGCCGCTCCGCGGCATGTGGAATCTTCCCGAACCGGGACACGAACCCGTGTCCCCTGAATTGGCAGGCGGACTCTCAACCACTGCGCCACCAGGGAAGCCCCCAGGGGGGAGTCTTTCCAATCATTACTTGCGAATGATTTTCATCACTCCCTAGGACGTAATCCTTTAAAAGCCCCAGTTTAGCTCAATACTCCTAACCTCATTTTAGAATAAAATAGGCCAATGGTATTGCCAGCCCGACATGTCCTACCTAGCTAGCCATATTCACTTTTAAAAACGATGAACTAGCCTCTCCAAATAAATTAAGAGGGTGTTTAGCAACAATGTAAGCAAATCAATGCAAGCGATTTTTAAGAATCTTACTTTGTAATTTATGCATGTTGGGAATATATCTTAATTGCTTAGGCCTTTTCTCTGGAAGTATTCCCAAGCCTTGAAAAACTGGGATGCTTAGATCTGCTGATGATTCTTCCTAAGAACCAAGCAGCATTTAGGTCTCTGGGAAATAGTTTTGCATTTGACATAGGATGGAGATATGTTGTCGGATGGTCCTGTTTGATGGGTTAGACTGAGATTTTCTTCTTGGAATGTGGACAGGACACTGAAGGATGAGAAAAGTGGGGTAAGAAATAGATAAGAGGAGACGAGACTCTTGAACAGCCTTTTGCCCTCCCGGTTATCTTCCCTTTGAAAGATGGATACGGAACTCCACACTAGATTTTGGTTCTGTGCAAGGAACTGGATGTTACCACTCCAGGGATAAGAAAGAAAGGGAAAGAAGGCAGAAGGTGTGGGAAAGAAAAGGGGAGTCATTCTCAGAAGCAGGCCAGAGGACGAGTGCAACTGAGCATGTAAGAAAAATGGTGGGAGTTTTAAAAAAATATGCATTCCTAGATTCAACCCTAGAGAGTCTATAGATCTGGTTGGGGCCCTGACAATCCATGTTTTAAATGCTTCCCATCTGCTGCTGATGCCAGATTTGGGGACTGCTGTGGAAAAGCAAAGTTTGTGCCTAAAACAAACCAGGATCTAATTCTTTAGCTTTGATGTTGGGGGAAAAAAAAGGGGGGGAGGGATGGGGCCTGAGGATGTTTAAAGTCAGTTGGTTAGGATACTTTCCTTTATTCTCACCTTATTCTCTCTCCCCCTTTCAAGAAAACTGTTTCGTATTCATTGCCTGGCAGGGGGTGAGGGTGGGGAGAATAAGCCGGGGTGAAAAGGAATAACCTTCCAAAAACCTAAGATCCTTAGGGGAATTAGATACACAGGATAAATATTTGAGAGCTGGAGGGTGAGGCCATGCCCAGAAAAAGATTGAAAAAAAAAAAAAAAGATTGCGAAAGATTGTCTAGGCAGAGGGTATTTAGGAAGGGGAGGGGAACAGAGAGGACACAGGTGCCTGGAGTCCTCCATCCAGAGGAACTACGTGCCCTTCCCACCTGAGACAGTAGGATTCAATGGCGAAAAGCCTCAGGCTTCACTCCCCAAAGCAGAGGCCTGGAGCGCAGGGAGACCCTGGAGAGGGAAGGGCTACACCGTGCATCTCAGCCCAGGAGGAATGAAAAGGCCTGGACTGAAGGGGGCAGAAGGCCAGGAAGGCGGGGTGTCTTGGCAACAATTTGCAGGCACAGAGAACATCAAGAAACATCCCTCCCCACAGCATGACATGCACCCTAGGAACGACTCTAGGAAGAGACGGGGTGCTGAGACCTGACTTGACTTAGTTTATGTTTCTGCTACCTCTAAAAAGTGGGGTTTTGGAACAGAAATTCTGTTGAGTTAAAGAAATAGGAATTTACATTTCTTGAATACCTGAGTCATGGACACTCTCATGTCTGCTCATGTCAAGACATGTCTGCTGCACTAGAAGCTAATCAAATGAATAACGGCAGCATCCCATGATAAACCACGGAACAGCCTGGGTAGGTATGGGGTAGGGATGATATGCTTGCAGTTGAGTTTCCTACAGTTCCGGTCAATAGCCAGGATATCTTCATTCTAAGCTAAAGATCACAGGTAGAGTTGTAAATCACTCCAGCATGCACGCAACTCTCTAATTCTAATCCAAGACATTCCGAAATAGTGCCAAGAAGAAGGGTGGCCAGATTTAGCAAAGAAGTTGTCCCATGCATTATTTGCACAACTGGGGACATTTTTTTTTTTCTTTCGTTGCAGAGCACAGGCTACGGACGCGCAGGCTCAGCGGCCATGGCTCACGGGCCCAGCCGCTCCGCGGCATGTGGGATCTTCCCGGACCGGGGCACGAACCCGTGTCCCCTGCATCGGGAGGCGGACTCTCAACCACTGCGTCACCAGGGAAGCCCTGGGGACATTCTTATACTAAAAAATCATTCGTTGCTTTTCTGAAATGCAAATTTAGCTGCGTGTCTTCTAGGTTGTCTGGCAACCCTACAAAGAGGGGAACTCACGGGTGCGGGGGCCCAATAAGACATCTCCCACTGTCCCCGACCTGTTTAGCAGAGCCCTTACTCCACTCCAGAAACCCTGCCAAGGCCCTGGCTGAGAAGCAGCTGGACAAACGTCGGTGAGAAGAGGCCGGAATGTCAGTGGGCTGAGCAGCTTCCGTAAACATCTCAGACTCCACTCCCTGCACCCACCCACTGGCTGTGGGAAGTTCTAGAATGCTGCCTGGCTTAAAGAAAGGAACACAGGTTTTGAAATTAGTCAAATGTGAGTTCAGAGCCCATCATGTCAACTACCAAGTGTATGACCTTGAGTGAACTCCTTGACCCTTCTCTTTTAGACAACTCCCTAAAAGACGTTGGAAGGATGAAAAAGAAAGCACGTAAAGCACACAGCGAGGTGCATGGCTCACAGTGGATACCCCTTAGTGCTATTTTTTTAAAAATAAATTTATTTCTGGCTGCATTGGGCCTTCACTGCTACATGCGGGCTCTCTCTAGTTGCAGAGAGCGGGGCTACTTCTCGTTGTGCCGCGTGGGCTTCTCATTGCAGTGGCGTCTCATCGCGGAGCACGGGCTCTAGGCTCGCAGGCTTCAGTAGTTGTGGCTCGCGGGCCGCAGAGCACAGGCTCGGTAGTTCTGTTGCACGGGCTTAGTTGCTCTGTGGCATGAGGGGTCTTTCCGGACCAGGGCTCGAACCCGTGTCCCCTGCATTGGCAGGCGGATTCTTAACCACTGCGCCAGCAGGGAATCTTGACCACTGCGCCACCAGGGAAGTCCCTCTTTAGTGCTATTATTTCATGCAATTAATTACTAAATAAGAGTGTGGGAAACTTTAAATCATATTCCTTGGTCTCTTCCTCTCCTCTGGAAGATCCTACTTGGATATTGCAGTTATCTGGGGACACAATTTGTCCCGTTGCAAACTCAGAGCTATGTATCTCTGTCTAGAGTTTACATTTTACAGTATTTTCTTTTACCCTGTTCTTGTATACTAAAGAATGTATTTACATCTAAACAAAGGGCTAGGGAATTCCTTGGCAGTCCAGCGGTTAGGACTCTGTGCTTCCACTGCAGGGGACCCGGGTTCGATCCCTGGTCAGGAACTGGGATCCCACAAGCCACGTGGCCAAAAATAAAGAAATAAATAAAACGGTTAATTGTAAACAATAAATAAATAAAGGAATAGCGTACTCAACTCGTTCCTTAGTTGAGCATTCTGCTCACGATTCCACTGGGCCCAGGGTATGGGGACAATGCTGGTTTAGGGGAAGCTTTTTTCTGACTGAAAATTGTTTAAAATAAAGAATGTAGACTTACAGCCATTTATGCAGTACATATTTCCAAAAGGAAATTTATCTGCATTAAGTATTTATTCAAAACACTTAAAGTAAAAGTATAACCATTTCTACTTGTCCCGAAACGGCAGGCCCTATTTTGTCATCACGTTTCTATCTGCAGAACATATGGCTCAGAATATAGTAAATATTTGTTGCATACTATTCCAAAGGTCTGGTTTTAAAGGATATATCCTCCTCCTGTGGTTCCTATTTGAGTATAATCCCTGAGGGAAAGCACTATCTTCATCCGATTACATAAAAGTGATTTTTTTTTCTGTTTACTTCTGACACAGCAAGTGGTACATGGTCTAAGGTAAACTGTGTTTAAAAAGAAAGGGGGGATTAAAGGTGTTTTAATAATAAAAGATTATTTTAACAAACTAAAGTATTTTTGAAATGCACAGAAAAGTAATTCCATCACATAAAAGTGGTCGAGGGAAATAACAAATTGAAATAACGAACCTCTGTGAATACGCATTCAGCCGTCTAGTAAACATTTATCCAGATTGCACCTGGTACTCTGGATATAAAATGTTAGGCAACCATGATGTTGCAATAACGAGGGTCTTTTCTTTCTAATGTATTATTTATTAGTCCTTCATTATTTACGACGTTGGTAAGTGATACTCTGCACGTCTGTAGCACCATTTCTGCAAAGTACCCCTCATCCCTCCTTCGTTTATTTTACAGTATGTGAATTTGGGTCAACAAGGATCCAGTCTAGACTCAGAAGACTGACTTACGAAGGCTCAGTCCACCAAAGGTGAGTTCACGTCGGCTGCAGACCTGGCAGAACTTTTGACTGAGTTTGCAGGCATTGCTCATCGTGACTATTTGTCAGAATTTAAAATGTGCTCTTCCCTTTCTCTCCTCAGCCCTCCCTTCTTCTCTCTTATGTCACCCCTTAAACATTTCCCCTTTCTTTTTCCATATTGCTGGCATGGGTAGGAAGTTGTCAGTGAAAGTTGCTGAAAAAAAATCTAAACAAATGATCTTACTTGTCTTGTTTCGACTTGATGTAGAACTGGCCGCTGTACTTCTGTTTTCCTTAGTTTGTACTTAGGACAGAAAGCTTCTAAGAACTATTGCATTTTTTTTTTCTCTACCTCAGTCTTTAAGACTTTTCAAAAAAATCCCGTTCGAAAGTTAACGATGGAGGAAATGAAGGGGGAAAGTCAGCTCCTTTTTGTTTGTAAACTCAAAGCAAACCCTGAGAAAAGGAAGAGGCTGTTATCTGAGCAAGTGTAGCTGCAAAGGGCAGGCCCAGATGATGAGTTAAGGAGAGGCATAGTCACAAGGGCCAGCAGTGAAAAGGGAAAAATGGCTTTTGCTTCTTAACTGTCTACTCCTAGTGGCCTTTTGCAGGTCGGTGTCCTCACCACCTGTTTGCAGAGTAACTGCCATTCTGCATGGCACCATCTAATCTGGGAGAGACAAGGAATTACACTCCAGTGTGAACAGGCAGCAAGCTAAGATCGTTCATTGATCTCTGCACCTCAGCTGAAAGACATGGGTCTAAAAGCAGGTGCTTCTTATAGTAAGTGCTTAGGAGTTACTGCTGCCTCACAGAAGGGGCAAGATTTTATGACCACACAAGTGAAAAAGAACTGGTTTAACTATTACTAATTTAAAGCATCTAAGTTGTGGCTTGGATTCAATTGTGGCTGGTAGAGGCTGTGCGTTGCTTGGTTAGGGCCTCTGTGGAGACTTTTGCATGCTTTGATGTTTTAATTCTGAATCGAAAGCTTTGTGGGCAGAGGTAGCTTTCTCTAACCGGAGGTGGTCTGTTTAACAGGCTTTGCTCCATGTCTGCAGAGTTGCCTTTGTTTGGCAACACTGCCTATTTAATATTACATGTAGAATAGTATAACTTCACTCATATTTGCTTTGGAGAATATTTGTAGAGTTCTTTTTGTTTTTTGGTTTTGAAGAACCATGTTTGTGGTGACTCATGATATGCTGTTGTCCTTATAATGGACCCAAACAAGGTGAGATAGTTTGAAGACAGGCTGTGGGTTATAGGTACTGGGTTTAAAATCATCTTGTTAACTATTATGTTTGGTCAGTTGCTCTGTTAAATCAGCTCTGCTACCTGCGGTAATAGACACTAAAAAAGTACTAAATCCAGAATTTCATTTCAGGTAATAGTCTAGCTTCCTTTGGAAGAAGAAGCTAATGAAAATTAAAAATGTTTAATTTCATTTCTGCTCACATTGTGGTAAAGGTGAAATGCACCAAATGTTAAATAAGAGGGGAAAAAAATCTATATGCACTATAAGCTGCAGGTTCATCAACTCTTACTTAAATTGTTGATTGGAGACTAATGAAGAATAGGGATTCCTAAGCCTGCTCTTTACAGAAACTTTGGTTAACTTCAATACCTTGATGTCTTGATGTGTGAGCGTTGATATGAACAAATGTGTTTATATTTGGCCTATAGGAGGGGAGGTATGTGAGAGCCTTTTAAAAACGATTTTTCATTTCTTGTGTTTCACAACTTTTTAGGCCTTCCCTGTTGTAAGAGTTAAGAAGAGCTATAGGTGTGTTGTGGAAAGAATACTTTTGATGGCCAATGTCAGGGAAGGAATTTTTACTCTAAAGATCCATTACTATTTAATTTTTTTTCCAGAAGTAATCTTTGGAGAAAATACTGTATCTGAATTTTGTCTTGACTTCATAGCACCTACATAGGAGGTCAGGCTATTAGTAGGTAATCTATTTAATTGCTTTTATAATTTGTTAAGTAGAAAGCTGCCGTCATTCGTGTCCTGACAGTTTAGGAAAGTGAAAAAATCTATAGATTTTACTCCAAGTTGCCTGACTTCTTATCCAACATTTTAGATATTAGTTGCTAACCCAGTACCAAGAATATTCCCCCTTAAGAGTTCCTACCTTAACATTGGTTTCGTGAGTGTTTGGAAAAGAGAAAAGCCACAGCAACTCTAAGGAAGTAGTCTGATATTTCTTTCCAGGATTTCTCTCTGCTCACAGCTTCTGGGATTGTGAGATGGTTTCCTCTCCATCCATGTCTTTTGTTTCTTGTGGATTAATTCTAAAAGAACGTGTGTACGAGTAAAGAAGGCTAGTTGGGAAGTAGCAAAGTGCTCAAGTATATTTCATAACTGATGTTTAGTTTCAGACTGTTGACATTTCAGATGTGCTCTACGAATTCTACAGGATGGTTCATCCTTAAAACAGTGCTTCTCAGATGTCCTGTGTATAGGAGTCACCTGGCGATCTTGTTGAAATGCAGATTCTGATTAAGTAGGCCTGGGATGATCTTTATTCTAACAAGCTCCCAAGGACTGGTGCTGCTAGCCTCTGAGTAGCGAGGGGCCAAAAGACACCCTGTAAGCTAAGTAGGTTGTACCTTTCTGGTGGTGGGGGGGTGACGTGTACAGTAGCGTTGTTAACATGTTAATTAGTAGAAGGCTCTTGAAAAGAAGTCTTAATAAGTTAGGGTCTAATAAATTCCAGCAGTCTCTACAAATGCTTTTAAAAAATGAAAATGCTTGGTCTCACTGTGAGCAAATTGAATTTTGCAAACGTTATAGTGTTACATAGATTGCAACCTTAGTGATGAGTCCAGTTTTCAGATGAAACTGAGGAATTATATTAAAAAAAATAAACTAAGCCATTAGATTTATTGTATGGGATGAATTCAATAGCAGGTGTTTAGAATTTAGAAAGTAGAATTTGGGAGTAATTATCAGTGTTACGTGCTAGGGGTTAATAAGAGCATAATACAGTAAACTTTAAGAGAATTCAGCAAAATAATAAAGTATAATGCACTATGTGGACAGAGGTTGTTTTAATGTTTTGTACACTGACATATATACTAAATGCTGAGATTAGAAAGCAACACATAGTAGGTTCAACACATAGTAGGTGTTAATGTTTAGATTATGTTTGTAAATTGTTTATAAATATCTATATCCTTCTTTAGCCTTGATCTCAATTGTTTATGTTTATCCTAGTTAACATTTTGCCTATAGGCTAATATATGTTTAATCTTTGTTGAATTCATTAACTGTCTTAAATATTAGGATGGGACCGGTCTTCCTGAATTTGGTTATCATTTCATTCAGTAAAACTGAATTTCCATTTAGAATTGATGAATTTAAAATGTGCCTTCAGCTATAATGGAAGGTACATAAACACATATATGCCAAAAGCTACTATATATTGACATACGCAGTCAGGAAGAAGAAAAATGTTATATGGCATGTTGGAATTAAGTGATATAAATAGTTAATCAAAATTTGATTATATTAGTTAATTCATTTAGTCTTAAGTATTACTTTATTCCCAAAAGACAGAGAACACAGTAAGTTAATGAGAGTATAATGATGTACATCTTTCAATATCTTCCCAATGCTGTGGCCTCTCTGTCCCTAAAATACAGACAAAAACCCCGATACTCTTCTAGAATCCCAACCCCACTTTGAGTTTTTCCAGCTGAGATTGAAGTTCATTATATCATTATAATACATTTTTTTTTAAAAAACACTAGTTTAACCTTATTTTTCTATCTAATGAAATGTTTGGTAATAATTATCACATAGAAATGTCTGTTGGAAGATCAAGGAGATCTGTCTAAAACTACTCTCAATAAAATAATTTGCTTCAATACACATCATAGCAGATACCTCATTTTGTGTAGGTAGGGTAAATACATACCTTTCTAACTTCTTGTAACTGTCATCTCTAAATACTCCTTTGGCCAGAATTGTCTTACGTTTTGAAGAAGATATAAAGGCTGTTTTTCAATCCAGGTTGTGTGTAGACCAAATTGTATTTCACTTGTAATTGGTGGATATTCCTTATCTCTAAAGAAAGGTCAGAAGGCTCTCTATTTGCTAATTTATAATTGTCAGATGTATACCATATTATATGGGGAAAAATAAAGATGTTTCTTTGTGGGGAGGGACTTTAGTAGTAACAGTCTTCATAAATTAAGATCTCTTCCAATACACCATCTGTTTTGGCTGAAAAAAACTGGATCCACATTTAAGTGAGGTTGGTCTAATTTTTGTTTTCAACTTATTGAGATGGAATTTCTGTCCTTCTGTGTTTTGTGTCCATTTCTGCCACTTGATCTGAATATGAATAGCTGTCTTTTTTTCCCCTTATCCTTCATAGAGACAAATGCATTGAATTCTATAGATTTTGCTAACATGGCTTCTCTCTGTGATTTGGAGGTCTGATGTACAATATCCTTTCCACCCAAATGCACCTGTGGATGTACTCTTCACTCGCATCCTTCAACATATCCTCATATCCCCATGCCATGATGGGAGTCCTGGAATTCCCAGGTGATCCTAAGCCAGCTATTTGAGTCTAGTCTTACCAATGGCTATCATATCATACAGTTGGCAAACGTCTACGCTCACTATGCAGTAAGACAGTACAGGATCTCAACATTTTAGTCAACATGAAGGCCGTCACAGAGAGATTTCTGAAGTGTGGAGTTCTCCACTGAACTGGAAGAAAAATCTTTTAAAAAAATGTTTAAGTGGTAGTTGGGTTCCTAAATTGGCTACAAAAATGGCAGAGTGATGGCAAAGGTAAGAGGATAATAATTCCTGCATAATATTTTCATAGGGATCTGTTTACAGTGCTAATGAATGCTTTATCATGAATAAAGAAATGAATTTGAGAAATATTAATTTGTTATGCAGTATAGAAAATGAATGTATGCAAGCTAGGAAAGGTTACATAAAGTAGTTCAGCTGTATTTATCATTGTATTTATTACAATAAAATGGAAACAGTTGGCATTGGTAGTAATTAGATGTTGGGCAAATGAGCTAAAGTATATGTAGAGCTACTGCTGTGTGTCAATACTGTTCTATGTGTTCCGATTATAGCAGTGAGGAGAAAAATCTTGGCATTTAAAACCTATTAGGGGAGAAATTAGTTTCTGTTAAAATACTCCCAGTGAAACAACCCAAAACACAAGATCACTTCTCAGAGTTATTTCAGTTTTGTCTAGACCTAAAGACTGATGGGAATAGAAGTAATGAATAAAGGATGAATAAAGAAGATAACCACTTTATAATAGAAAATCTGCAAGTGAGAGCTTCCAATTCTGTGAACTACAGAATATCATAGGTTTTGTAGGGATTAAATTTTATCATTTATATAAATTGCTTACTTACACATACTAAATAATACATATTATACCCTTCCCCCAAAACTTAACTCCTAATATGGCTGGAAGGATTTCAAGAATACCTATTATTATTCCATGCCCTTTGATATTTTTCCCAACTTATATATAGTATCTCTTAGAGAACTATTCAGTAATTATTTGTATGTTTGAAGGTGGGCAGATTAAGTTTTATAATCAGAATAACTTATTATAACCCATTCAACTACTAGTAATTCCTAACTGAACAATGAGTTCTGTACCAAAAGTGTGTGAAGAATTCTAGATTTGGTGATTTGTAACTCCAAACTGAATTTCAGCACAGACATCATATGATTTTAGAAACTCAAACTATGTACAAGAAGTTATTTCATCCCATAGCGAGGCTGATACTATTTCAGGGTAAAATTAGGCAGTGGAAAGTTTAGGATGCAGATTTCTTCTTGCATCTTATTCCTTCTCTGCTGTCAAGATTGGTAAAGTTTCCAATAACTCAAGTTACCTGAATGTGGGACTAAAGTATTATTGTTCCCTCACATTTATTTTACTTCAAAGAAATAATCATAAAATAAGTTAAACAACTGAGATCAAGGCTAAAGGAGGATGTGGATTTTTCCTTATCTCCCTGCATCCTACTAATCTTCTATTCTGAAGTTTTCTCTGAGTGTGGCCCAGCTCTTTCGCATGTCCTTTCCTTTCAGAGCTCGGATATGAATGCTGTCTCATACACCAAATAACAGCCCCCAAGAAAAGAATGGTTTTTGAGTCCCAGCCAGTTTATTCTCCTGTGCTGGAAATTTTGAGTTTGGTAGGGTGAAAAGGGCAAATGGTATGTGGCTACAGTTCAGTCTCCGATATATGAAGTGCAATTCGAGATTCAGATACAGATTCTTCCTGGGAGTTGGCTTATTAGGGATTACCTTACTCTGCTTGTCACATACCTAGCTAAGAATCATGAAAGACAACTGTATTGAAGAAGGATGAAGTGCTTCAGGGGGAAGAGCTTGTATACCTGGAGAGTCTAGTGGGGAGTTAGTGGTGGAAGGGGGCATGAAGCTAGGACACTGAAGCGCAAAAGGAGGTAATTAATTTTGTCTATCCTATTTGGAAATTTTTTATAGTCTTGGTGGTTATAGTCAGAGGTGCCATTTGTTCTGTAAACCTATGCCTTATATGGCATGATTCCTTAGGTGCTGGAAGGTACTACAAATTCCAAGGTACTGTAAGTTTGGCTTCACCTTTTGACTTATATGATTTATATAGTGATTGGAATTTTGGAGTGAAGTTTGGTGGTAGAGATGGTATAAAAGTCTTGAAGTTAGTTTTTTGTATTTGATAACTGGGTGATATTAGATGCTTTGTATCTAAGCAGTTATTATTAACTATACAGAGATACATAAATCCTTTCATCAGAACCACCAATGTGTTGAGGTTAATATTCATTCTATTCGCAGATGAGGAAACTGAAGCTTAGAAAGAGGATCAGTAACTTCCCCAAGGCTACAGAGCTAGTAAGTGATAGATTTTAAATTAAGTCTATTTGACTCCGAAGTTATTTATTAGCTTTAAAACCAATTGTCTCAAATGGAACATTAAGCCTATGTTTCTTCACAGTAGATTTTCTCCCTAATCATTTGGTTACTTGTTTGAACTCTTATAGAAAAGCTGGCTTATAGTCCTGGCTTTGACTGCGCAGCTCAGTGTCCTCCAGTATGCCACCTGAATTCTCTGCACCCCTGTCTTGTCCGTTGAATGAGGGCTGGACCACGTGATCACCAAGATCTTTCTGTCAGCTCTTACAATCTCTCTACTTTGTGGATTCAGTCTCTGAGCCTAGCTCGCTTATTCACTTTCCTAAATATAATGCCTTCTATTTGGGGCAAATATATGTATATTTTTATTACTGGTAATATACCACTCATTTCTAATGTGAGCTGACTGCTGTAGGTAATCATTTATTGCATTTCCTGTTTACCAGGAAATATACTAAGTGCTCCATTTGGATGATCACAACAGGTCTATTAAGGTGGATTTTAAAGTTCCCGTTTTATAGGGGGGAGGAAGGTTTTGACTTATCCAAGGTCAAACTAGAGAGTGGTGGAGTGAGAATTCCAGCACTTGTGTGTATTGACAACAAAGCCCTTATATGTTAATGGAACATTAACGAAACTATGTATTTTCTATTTCTACTTTAGGCTTAAAGATCATGGACATTGTCTTTTCAACCAGTTTTTTTCTTTTTATAAGGTATTGTTAGTTTCTGTCTGTGATTTTACGATCTGCTCACTTTCTGCCCGCTTTACCAACCACGGGGAGAAGGCGACTGGGAAGGAGGTTACTCTTTTTGTGCTAAACGCCTCTTTCGAAGTCTACGTTTGCAGCGACGAGCAATAAAGCGAACGGAACCCCTGGCTTTGTGCCTCTGCGGCGAACCGCCCATCTCCTTCCGCGTCCAGAGAATTCGCCTTCTTCCGCTGAACTACGTTTCCCAGCGGCCCGCGCAGCCGAGCGCGGGCTCGACCCGCCCTTCCTTCCTCCTTGCCTATCACCCGGTCGCAGCGTGATGATGCAAACTCGTCGGGCGCTGACGAGTGACGACCTTCTGGCTCACGACTGCAGCGGCGGCCTTAGCAGCGGCAATAGACGCAACAGCGGCGACTGCAGGGACGACGACGACGGCTGGGCGGGCGCTGTGCGCAAAGGGGAGGGGTAGGCGGGCGGCGCCGGCGGCTTCAACTGCGGCAGCTACGGCTAGGGCGACGGAAGAAGAATCCCCATCAGCCGGCGGTCGAGTTAGGCCTAAGCAGCGCCTGGAGCCGCTCGCACTGTCCTCTGCGGGGGAATCTCCATAGAGACGGTGACATACACAGAGGCGGGGGTCCGCGGGAGGCTGCCGGACCGGAGCCAGCTCCTCGGCCTCTGTCGCCGCCACCCCCTTCCCTGCCGCCAGCGCGCGTTCTCTCTCCGCTCCTGCTCGCAGCCCCGCGATTCCCGGTGTGCCTGTGCCCCGCTGTGTGGGCAGCGCGTGCGTACTTTTGGGCTGGGGCCGGGCGGGGGGGGCTCTAAGGCCGTCTCTGCCTCTCCCGCCCCGGAGGGGGAAGCCGCGGAGGCTCACGCCATGGCCTCGGGAGCTGGAGGCATAGGAGGGGGCGGTGGCGGCAAGATCCGGACTCGGCGTTGCCACCAGGGGCCAATTAAACCTTACCAGCAGGGGCGACAACAGCACCAGGTACGGGACCCCGGCGCCGTGGGGGCCTAGCGGGTCGGGAACTGGGCGGGAGTGGACGGGTGGCGAGGGGCCCCGGCGCCGCACGTGGAGCGGACGGGAGGGCCTGAGCGGAGGCCCAAGCGAGGCGGCGGGAGCTCTGGCCGCTGGGGCGGCGACGGGAAGTGGGCTGAGACGGGCCAATCCTGCGGCGCACACGTGTGGTTCGGCCGCCTTTCCTCAGCTCTCTCCGCCTGGGGCTTTCCCCCGACCGGCGCAGGGCGGGAACAGAAATCGTAGGCCACGCTGGGCCTAGAATTCTTACGTTTTTTGGCGGGGATTGGGGGTTTGGGGGTATTACTCACGTCCGCTCGAGGGAGAAGGAAAAAGATGTGGCTGGAGGCCCCTACGTCTGCTGTTTGCTGGTCTCCCGCGTCTTAGCGTGTGTGGGGAGGGGGCTGCCCGGAGGAATGTGCCTCCGGGGCACCCGAGGGTTGTCGGGGGCGCTGTTAGCGCGGAAAGTGGAATAACTTACAACGCGATTAATTAATTCTCTATCTCCCGGTGTGTCCCTCCCCGACCTGAGAACACTGGCCTCGATTTTGTTTTGTTTGTTTGTTTCTTAACCGGCTTATAGTTAGTGGCACTGGGGCATTTTGAAAGTCCCTCTCCACACTTACGTCTCTTTTCCGTCGCGAGACTCTTTCCTCCCCACTTTTGTCCAATCGCCCCCCCGCCACCCCACCCCCCCTTTTATTTTGGAAGCTGGAATTGGCCATTCTGCAC
Source organism: Kogia breviceps (assembly GCF_026419965.1). Lineage (NCBI taxonomy): Eukaryota > Metazoa > Chordata > Mammalia > Artiodactyla > Physeteridae > Kogia > Kogia breviceps. The sequence continues at coordinate 94,065,721 of NC_081319.1, forward strand.
AGCTGACCGGGACTCCAGGTCTGATCTCACGCACAAACTATTTTAATGTTACGGGGTGTATTCTAGAAGTTTAGGTACTTTTGACACTCCAGGAATGTTGGTGGTCTTATAATCTAAGCACCCTGTGCACTCGTGGGTGTTTGAAATTACGAAAAGGAGTTTATCCTAATTGTAACTGAGACTTTTGATTCTGAGACAACTCCGTTTTTAAAATTTTACTTGTTATGGGGATTGAGTAGGAATATGTTAAGAATATTCTAATAAAAGTCACCTGTAACTCTTTTCAGGGATACTAAGATAGAAGTAAGTGTGGGTCTTAAACCTATAAAAAGCACAAAGGTATAGCAAAAGGGTCTGATAACTTGTCGCTTACTGTTAAGGGTAGACTTCCTAGATTGCCTTATTTTGGATGATGATGAGTATTGAACACTTTCACATGTTTGTTTGGTGCTGGTGTTAAACTGTATCATTAAAAACAGAATTTTAAAAGATTTCAGAGAAATTTCTTAATAGTAAAAACTGTGGTTTATAATATTAGGTAGCTCTCTCCTTATGGTTACAGGTCTTGGCCTTACTTTTACCTTTTTTCCCCCGGATATATACCAAAAGAGCTTGGTTTTCAGATTCCTTTGTGAGGAGCAGGGGTACTTGCAGGCAGATTTAGGATGAGAATTCAGGTCACAAGCCTGGCCATTTAACCTAATCCTTTGGTTGAGTGGAAGTTAAACACACATGCTTTCTGTTTTTCCTGAAGAATAAATGTCTTTGAGTGCTTTCGTAGATCTCCTCAAAAGAAAGTTACTACATAAAGAAAATTGTAAATACAGATCATTGGATGGTCTGGAGAGTTTAGAAAGGAGCTCATATATTCTGAGTGGCAAAAGCCAAAAATTACACCTTATTTTTAAATGTACTTAGATAAAAATCTAATTTGGGGGAGATGATGCCTTAACGTAACACCTATGATCCAAATTGTCTTAGAGCTGGTATGATTTCAGACTGTGTGGTTTTGTTTTAAAACCTGATAGTTTATCATTTCCCCCTATCTAAAGTACTTTCAGCTTTTGGCCCCACCCATTTAATTGACAAAGAAAGTACATTTTTACCTTTTGAATTGGATCAAAGGTGTTTGGGGGTTTGTTAATCAACACTGCAGGTATTAATATTGGCAGATACTACCAAAGAAAAGTATCCAGGAATATGCAAAAGAATACTTTAAAGATTTTTTTTAAAAAAAATCTTAAAATAAGGACTTTCTTTAATCCTCACTGGAACTTCTGTGAACGTGTAGACTACCTGCTTGCTGTCAACTGTCCTAGGCTGCCACCACTCTGTTTTGCAGCAACTGCTGAGTCATCATGAATAGCAAGGAGCTTCATGACATGGCATGTTTTGTACTCATGTATTTTGATTAAATGTCCAGTGGTTTCTGGGCAAAAATGAAGTTTTGGGGTTGTGTAGTACAGGCTTGAAAGAAGAACGAGCGGTCTGGCGCTGTTGGTTAATGGATGTTTGCCATTGCTTGTCAGGCCAACTGGCTTGTGCAGTCACGCAGTACTTGCGACAGTACTTTCGCATGTGTTCAACTGACTTGTAATTTCCTGTTTTGACTTATTCTGGTTTAGCTCTGCTGAGGTATATCTAAAGTTCACATTTTTTTCCTATTAACTTTTGATCTTTAAAATGGCATCTTGCTTCAAGTTGTGGAGACAAAAATCCATTGTCTTATTCAACTAACTGAAGGGTAGTAACTTAAGAATTGTAGAAGCAAAAATGAAGAACAGCACCAAATGATTAAGCTGATCATTTTCACTTGCCTTCTTTGGTACCCCCTAACTCAGCCCAGATGCATTTAGGAAATGGTATCATTTTTCTAGTGGGAGTGAACAGGTCAGTAAAGAGGATGTGCTTAGTTCTTGTCACCTGTTCAGTCTCCTTTCCCCTTTCCTTTTTGTGCAGATTGTCAGGCCCAGAAAGTCAGCTCTGGAGAGGTCAAGCTGCTTTTCTTAATAGCCACCACAAAAATCTTGAGCCCATGGGCAAACCAGAACCTTGCCTCTGGAAGAATCTACTGCCACCTCCTGGTGAGAGGGGAACTACTTATTTTTGCCCTTTTTTGGGGGGTGTGCTTCAGAGGTTTTGTCTTCTGGTTTGGAGCTAAGGGAATCCACTCATTTTATCTTCCTAGATGCAGTTTGTCTTACAAGTCAGTTTCTGCATTTAGCTGTTTTTTTAAAAGCGGGGGAGGAAACCCCTTTATCTATTGAGTAGCTTAAATCAGGAGTCTGCAAACGTTTTCTGTAAAGGACCATATAGTAAATCTTTTAGGTTTTGTTGCTGCAGCTTCTTTGTTTTGTTTTTATAACCCTTTAAAAAATGTAAAAATGATTCTCGGCTTTGCCGCCTGTATGAAAACAGGCTGAGGGCTGAATTTGGCCCACAGACCATGGTTTGCCTAATCTTGGTTTATAGGATAGTGTAGTTTTTTTGTTGTTTTGGTAGCTTCTATATGATACTTTGTCCCAAATAACTATGTCCTTCTTGGATTCTGATGGCAAAAGAGTGTTCTCAGTTTTGAAAAGGAGGGATATTTAATGGCTGAATACTTAACTCATTCCACAAGTCGCTGAGTAGTTGTGACTTTTATTTTATCTTTATTTGCTTTATCCTAGATATTTAATTAATACTGTTAGTGAAAATAGAAATGGAAATAGTTGATAGGAAAAAAATGTGCTGTAATACAGTCAGAGCCTCTGGGTTTGAATCCCTGTTCTGCCAGAACTTGGACAAGTTCTCTCTGCTTAATTTACTCATCTGTAAAGTAGGAATTGTTGGGAGGGGTTAAATGAGATAATGTAAGGAAAGCTCTTAGAACAGAGCCTGGCATATAGAGTAAGGACTCATTTGAAATTGTTGTGATTAAGTAGAACCTTTTGATTTAAATGTTTTATTGTCTGAATTTTGCTGCCTCTTAGTAGAGGTATTTTTCTTTTACGTACCAAAGTTCAATCTTTTGTAGGTTTGTACTAGATTTAAAAACTTGTTTTCTGAGTGATGAGGCCAAACCTTTAAACTACCTTAAACTACATAAAAATAACATTATTTTTAACATGTTCCCCTTAGAAATGCCAGTCATTTAAGTGTATAGGAAAATAAATCCAAGTGTTAAATTATTTAATGCATAGTAGGTATTTTTGTTTGTGATGAGAGGCCCTTGTGTGTTATAGTTTATCAATTTACTCACCAGTTTTTCAGATAATGACAAAAAAGCCCAGGGGTTGTCTCCATTTCCTGGAAAGTCCTTTGATGAGTCAGTTACCTATTACTTGAAGCAGAATTGTCTGATGTCATTAACTAAAACCATTTCATTAGGCACAGAATATTATTGCAAAGATGTGATGACCTTGTATTTTCAAAAATGTTTTATTTGTAGCTACTTGGCTAATGGTCATGGTTGTTTTATATAATATATATATACACACACACACATATATTTCTTTTAAATATCTGTTTTTGTTTTTTTTAAAGATTTTTACTGGACTATATTTGCTTTACAATGTTGTGTTAGTTTCTGCTGTATAACAGGGTAAATCAGCTATATGTATACATATATCCCCATATCCCCTCCCTCTTGCGCCTCCCTCCCACACTTGCTATCCCACCCCTCTAGGTGGTCACAGAGTGATTTCCCTGTGCTATGTAGCTGCTTCCCACTAGCTGTCTATTTTACATTTGGTAATGTATATATGTCCATGCCACTCTCTCACTTTGTCGCAGCTTCCCCTTCCCCCTCCATGTGTCCTCAGTACATTCTCTACGTCTGCGGCTATATTCCTGTCCTGCCCCTAGGTTCATTAGAACCTTTTTTTTTTTTTTTTTAGATTTCATGTATATATTTAGCATACGGTATTTCTTTTTCTCTTTCTGACTTACTTCACTCTGTAAGACAGACTGTAGATCCATCCACCTCACTACAAATAACGCAATTTCATTTCTTTTTATGGCTTAGTAATAGTCCATCGTATATATGTGCCAAATCTTCTTTATCCATTCATCTGTCGATGGACAATTAGGTTGCTTCCATGTCCTGGCTATTGTAAATAGTGCTGCAATGAACATTGTGGTACATAACTCTTTTTGAATTACAGTTTTCTCAGGGTATATGCCCAGTAGTGGGATTGCGAGATCATGGTAGCTCTACTTTTAGTTTTTTAAGGAACCTCCATACTGTTCTCCATAGTGGCTGTATCAATTTACATTCTCACCAACAGTGCAAGAGGGTTGCCTTTTCTCCACACCCTCTGTAGCATTTATTGTTTGTAGATTTTTTGATGATGGCCATTCTGACTGGTGTGAGGTGCTACCTCATTGTAGTTTTGATTTGCATTTCTCTAATGATTAGTGATGTTGAGCATCTTTTCATGTATTTGTTGACAATCTGTATCTTCTTTGGAGAAATGTCTATTTAGGTCTTCTGCCCATTTTTGATTGGGTTTTTATTTTTTTGATACTGAGCTGCATGAGCTGCTTGTATATTTTGGAGATTAGTCCTTTGTCAGTTGCTTCATTTGCAAATATTTTCTCCCATTCTGAGGGCTGTCTTCATCTTGTTTATGGTTCCCTTTGCTGTGCAAAAGCTTTTAAGTTTCATTAGGTCCCATTTGTTTATTTTTGTTTTTATTTCCATTACTCTAGGAGGTGGGTCAAAAAGGATCTTGCTGTGATTTATGTCATAGAATGTTCTGCCTGTGTTTTCCCTTAACAGTTTTATAGTGTCTGGCCTTACATTTAGGTCTTTAATCCATTTTTAGTTTATTTTTGTGTATGATGTTAGGAAATGTTCTAATTTCATCCTTTTATATGTAGCTGTCCAGTGTTCTCAGCACCACTTATTGAAGAGGCTGTCTTTTCTCCACTGTATACTCTTGTCTACTTTATCAAAGATAAGGTGGCCATATGTGTGTGGGTTTATCTCTGGGCTTTCTATCCTGTTCCATCGATCTATATTTCTGTTTTTGTGCCAGTACCAGACTGTCTTGATTACTGTAGCTTTGTAGTATAGTCTGAAGTACAGGAGCCTGATCCTCCAGCTCCATTTTTCTTTCTCAAGATTGCTTTGGCTATTCAGGGTCTTTTATGTTTCCATATAAATTGTGAAATTTTTTGTTCTAGTTCTGTGAAAAATAGCAGTGGTAATTTGATAGGGATTGCATTGAATCTGTAGATTGCTTTGGGTAGTATAGTCATTTTCACAATGTTGATTCTTCCAATCCAAGTACATTGTATATCTCTCCATTTGTTTGTATCATCTTTAATTTCTTTCATCAGTGTCTTATAGTTTTCTGCATACAGGTGTTTTATCTCCTTAGGTAGGTTTATTCCTAGGTATTTTATTCTTTTTGTTGCAGTGGTAAATGGGAGTGTTTCCTTAATTTCCTTTTCAGATTTTTCAACATTAGTGTATAGGAATGCAAGAGATTCTGTGCATTAATTTTTAAAAATTAATTAATTTGTATTTTTGGCTGCTTTAGGTCTTCGTTACTGCACGTGGGCTTTCTCTGGTTGCAGCGAGTGGAGGCTACTCTTCGTTGTGGTGCACGGGCTTCTCATTGCTGTGGCTTCTCTTGTTGCAGAACATGGGCTCTAGATCACAGGCTCAGTAGTTGTGTCTCAGAGGCTTAGTTGGTCTGCAGCATGTGGGATCTTCCCGGACCAGGGCTTGAACCCGTGTCCCCTGCATTGGCGGGCAGGTTCTTAACCACTCTGCCACCAGGGAAGCCCCTGTGCTTTAATTTTGTATCATGCTACTCTACCGTATTCATTGATTAGCTCTAGTAGTTTTCTGTTAGCATCTTTAGGATTCTCTGTGTATAGTGTCATGTCATCTGCAAACAGTGACAGTTTTAATTTTTCTTTTCCGATTTGGATTTCTTTTATTTCTTTTTCCTCTCTGATTGCTGTGGCTAAAACTTCCAAAACTATGTTGCATAATAGTGGTGAGAGTGGGCAACCTTGTCTTGTTCCTGATCTTAGAGGAAATGGTTTCAGTGTTTCACCCTTAAGATCAGTGTTGGCTCTGGGTTTGTCATATATGGCATTTATTATGTTGACGTAGGTTCCCTCTATGCCTACTTTCTGGAGAGTTTTTTATCATAAATGGGTGTTGAATTTTGTCAAAAGCTTTTTCTGCATCTATTGAGGTGATCGTATGGTTTTTATCCTTCAGTTTGTTAATATGCTGTATCACATTGCGTATACTGAAGAATCCTTGCATTCCTGGGATAAACCCCACTTGATCATGGTGTATGATCCTTTTAATGTGCTGCTGGATTCTGTTTGCTAGTTTTTGTTGATGTTTGCATCTACATTCATCAGTGATATTGGCCTGTAGTTTTCTTTCTTTGTGACGTCTTTGCCTGGTTTTGGTATCAGGGTGATGGTGGCCTCATAGAATGAGTTTGGGAGTGTTCCTCCCTCTGCTATATTATGGAAGAGTTTGAGAAGGATAGGCGTTAGCTCTTCTCTAAATGTTTGATAGAATTTGCCTTTGAAGCCATCTGGTCCTGGGCTGTTGTTTGTTGGAAGATTTTAAATCACAGTTCCAATTTCAGTGCTTGTGCTTGGTTTGTTTATGTTTTCTATTTCTTCCTGGTTCAGTTTTGGAAGGTTGTGCTTTTCTAAGAATTCCAGGTTGTCCACTTTATTGGCATATAGTTGCTTGTAGTAATCTCTCATGATCCTTTGTATTTCTGCAGTGTCAGTTGTTACTTGCCTTTTTTCATTTCTAATTCTATTGATTTGAGTCTTCTCCCTTTTTCTTCTTGATGAGTCTGGCTAATGGTTTATCAATTTTGCTTATCTTCTCAAAGAACCAGCTTTTAGTTTTATTTATCTTTGCAATTGTTTCTTTCATTTCTTTTTCATTTATTTCTGATCTGATCTCTATGATTTCTTTCCTTCTGCCAACTTGGTGTTTTTGTTCTTCTTTCTCTAATTGCTCTAAGTGTAAGGTTAGGTTGTTTGAGATTTTTCTTGTTTTTTTTTTTTTTTTTTTTTTGCGGTACGTGGGCCTCTCACTGTTGTGGCCTCTCCCGTGACAGAGCACAGGCTCGGGATGCGCAGGCTCAGCGGCCATGGCTCACAGGCCCAGCCGCTCCGTGGCATGTGGGATCTTCCTGGACTGGGGCACGAACCTGTGTCCCCTGCATCGGCAGGCGGACTCTCAACCACTCCGCCACCAGGGAAGCCCTTTTCTTGTTTCTTGAGGTAGGATTGTATTGCTATAAACTTCCCTCTTAGAACTGTTTTTGCTGCATCCCATACGTTTTGGGTCATTGTGTTTTCCTTGTCATTTGTTTCTAGGTATTTTTTAATTTCCTCTTTGATTTCTTCAGTGATCTCTTGGTTATTTAGTATTGTGTTGTTTAGCCTCCACGTGTATGTGTTTTTTACAGTTTTTTTCCTTTTGTTGATAACTAGTCTCATAGCATTGTGGTCAGAAGAGAAACTTGATATGATTTCAGTTTTCTTAAATTTACCAAGGCTTGCTTTGCGACCCAAGATATGATCTCTCCTGGAGAATGTACCATGAGCACTTGAGAAGAAAGTGTATTCTATTGTTTTGGGATGGAATGTCCTATAAATATCGTTTTAAGTCCATCTTGGTTAATGTATCATTTGAAGCCTGTGTTTCCTTATTTTCATTTTGGTTGATCTATCCATTGGTGAAAGTGGGGTGTTAAAGTCCCCTACTGTTATTGTGTTACTGTCGATTTCCCCTTTTATGCTGTTAGCATTTGCCTTATGTATTGAGGTGCTCCTATGTTGGGTGCATAAATATTTACAGTTGTTATACCTTCTTCTTGAATCGATCCCTTGATCATTATGTCGTATCCTTCTTTGTGTCTTGTAATGGTATTTATTTTAGTCTATTTTGTCTGTTACGAGAATTGCTACTCCAGCTTTCTTTTGATTTCCATTTGCATGGAATATGTTTTTCCAAACACTCACTTTCAGTCTGTATGTGTCCCTAGGTCTGAAGTGGGTCTCTTGTAGACAGCAGATGTATGGGTCTTGTTTTTGTATCCATTCAGCCAATCTATGTCTTTTGGTTGCAGCATTTAATCCATTTACATTTAAGGAGATTATCGACATGTATGTTCCTATTACCATTTTCTTAATGTTTTGGGTTTGTTATAGTAGGTCTTTTCCTTCTCTTGTGATTCCTGCCTAGAGAAGTTCCTTTAGCATTTGTTGTAGAGCTCTTTTGGTGGTGGTGAATTCTCTTAACTTCTGCTTATCTGTAAAGGTTTTAATTTCTCCATCAAATCTGAATGAGATCCTTGCTGGGTAGAGTAATCTTGGTTGTAGGTTTTTCTCCTTCATCACTTTAAATATGTCCTGCCACTCCCTTCTGGCTTGCAGAGTTTCTGCTGAAAGATCAGCTGTTAACCTTATGGGGATTCCCTTGTATGTTATTTGTTGCTTTTCCCTTGCTGCTCTTAATATTTTTTCTTTGTATTTAATTTCTGATAGTTTGATTAATATGTGTCTTGGCATGCTGCTTCTTGGATTTATCCTGTATGGGACTCTGCGCTTCCTGGACTTGATTGACTATTTCCTTTCCCATGTTAGGGAAGTTTTCAACTATAATCTCTTCAAATATTTTCTCAGACCCTTTATTTTCTTCTTCTCGGACCCCTGTAGTTTGAATGTTGGTTTGTTTAGTGTTGTCCAAGAGGTCTCTGAGACTGTCCTCAATTCTTTTCTTTTTTTTTTATTCTGCACTGCAGTAGTCATTTCTGCTCTTTTATCTTCCAGGTCACTTATCCGTTCTTCTGCCTCAGTTATTCTGCTATTGGTTCCTTCTAGAGAATTTTAAATGAATTTCATTTATTGTGTTGTTCATCACTGTTTGTTTGCTCTTTAGTTCTTCTAGACCCTTGTTAAGTGTGTCTTGTATTTTCTCCATTCTGTTGCCAAGATCTTGGATCATCTTTACTGTCATTACTCTGAATTTTTTTTGGGGGGGGTAGGTTGCCTATTTTGTGTTCATAGGTTTTTACCTTGCTCCTTAGTCTGTAATGTATTTTTTAGTTGTTTCTTCTTTTGGGGGGTGGTGCTGTATTCCTGTCCTACTGGTTGTTTGGCCTGAGAAATCTAGCGGGTGAGTTTGCAGGCAGTTGGATAGAGGTAGTTCTTGATGCTGAGATGAGGACTTCCAGGAGGCCTCACCCCGATTGATATTCCCTGGTGTCTGAGGTTCTCTGTTGGTGGTTTGGACTCAGAGCTCCCACCACAGGAGCTCAGCCCTAATCTCTGGCCTGGGAACCAAGATCCTGCAAGCTTTGTGGCAGGGTAAAAAAAAAAAAAAAAAAGAAAGAAAGAAAAAAAAAAGCAGTACAGTATCAAAGAATAAAAAAGAAAATAAAATTAGAAAGATAAAAAATATATTAGGAAAAATAAAACTGTAGTTGAAACAACTGTAACAAGGTAAAATAAAACTACAAGAGAAAAAAAGAAAAAAAGGGGGGGGCAGAAACAAGCTAAAAGGAGAGAACAGTAAGGTATAAAGAATAAAATAAAATTGGAAGAATAAAAGATTTATTAGGGAAAATAAAAATATAAAAGAATCAGAACAATGCTTCAACAAGGTAAAACAGAACCCCAATCTAAAAGAGGAAAAATGAAAGTAAAAAAGCCTTGGCTATGGGAGTCAAAAAAAGCTTGGCGGAGTTTGGGGGTGGTGGGGTGGGGGTGGTGGTGGAACTGAGTCAGGAGCGTTTAGCGTTGGGCAGGGCCTAGGCAGGGTGACTGTTCAAGTGTGGGGCGGGGCCTCTGCTTAGGACCTGCTCGGAAGGGGAGAGGCAACATGTGCAAAGGAGGGCCTCCAGAGTGTGGAGTTCCTAGGGCCCTGGTTAATGGTGTGTGGGAGGGGTTTAGGCCCAGCACGTTGGAAGGGGTCTCAGAGGGGATCTCTGAGGGTAGAGGTGGGGCCCTGGGTGGGGGGGGCAGGGGTGGGGCTTGGGCTCTGTGCGGCAGGAGGGAGGCTCTGAGGGCAGATGATTAGCTCCAGGAGCCCAGCAGGCGTCCTGGTGCCCAAGTGGACAGGGAGAGCACGGCCCTGTTCCCTTCCATTCCTTTGCGCCTCTCCCCCAGCGTCTCCCCTGTCGTTGCTGGACCCCTAACTGTGTGTGGGTCCCGTTGCTGTAGGAGCCCCTCCCCTCCCTCAGCCACACCTCAGGGGTGCTGGTCCCAGAGTTCCGGCCTTTACTTTTGCTCCCCCTTCCCTCCCTCCCACTCCTTCAGGACCTGTGCTGCTGGAGGGGGCCTCGGTGGGCAGAGCATCAGGCCCAGGATCTCAGCAGGCTCCCGGGGGCCCAAGTGGGCAGGGGAAACCTGGCCACGCTTCTGTTTGATCCTCTGACCTCCCACTGGTTCCCCAATTTCCCTCTTCGGGTGTGGGATCCCTTCCCCTCCCCCAGCCGCCCCTCAGGGGCACCAGTCCTGTCCCACCTCTACTTCCCCTCCCCCTTCACTCCCCCCACACCCCCCCGTCCTACCTGGTTGCTGGGGGTTCCTCCCATCCCCTCAGGTGTCCATGGTCCCCCACCGGTGCCTGGTAGGTGCCCTAGTTGTGAGGAGACGCGAATTCTGCATCCTCCTAGTATGCCATCTTAACTCCGCCCTCTCTGTAATATATTTTTAAAGGATTCTGCTGTGTTGCTAAGCCCAGTTGAAAGTCTTGCCACCAGATACAATTTACTCTGTTTACTATTGGAAAAAGGATGGTAGAACACCTGTTTTGTCTAAAGATATTTCAGTTTCCCTGCCCCTTTGCTTGTGACTTAAAGAATAAACTTTTACACCCAGTTTTCAAACAGATTGTGAAAGGAAAGTGACAATATCTTGTAGATAACTTTTAGTGGATTAAATTGCTGTAGGCTTTTATTGTGTCTCCTATTGCTAGTTTGAAAGGTCTCTTAGGGACTCCTTTTCTTGTCCTTGTTGTTTGATTACTGTTAATTATCTATTAATACCATCTCTATAATGTAGATCTTTAAAAATAAGAGACTAAGCCAGGTCATGTTTCTCCTTTCTGAATTAGTGTTAGAGTCTTAAAGGACGTTGAAAATTGTGGCCAGTTGTAATTTAAAATTTTATTAGCTACAATAACTATTATGCTCATGTTTTTTAAAAATTAATTAATTAATTTTATTTTTGGCTGCGTTGGGTCTTTGTTGCAGCGAGTGGGGGCTACTGTTCATTGCGGTGGCTTCTCTTTGTTGCGGAGCGCGGGCTCAGTAGTTGTGCCTTGCGGGTTCTAGAGCACAGGCTCAGTAGTTGTGGCACATGGGCTTAGTTGTTCCACAGCATGTGGGATCTTCCCAGACTAGGACTCAAACCCGTGTCCCCTGCATTGGCAGGCGGGTTCTTAACCACTGCACCACCAGGGAAGTCCCTCTATGCTCATGTTTTTTGAGTTAATCTCTTGATGCTGAGAAGAGAAATGAAAAGTATAAGGAATGGATTTTGTGTGGCTAGAAAGATCTGGACTGGGTGGTTAGGAGAAAGTTGGCTGCTAAATGATTATCTGTAGGTTGTAAAATGTGACAAATAATAGCTTCGGTTAAATTCAGATTATTGAAACTAGATTCAGTATAACTGCAATAGAATTTGAATATTTTATAATAGAGATGCATTGTTAAAATAAGTAATGTTAGAATGGATATATTAAAAAGCTGGAACTAACTGAAAGATTAGAATAGCATCTAGGTTTTTACTATTTAGTGTTTAAGATTTTTTTATACTTAGATATTCTTTAAGTCTCATATGAAGTCTTGGGTTCTTAGCCCTTGTTCTTCACTTGGGCTTGGATGGAGCAGGGGGAAACTGATTAAGGAATCTATATGAAATGAGATTTCCAGAAAGTGTGGAGACACTAGTGACATGGGAGTTGAGTGGGTAAGGAGAGAGTTCACAGACCCCTGGAAGAAAACTAAGGGTCAGTGACAAGCTTCAACAAAATAAAGGCAGCCAAAAGAACAGACAGAAATCAACACAGCAGTGTATTCTGGGAGAATAGGACCTCAGAACCTTAAAACTGAAGATGGGTTATGTTTGATATTTATAGTTAGCAATCCGGTAAAGTTTACATGAGAAAAGAGATTTTATAATCTGAATACTACTATTTAGGAGAGGGTAATGTGAAGAGAGAGTTGGGGGAATTCCCTGGTGGTCTAGTCGTTAGGACTCTGCTTTCACGGCTGAGGGCCTGGGTTCAGTCCCTGTTTGGGTAACTAAGATCCTGCAAGCAACACAGTGTGGTGCAGCAAAAACAAACAAACAAACAAAAAGCAGCTGAATAGAACTGAAGTCAAAAGTCAAGTAAACTAATAGGAATAGAGAGCATTATATAAGAAGGAAGGCTATATAGTATTTATAAGGAGAGGTGTCTCTGGTTATTATGATATTACAAATTGGTGAGAAGATATATAGGAATTCTTTTTCCATTACAAATGAGTTCTGAGTTAGGATTGTAGAATTTGAAAAGCTAATTATATTCACAGTACCTTACAAATTGGATGTGCTTGATATGTGTATAGTATTGAATTGAATTTACTTTTGGCCCCCAAATTGAGTATGTATTCTAGATCTCAGTGACATTTTGATAGTGTTTTTGTTGTTATTGTGGGGTGTTTTGTTTTTGTTTCCTTTTTGCCATGTTTGCCAAATGAAGAACCGTTAGTTCTTGAGGAGAAAAAAAATCCAATCATTTTAACCAGTCCAGGTTTAAAGATTTACTCCTGTAATCCTTGAACTTAACTTCATTACTCAGGATCATCCAGTGTAGACTTTGCTTTGGCTACGAGGTGTTTTTTTTTTTTAATGGAAATGCATTTCTTTTATTTATTTATTTAATTTTACGGCTGTGTTGGGTCTTCGCCTCTGTGCGAGGGCTTTCTCCATTTGTGGTAAGCGGGGGCCGCTCTTCATCCGGTGCGCGGGCCTCTCACTTCTCGCGGCCTCTCTTGTTGCGGAGCACAGGCTCCAGACGCGCAGGCTCAGTAGTGTGGCTCACGGGCCCCGTTGCTCCGCGGCATGTGGGATCCTCCCAGACCAGGGCTCGAACCTCCTTCCCTTGCATTAGCAGGCAGCCTCCCAACCACTGCGCCACCAGTGAAGCCCCTATGAGGAGTATTTTAGAGATTTTAATGCCTCGTTTGTTTTGTTGCTTTTTCTAATAAGCCCTTCATTAATTTTTCTTTCTTTGACTACTTTTCTGCTTCTCTTCATTTAGTTGGCTTTGTGTTATTTATCATTCCAGAGGATGGTTCAGTTTTCCCATGCTCTTGGCTAACTTCACAAGTTGTTTTTTGGAGGAAGGACTATTAGTGTGGCAACAAAAATACTATTTGTTTAAGCTGAAGCTGTTATACCAAGCAAACGTATTATTTATTTTTTTGAATTCTAGGATTATTGATGTCCTTTTTTGAAACTTGCCACAGCATATTCGTATGTGGGAATAAAAAGCTGGTTGACTAGTGCAGCTGTAGAAAATTTAAAAATCATGCACCAGCTAATCTGCGCTGTACAGACCTGTTGCCTGCCTTCACAGAGCTGGTCCTCCAGGGGAGGTGATAAGACTGTAATTACCATCCCATATGACAGATTGCCTGTAGGAAGTACAGGGTGCTGTTGGTGCATGTAAGTGAGTGACTGTCCTAGACTTGGAGGATCAGAGAAGATTTTCTGTAGGAAAACTTTAACATCAAGTTATAATGATGGCAGTTATGCTTACCACTGAAGCCTGTGGAGTGGAGAGAAAGCTGTTCTGGTAAAGCAGGACTTGAGTATTCACTCCTTAGTAGACCTTTACTCAGTGTACCTCTTTCCCCCTCAAGGTTGGTTGGTTTGTTTGCTTGCTTATTTTTAATATCACAAAACATTCTTTCTTCAAGTCCATATAGGAAGCTGATTTGCCCCATTCCTGTAAAGACCTGAAGCATAATATCTTAATAACTCTTGAAAAGGTAGACCGTCTTTGGTGATTGTAAAAGGAACCTTATCTTCCATAAGAAAACTATTTTCCCCCTTTTCTAGCTTCCTTCACTTTTTCTCAGTTTTCCGTTAGTGGCTGAAGTACTTCGAAACTTAAAAATTGCCCGCCAGGGAAGTACTTCTCCAAATCTATATGATAGACAGGGTCCCTTACGTCTTCAGTCTACCCTATTCTGTGCATAATCAGGGGATTTCTTTTCCCTAACAGTTGTTTAAACTTCTAATATCTGGTAGTTGGTTATTTACTATAAATAAGCATGTTAAGTCTTTAACTGGAAATAAAAGAGATTCAAAGGTAGTCTTTTACGTTTTACTTCTGTTTACTTCTATATTTGATTTTCAGAATGCATATTATAAAGTAGGTATTTATGAAAGTTGGTGTAATGGTATGACATCTTTGATGAGATAATCTTGGAAACAGTTTATTTTGTAGTTAAGTTTATACTCAGGGTTATGTTTATCGTGGCCTTAATTGGGAAACTTGTCAGAGTTTATAGATGATTTTAGTACAGTGGTTCTCAAACTTTAATTGGCGTAAGAATCACCTCAAGAGCTTGTTAAAACAAATTTACATTTCTAACATGCTCTTAGGTGACACCAAGGCTGCTAGTCTGAAGATTCCAATTTGAGAACCACTTCTTTAGGCTTTTTTATAGTCACTAGATGAGCCACAGAACAAAAGGTTACACGTACATTCTCACACATACACGTACATGCACACACACATGATTAAACGGGAATTTTGAAGGATCAAAATAGTTATTTCAGGTCTATCAGATTTTGCATTTATTAACAACGTTACGAGAAGTTTGGATGGCACGTGCCAAGGACATTCCTACATTTGAGTCTTTTGCTTCCTCAGCCTATAATACTTCTCTGCTAGAAACGTGAATGCTCATTTCTCACTTTTTTCAGGTCTTTGCATATATAAAATGACTATCCCCATTTGCTTCCCTGCTTTATTGTGGCCCATAGCACTGAATCACCATATCATGTGTTACATGTTATACTAATTTGTCTCCCTAACTTAGAATCTAAACTCCAAGAGGGCAGGAACGTGTTCCCTGTTTTTTATCCCTAGTGTTCTTGCCTGACATGTAGTATGTGATCAATAAGCATAGATTAAATGAAGAAAAGCAATGTTTGCCTTTTACCTGTGTGAGCTAAATAAGATTTTAAAATATTCATCAGGGTAAGCCTCTTTCCTGGTCCGTTTATGTACTGTTTTACAGAGATAACAGTTGGATGTAACTTTTGGATAGTAAGTGCTTCCCCAAGTGTGGTATATGTGTTCCATTGTTGCTAAAGATGAATCTAACTGATACGTGGACTGACTTTATTTTTCATGTTAATTAGAAAACAAATTTAACAAGTACACTGAGGACCCAACAGGAAACAGGATAGATGGTTCAGCTGAAATATCTTTAAGAAAGAGTCTAGGGCTTCCCTGGTGGCGCAGTGGTTGAGAGTCTGCCTGCCGATGCGGGGGACGCAGGTTCATGCCCCGGTCCGGGAAGATCCCACAGGCCGCAGAGCAGCTGGGCCCGTGAGCCATGGCCACTGGGCCTGCGCGTCCGGAGCCTGTGCTCCGCAACGGGAGAGGCCACAACAGTGAGAGGCCCGCATACTACCAAAAAAAAAAGAAAGAGTGTACTCAAAGATATGGTGGTGATTAAAGGAATACAGGCGGGATGGCAGGATAGCCAGGGCCTAGCAGCAGTGGGAAGCTGCTGCCATGCCTAGGACTGGATGGATACAGGGAAGAAACTGTAATGGAGTGGAGGAAGGGCTGCCTGGCTGGAGCCGTGGTTTTAGAGAAGGGGCGCTTGAGCGGAGGGAGCGCAGAAAGAAAGGCCCTCTCCTCCACCCTCTACTGTCCGGTATCTGCCAGAATCTCTCCTGGGCCAATCCAGAAGCCAGGTGGTTGAGACAGCCAGTCAGAAACGGTGTCAGGGCGGCGCAAATGAAGACCAGTACAGCATCAGATTGGTGAGTTGGTAGATTTTATTGTGTAGGAAAAACTGTTTATTAAGAGAAGTAAAATAAATAGAAAGGAAACCATTAAATAACAACAGGTAAAAATCATGGCTAAAGTTTGGGAAACACTGGGGAAAAAGTTATTAGTCCACATGGTATTCAGCACAGTCCACTATAAAATTTGTTTTTCTGATTCATTAAATAGTATTTTAATATTGTGATATATTTTGATTATTGTCTGATTAGTACTCCACATGTGTGTTTTCCAGATAACTGAATATTAAGTATACATAATTTTATTCACGTCTTGTAGAGGGATTTTTTCCCTGAAATGTATTGTGATTTCCTGAAATGTATCTAATTTCCTAACCTTTTAAATTAGATTAGTGGTTCTCAAACTATAGCGTATACATCAGATTCAACTGGGAAGGTTTGTGAAAACAGGTGAGCCCTATCTCCTGAATTTAGTAGGGCTGGGATTGGGCCTTAGGTAATGCAGATATAAATGGTGAAGGGACCACATCTTGGGAACCACTAGTACTAGGGTATACTGAGTTTAATTTAACTTTTCTTGATGACTTAGGGTCATTTACCCTATAGAGGCATATTGAAGTAAGGGGATATTTCTTTTTTTTTTTTTTTCGGTACGCGGGCCTCTCACTGTTGTGGCCTCTCCCGTTGCGGAGCACAGGCTCCGGACGCGCAGGCCCAGCGGCCATGGCTCACAGGGCCCAGCCGCTCCGCGGCATGTGGGATCTTCCCGGACCGGGGCTCGAACCCACGTCCCCTGCATCGGCAGGCGGACTCTCAACCACTGCGCCAGCAGGGAAGCCCGATATTTCTTTTTAATAACGGTTCCAGGTCAATTTTAGCATCTGTATTTAATTTTGGTGTCAAGTGCATCATGCTGTCATTCATTGTGCCACTAGTAATTCCTCTCTCACTGTAATTTTTTTTAAATTTTATTTTATTTATTTATTTATTTTTGGCTGCATTGGGTCTTTGTTGCTGCCTGTGGGCTTTCTCTAGTTGAGGCAAGCGGGGGCCACCCTTTCCTGTGGTGCAGGGACTTCTCATTGTGGTGGCTTCTCTTGTGGCGGAGCACAGGCTCCAGATGCACAGGCTTCAGTAGTTGTGGCCCATGGGCTCAGTACTTGTAGTGCACAGGCCTAGTTGCTCCACGGCATGTGGGATCTTCCCGGACCAGGGCTCAAACCCATGTCCCCTGCCTTGGCAGGCGGATTCTTACCCACTGCGCCACCAGGGAAGCCCTCTCACTGTAATTTTGTACTAAGCTGCTCTGGGCTGAGACTAAATAAATTGGTTACATTGTAGTTTAGAAAAGAGAAGGTCTCCAAGCAAAGTTCATGAATTTCAACGAAGGAGCTTTTTTTTTTTTTTTTTTTTTTTTTTTAAATCCATTTGACTGTTCAATTTTTGCTGATTATTCTCCACAATACCTAATGCCACATAAGTGACCTTTGGTTAAGTACAGTGCTAATTTTAAGTTGTTCTGTACTTGCCTCCTTCAGTGAGTAGAGATCACAGGAATCTCTGATACTTTTAGTAGCTAAACACCTTAGAGGAAGTCTACGAAAGATTTATTTTACACTAAATTCTTGCTATAGTGCCTTAACATCGCTTTCTATCAAGTGTGTCTTTGTTTTTTTTTCCTATTTAAACTGTGTTATGTATTTTTTTTTTTTTTTTTTTTGCTGTATGCGGGCCTCTCACTGTTGTGGCCACTCCCGTTGCGGAGCACAGGCTCCGGACACGCAGGCTCAGCAGCCATGGCTCATGGGCCCAGCCGCTCCGCAGCATGTGGGATCTTCCCGGACCGGGGCACGAACCCGTGTTCCCTGCATCGGCAGGCAGATTCTCAACCACTGCGCCACCAGGGAAGCCCCTGTGTTATGTATTGAAGGCACTTTCAAGTCTTGGAATATGGGGAGAGGGTAAATAAATATTTAAATATAAGTAATTAGCAAAATAATAAACATGAATGTTTCTATAAATATTAAATCTTGGAGTAGGTATAGAATCTTTCTTTCCAAAGAAACTAATACTGTGTAACGTTGGCATAGAAAAGGGAAACAGTGAATTTGTGTTTTTCAGTAGTGAGTACTCTAGGGTTGCTGGCTTCATGTGTTAGAGATCTTACACAATGTAGATCTGTTCAAAGTTTCTGTTTGGAGGAAAAGTAATTTATTCCCAGTTGTTACCTACAGCTTTTCAGATAATCAGGAAAATACTATTCAAGTGCTCATATCAGAGGTGTCTTCCATCTTTCCTATTGACAGAATTTTTCAAGGCCTCTTTGTCTTGGGTTTGCTTTCAAGGTTTATGTGTTCTGCCTTAACTTTACTGTTTTTTTTTGTACCTGCTGATTCATTCTTTCCCTTCCATGACTTTCTGTCTGAAATCCTATTCTGTGAAGGGAATTGTTGCCTAAAACTGATTACCTCACCCCAGCTTGTTTCTAATTTTTTTTTCTCATTAGTAATAAAATTATCAGTGTATGTTTCTGTTAATATTTAGTAAATTGTGAAGTGCTTTCACATTACTTCATTTGATCTTCATTATAATTCCTATCAGGTAATAGTGGGAGAGAGTGTTTCTTATTTTACCTAGAGTAAATCATAGTACAGCCTACCAACCCTGAAGTCTATGCTTTTACTCTATCCTAGATATACCACAGCAGTTGTGTTTGTACCTGGGCAAGTTACTTAACTTCATTGTCTCTCTTCATCTGTAAAGTGGCACGGTTAAAACCAATTTCATAAAATTATTGTGAGGATTAAATTGAATAATATGTTTAAACTGCTGAGAACAGTGTCTGTTCTGTGATGAATGTTAATAATGCTGGTAGTTGTTATACCACATCTTTTTCTCCCTTTAAAAGTTACTGTAATAAAATTCTTGGTTTTCAGGCAACATTTGATATAACAAAATTTTACCATCAAAAAAAAAAAAATCTTAGGGCTTCCTTGGTGGCGCAGTGGTTGAGAGTCCGCCTGCAGATGCAAGGGACACGGGTTCGTGCCCCGGTCCGGGAGGATCCCACATGCCGTGCAGCGGCTGGGCCAGTGAGCCATGGCCGCTGAGCCTGCGCGTCCAGAGCCTGTGCTCTGCAACGGGAGAGGCCACAACAGTGAGAGGCCCGCGTACCGAAAAAAAAAAAAAATCTTAGATTATTTCTTGAGTTTATTACGTTGGATTAGTTGTCTTATTGCCTTTTTAAAATTTCTCATTTTTATTTGACTAAATTTTCTTAAAGAATGTGCAATAAAATATTTGAGGAAGCTGTTGAAGGTATTTATTGCCTCTTTTAATATGCTGGGATCAAGATGGATGCCTTTTGTCTGGAATTGTAACATTTTAGTGCATATCTTATTACTAAATCTAAAATTTATATTGCTTAGTTGAAGACCTGTGGGAGTTTTTTAAAGATTAGAATAATATGGCCATTTGGGACAATTATTGGCTCATGGACATATGCATATGAAAGAAAGAAAAAAGTAGGAATTTCATAAAGTTTAGAATTTGTAAAATACATTATGTCAACATTAACTCATGTAACTGAATTTTAGGAAACTTTGTTGGAAACAGTTGTGTTTTGCTTGGCATGGCTTTCTGTAAATAGGTACTTATTTAAAAGATAAATTTCTAAAACTGCCTTACATGTCTTCCCCCCAACAGGGCATTCTCAGCAGGGTTACAGAATCTGTTAAGAATATTGTGCCAGGATGGCTACAGAGATACTTCCACAAGAATGAAGATGTATGTAGCTGTTCAACAGACACAAGAGAGGTGGCACAGTGGCCGGAAAATAGGGAAGATGACCATATAGTATATGCTGGTGAGGAGAACCCTAACATTCATGATGGGAGACTCACTCCTGAGCCAACAGTCAGTAATACAGAAGGTAAATAGAATGTGGGTGTTTTGTTGTGAATGATAGGTTTTCATGCCTTAATTTAAAGTATGTTTATGTTACCTGGCTGTGGTAAATCTAATCATGTAGTACAGAAATGATGTTGGAGGAGGGTGGTGATCACCTTCAAATTAGAAATCTTTTTTATTTATCAGCTTTTCTGTTTATTAAGGGAGGCTGAAACACTGTATCAGTTGAGAGTGCCAGCTCTGCTGTTAGACTTTGGGTTTAAATTTTCACACCACCGATTGTTAGCCATGTGGCTTTGGTCAAGATAATCTTTGTTCTCCTCTGTACCCTCAGAAATGGTTTTGAAAAAAGTAAAGGTGAAGCCCTTTGAGTAGGTCATGGCACTAAGGAGCAGCGTGGCGGTGCTTCCCACAGCACACGGACTTGGGTACGGTGTCACTGCCGTTGTCTCCTGTCCTCTGCAGCTAGTGCAACTGGGCCACTTCATTAATCTTACCGCTGAGTGACCCCGCATTTTAAATGCTTGTTTGGATCCATTTATGGCATTTTTGTGGGTTTTACAAGTATTAAATAGCTTCAGTGTAACCCATGAATGTGACATATTTGGGACTATTACTCTGTCATTTCACTTTATATATTATTTACAGCTTTAGTGAGATGTACTTCACATAACAATAGGACTCACCCATTTAAATTGTATAGTTCAGTGGTTTTGGGTATATACAGAGTTGTTCAGTCACCACAGTCAGTCTTAGAACATTTTAATCACCATCCTTCCCTCCCCATCACCGCAGAATCCTATACCCATTAGTAGTCCCTCCCCGTCCCTACCCCTCCAGCCCTAGGCAACCACCAGTCTGTATACTGGACATTTCATATAAATGGAATCATAACATATGTGATCTTTTGTAACCGGCTTCTCTCACTTAGCATCATGTCTTCAGGGTTCATCCATGTCATAGCGTCTGTCAGAACTTCCTGTTTATTGACAGGTAATAGCTCATGGAATGGAGAAACTACATTTTATTTGTCCATTCATCCGTTGATGGACATTTGTGTTGTTTCTACTTTTGGGGTATTATGAACAGTGCCACTTTGAGTGTTCCTGTGCACGTTTTTGTGTGGATATGTTTTCTCTTGGGTATATACCTAGGAGGAGAATTGCTGGGTCATCTGGTAATTTTACATTTTGAGGAAAAAGTATTTTTCTAAAGTGGCTACACCATCTTACCTTCCCACCAGCGGTGTATGAAGAATGCAGCTTCTTTACAACCTCACAAATACTAATTTTCCTTTTTTCAAAAACATAAATTATACCTGTTTTGGTAGACGTGAAGTGGTATCTCATTGTGTTGATTCGCATCTCCCTGATGACTAATAATGAGCATCTTTTCATGCTTATTGGCCATTTATACATCTTTGGAGAAATGGCTATGCAGATCCTCCTTTTCCATTTTTAACTGGGTTATTTGTCTTTTTATAGTTGAATTGAAAGAGGTCTTCACATATTCTGGATATAAGCCCTTACCTATATATGATTTGCAAGTATTTTCTCCTATTCTGGCTTCTTGATGGTGTCCTTTGAAGCACAAAATTTTAAATTTTGATGAAGTCCACTTTATCCCTCAAGTATATGTTTCTTTCTGTTTATATATTTTTTCTTTCACTACATGTTTTGACTTACTTATAATTATAAAAAATTTTTTCAAACTCTGAAATCTTGTCTTGCCTAAATAATTGATGTGGATATGTGCCTATTAATTTTGGTATACTTAGTAACTTATTTTCCTGCCTGATTTGCTTATAAGGGAAAACTAGTGAGGGTGAAATGGGCTGAAAGAGTGATTCTTATTTGGGAGAAATGGCAAATCTAAGTTTTCTTAGTGATATTCAGTTTGGCTTAGTCTTCAAATCCTTGCTTATTTTTATTAGAGTAACTTAGGGAGTTTTAATATCTGTACTGTTCAAGGTTTCTTTCTAATACATTACCAGCAATCATCTTGAGTTTTTTTTTGGTAGATCTCTAAGGTGACTGCTTCTATATTGTTCTCTTTTCTGGACATCAGATGGGACCACAGCTTCTCTCTTTCTTTTGACTGGAGACTTTTAGTGTGCAGCAGCATATATCTACAGTGACTGAAACCTTCTTTTGCATCCTAATAAGTATGCTTGTGGGGATTAACTAACTTGAAGAATTTAATTCAGGTGTGAGATTAATGGCGTTACTCATTGTACATCTGTAAAGTTCTTTTTTGTTTGTATTTTCATTGAAATTATGGAATTAATTCAGTGGTCTGCCAAGGTTAATTCCAACTTGGATTTTATTCATTATATTATTAGGTTTGCAAGGTAGCTTTTCTGTTATGTGTATATTACACACACCTTTGTGAATAACTCCTAAATTTAAATTATTGTGGAAATTTTCAAACTACAAAAGTAAGGAGGATAGTCCAATGAACCTCCATGTACCTGTTACCCAGCTTCAAAGACAACCAGCTTATGGCTGACTTTGTTTTCTTTATCCCCACATCTATTCACCTACCTTCTCAGTCTAACTCCCCTGATTTTTTAGAAGCAAATTGTGAACAGCTTTCTGATACTAACTTCAAAAACTTGATGGCATTTTCCCTCTGTCTTGTCTAAGAGCTGACTTCTGCTCCTATCTTAAAATCGGTAAGTTCCAGGCAGTTCTCTTCTCACAATCTGCCTCCACCTTTCTCAAAGGATTTATTCAACAGTTGCGGTCACATAATGTGTGCCTACAGTACTGTTGATAACTCCCCAGTATGATGAATATAGATCTTACTAGATGTAGCAAATCAGTTTATGTTTACTCTGTGAAACATTACTCTTAAATTTGACAATGCATTCTCAGAACAACTTAGATATACTTGCTCTTACAGTAGTGTAAAATTATCAAAAGTTTAAAATAATTTAGATATAACAGTCCTGAGTGTTGTCTACTAAATAGTAATTTCACCACTGTAACTTCTGTGTTAATAGTAACTGGAGCTGGAGAGTATAGGACATTCTTCAAATAGCACAGTGCAGTACGACAGTTATAGAATCTGTGGCCCCTTTCAGATCTGTTGTCTGCAGCTGTCTGCTTATATGTACCTCCTTGTACTGACTGTCTTAATGATGGTGAGCCATTAGGTGTCTAGATTTCTTCTCCTAGGGTAATGAAATGGATCAATGAGGAGAACCTCAAATAATGTACATGTTAGATTTTTATGGATTCAGTAAGAGTTCAGGCCTCTGAGAGCCCCACAGTGACATATCTAATATGCTAGTCAGCAGTAGATTGAAGTTGTAGACTACATTGGCTGATTGATACTGTGTGATCATAAGTGTCCTCCTAGAAACTGGGCATTTATGGCTGATGTGAATCTGTGGATGATGTGGCCTTATTTAGTCTTATGATCCCAAAATGCGTCCTTTATTGAGCCTGATTTGGAGGCGTTAAGGAAGCTCTGTAAATATAAAAAACTGGCTTTGCTATTAGCAGCATACCTTCCAGTTGAAATATCATACTAGATTTCTTTTTTCTCCATAGCTTCTGTATATACTAGATTTAGTAAATGTCTGCCAATATCTAGAAAGTTGTCCTGTCACTTTTATCCTACAGGATAAACTGCTGTAGGGGTGAGAGAATGGGTAAGTAAAAAGCACTTTTAGGGGGCTTCCCTGGTGGCGCAGTGGTTGGGAATCCGCTTGCCAATGCAGGGGATACGGGTTCGTGCCCCGGTCCGGGAAGATCCCACATGCCGCGGAGCGGCTGGGCCCGTGAGCCATGGCCGCTGGGCCTGCGCATCCGGAGCCTGTGCCCCGCAACGGGAGAGGCCACAACAGTGAGAGGCCCGCATACCACAAAAAAAAAAAAAAAAAAAAAAAAAAAAAGCACTTTTAGGATATAACATACTACAAAATTAGAATATTTAATACTCTAAGAAACATTTCAGCCTGTATGTATATGAATCCTGACTGCAGAGAAATTGAAATATGATCATCTTGAGATGCCAGTAGGTTTAAATGCCAATGCCAGTAGATTTCGAAGCTCCAGACAGTTTCTGTCTTAACTTGAGCAAGCTTGATAAGAAATTATTACATATACATTAAATTCTAATTCCCCATTCCTGCTCCACCCCAGCCGCTGGCAAACACCATTGTAGTTTCTCTATGACTTTGACTACGTACCTCATATGAGTAGAATCATACAGTATTTAATCTTTTGGGACTGACTTATTTCACTCAGCAGAGTGTCTTCAAAGTTCATTCACATTATTGTAGCATATATCAGAATTTATTTCCTTTTTAAGGCCGAAGAATATTCACTGTATGTATTTACCACATTTATTTATTCATTCATCTGTTGATGGACACTTAACGTTACTTCCACCTTTGGCTCTTGTGAGTAATGCTGTTAGGAACATGGTTGTACGCATCTCTTTGAGACTCTGCTTTCAGTTCTTTTGGATATATACCCAGAAGTGGAATTGCTGGGTCATATGTTAATTCTATTTTTAATTTTTTGAGGAACCACCATACTGTTTTCCACAATGGCCGCACCCATTTTACATTTCCTCTCAACAGTGCACAAGGTTTCTAGCTTCTCCACATCCATGCCAACATTACTTCCTTTTTTCCTGATAGTAGCTGTCCTAATGAGTGTGAAGTGGTATCTCATTGTGGGTTTGATTTGCATTTTTCTGATGATTAGTGATGCTGAGCATCTTTTCATATGCTTGCTGGTTGTATATTATCTTTGGAGAAATGTTTGTTCAAGTCCTTTGCCCAGTTTTTAATCAGGTTATTTGATTTGTTGTTATTGTTGTTGAGTTGTAGGAGTCCTTTATATGTTCTAGATATTAACCCCTTATCATATATATGACTTTCAAACATTTTCTACCATTCTGTAAGTTGCCTTCTTACTCTTGATTGTGTCTTAGTGCACAAAAATTTTTAAGTTTTATATAGTCCCACATGTCTTTTTTCTTTTGTTGCCTGCCATATCTAAGAAATCACTGCCAAGAATAATGTCTTGAAGCTTTTCTCTGTTATTTTTCCTATAAGTTTTATAGTTTTGGGTCTTACGTTAGGTCTTTAAAACAGTTTGGGTTTATTTTTGTATATAGTGTAAGGTAAGGGTCCAGTTTCCCTCTTTTGCCTGTGGGTATCCAGTTTTCCCAAAATTATTTGTTGAAGAGACTGTCCTTTCCCCATTTATTGACTGGTCTTGGCACTGTGTCAAGGATCATTTGACCATGTATGCAAGGGTTTATTTCTGGGCTCTCTATTCTTTTCCATTGGTCTACCTGTCTGACTTTATGCCAGCAGCATACTTTTGATTACTGTTTTGTAATAAGTTTTTGAAATCAGGAAGTGTGAGATCTCCAGTGTTGTTCTTTTTCAAGATTATCTTGGTTATAAGTGGTCCCTAGAGATTCCATAGGAATTTTAGGGTGGATTTTCCTATTTTTGTCAAAAAAAAAGTCATTGGTTTTTTTTTTTTAAAGGAATTGCATTGAATCTGCAGATCACTTTGGGTAGTATTGACATTTTAACAGCATTAGGTCTTCCAACCTAAGAACATGGGATGTCTTTCTATTTATTTACATCTTCTTAAATTCCTTTCAGCAATGTTTTGTAGTTTTCATCATGCAAGTCTTTCACTTCCTTCCTTAGTTAATTCCTAAATGTTTTATTCTTTTTGAAGCAATTAATAATGGAATCATTTTCTTTATTTACTTTTTAGATTGTTCATTGTTAGTGTTTAGAAACAAACCTGATTTTTGTATGTTGATTTTGTATTCTGCCACTTTGCCGAATTTGTTTATTCTAACACTTTTTTTGGTGGAATATTTAGGGATTTATGCTTATAAGATATATCATTTGAAAACATAATTTTATTTCTTCCCTTCCAATTTGGATGAATTTAGTTTCTTGCCTTATTACTCTAGCTAGAGTTTCCAATCCTGTGTTAAATGGATGGGGAATGCAGTCATTCTTCTCTTATTCCTGGTCTTGGAGGAAAATCAGTCTTTTCACCATTAGGTATGATGTTAGCTGTTAGTTTTTCATATATATGGCTTTTGTTATGTTGATGTTTCCTTCTAGTCTTATTCGAGTGTTTTTGTCTGCACTTTTTTTTTTTTTAATGTAATAGCACTTTGAAACTAAATAATCCAGAATTATTTTGCATTGCTTAAGCTGGTAAATATTTTTGAAGACAAACTTTTAGAAAGATAGTATTGATACATAGAAGAAGATTACAGAGTAATTTCAAGTAGCAAATACAGTCAAGCACCACAGTAAAGAATAGCAGACTCTTCTTACTCTTACTAATTGGGGACAGTTAATGTAGGGATGCAAGGAATCATTAATCATTAGGGAATTATTAATATAATTTAGCATGTCAATAGGTGAAATGAGGTTGTAAATTGTTTCTTTCAGGTAGATACTAAATAGGCATTTGCTAAAACTTAAAAATCTATTGTTCTTTATTTCTACTTGGAATATGGAAACCACTGCTTAATATGTCAGTCATCCACAGGCCAGAAATCATGTGTCATGGTGAAACAATAGAAGCATTTTTTTAAATGTGATTTTTCAAGTGATTTTTGACTAAATTATTTTGTAGAATATGGGTGGAGATTCTGGGTTCCGTTGTCTTCCTCTGGGAAGTATTGATTCTTGTTTCAGGAAGCAGTTGTTACTGAATGATCATTTTGAACTCTTACATGGTTTTATGTTTTATTAATGTCCATCTGTGGAAAATCCAAGGTGTGTGTTAAGTCCCCTAAAGTGGTGGGATTTAGCCTCCAAACTCTGTCTCCTCTGTGGCTTTTTAGGTGGGTTTGCAGCAGGTCTTGTTCTAGGACATGGCCCTTAGTCTCAAGGGAAAGCTCTTCTGGTATCTCAGCTGAATGTCAGGGATTTAAGGAGGTGTTTATGGGATCTCTAAATTCTGGCAGTCTTGGAACTTCACTGTCCTCAGCACTGCTTTTTTCCCCTAGCACTGGTCAACCTTCTAGTAGCTGTTTTCTCAATTTCATAGCAGCTGCTATTTGGTAAGCCTTAGGTGGTCTTGCTCTGTGTATGTATAGCCCGTCCACGCTCTGGACACTCCTGTGTAGACTTCTGGAGGCCCCTTCCTGTGTAGTTTTCTACTGTCCAGTGCCCTTAATTCTGATTTGTGCCTACTGTATTTTGCTTTGACTCCATCTCTCTCTGCCAGGTCTGGAAATGTTCCTAGACAGCTGGGTAGTGATAGGGCTCACTGTAAGTTTTTCTTGTATGTTTTCTGTTGTCTGAAAGTTGTTACCTCATATATATTGTCCACTTTTATAGTTACTTACAGTAAGAAGGGCTAGTCTAGGGCCCCACTAATTCCAGCCTAACTGGAAGAGAGTCTTTTGGAAACTTGACAAATGATTCTAAAGTTCTTAAAAATACACCAGAAAATGAATAGAGAAATCCTGAAAAAGAGTAAGGGAAATGTGATGTAAGTCAGAGTAACTTTTATAGGCACTAAATGTGTTATAAAGCTATAGGATTTAAAACATTATGGTACTGGTATAGATATATATCGTTGGGGAAGGCCTCTTCGAATTTACTATGTGGTAGAGGTGGCTTCTCGATCAGTGAGGAAAAGATGGCTTACTTAAGAAGATTATTTTAGAATATAAACAGACTAACCATTTGGAAAACAATGAAGATAAATCATTCCCTCGCTACTTCATCATAACTAATTCCATATGGAGTCAAGATTAAACATTATATTGAAATAAAAGCAATACTACCAAAAAGAAGAGAGTAAAATTTTTTATTTCTTAGTCTTGGAATGGTAGAAGTCTCTGTTAAAATACATATTATTTTCTGTATTACAAAGGACACCATCAAAAAAATACTGGTTTCAACCAACAGTGAAAAAAATTAGTTGTGATATTTCAGGTCATGTCACACTAATCTTACTGATCAAAAAGAAACTAGATTGGACTAATTTTTTTTTAACATCTTTATTGGAGTATAATTGCTTTACAATGTGGACTAATTGTATTAGCAAGATAAACTATATTAATGAGTAGTTAACAGAAGAAATATAAATGACCAGTGAATAGGGAAGGGTGCTCAATATGTCATTTAAATAAATGCAGGTAGTAATGATGCCATTGGACACAGTAGATTGACAGAAATCAGAAAAGGTTATTATTATCCAGTATTGGAGAGCATGGGGGAAATATACATTGTCATTTACTGTTTATGCAGTAAAGCTTAACAGAAAACCTTTGGATCCACAGTATCTCTCATAAGCAAAAGTGAGCATGTACTCTGATCCAGTAAGACAGGGCAGTTCCACAAATTATTGTTTATCCATTGATTCGCAGGATACCTTGCACTACTTAGGCTGCTTTATGGGCCCAATTTCAGACTTACAGAGTCAGATTTTTTGTGGGTCACTTAGGCATATTTCTTAAATAATTTCTCCTCGTGTTTCTCTTACATATTTAAAGAACCATGGATTTATCCAAAAAGAATACAGTCTGCAAATATAAGTGTTTGTATGTTTGATAGAATATTGAGAAAACAATTACATAAATAATTATGCGAAATCAGTCAGATAAAATAGAATGTGGTCTTCACATGGAATGTGCTCTGTGTGTGGAGACAAAATTATACGATAAATGAAAAAAACAAGTCACAGAACATAATGCATAAGCATGATTATGTGATTAGGGAAAATGTATATGCATATAGAATGTCTGAGAGGATATACAAATTTTTTTGAGATATAATTGATTTACAGTATTATATGTTTCAGATGTACAGCATAGTGATTCACAGTTTTTAAAGATTATTCTCCCTTTATCATTATTGTAAAATATTGCTTATATTCCCTGTGCTATACAATAAATATGTCCTTGTAGTTTATACATTTTATATGTAGTAGTTTGTATCTCTTACTATCCCTACCCCTGTCTTGCGCCCACCCACTTCTCTCTCTCTCCACTGGTAACTACTAGTTTGTTCTCTGTATTTGTGAGTCTGTTTCTTTTTTGTAATATTCATTAGTTCTATTTTTTAGGTTCCTCATGTAAGTGATATCATACACTGTTTGCCATTTGCTGACTTATTTCACTAAGCATAATAATATAATACTCTCTAATACTCTCCATCTCCATCCATGTTGACGCAAAATGGCAAAATTTCATTCTTTTTTTATTAACTGAATAACATTCCATTGGAGGATATACAAATTTAATAGGGGTTGTTTCTGGAGGGATGGACTTACCTTTTTGTTTCATGACTTTCTTATATAGCTTCGTTGCTTTTATTTTTCCATGAGCAGATTTTATTGTTTTTTTTTCTTATTGAGCACATTTTATAATACCAATTTGAGAGAAGTCAAGAACCTTGTACTTTTAGAAGTTTATTTGATAATGAAGTATATTTTGACACTAGGTTAGGTAAATATCAGTTAGTTGAAACTTTGGCTAAAGAATATCTTAAATTGGGCTTATGGGAGGCTTCAGTGTTTTGAATTGAAGCTATATTTATCATACAGTATATTTTCTTGAAACAAACACTGTTTTGTTTTGACAGTGTATTGCTTTTTCTAAGTTGAGTATTCATAATATTAATGCTTTTCTTTTGAGAACCCTCAACAACTAGTACTGCTTCAAATTATCCAGATGTATTAACAAGGCCTTCTCTCCACCGGAGCCACCTGAATTTCTCCATGTTGGAATCTCCTGCATTGCACTGTCAGCCCTCCACATCTTCGGCATTCCCAATTGGCAGTTCTGGATTTTCCCTCGTAAAGGAAATTAAAGATTCTACCTCTCAGCATGATGATGATAACATCTCAACCACCAGTGGTTTTTCTTCAAGAGCTTCTGACAAAGGTATTCTTGGCATTTGGTAGTAAAAATAAATTTCGTGGGATAAGTTTTCCTCACTTGGTTGTCATTTTCATTTTCTATTTATAAAAATATAGGCCTTGTAATTAGGGGCGTTACTATGCATTGCATATTTTTGTTTCAGATATAGCTGTTTCAAAGAACACTTCAGTGCCACCTCTGTGGTCCCCAGAGGCTGAACGCTCTCATTCACTCTCACAGCACACTGCCACCAGCTCAAGAAAACCAGCATTCAATTTGTCTGTCTTTGGAACACTTTCTCCTGTGAGTAGTCATTTGATTTGATTTAACCACGTTAGTTTTGAGTGTTTATTGCTTATAATTTATCATTATGTTTTTGTGCAGTCACTTGGGCATTCTTCAGCTCTTAAAACAAGTCAGCTTGGAGATTCTCCTTTTTACCCTGGAAAAACGACATATGGTGGGGCAGCAGCTGCTGTAAGACAGTCTAAACTACAAAACACACCCTATCAGGTTGGTTTGAATAGGAGGAGGATTCGTAACCTTTTTTTTTTATATATATAATCAATAAGTAACTATTGGCACTCAGAGTTTTGGTTTAGTTATTCTTTGGTGAAATGATAGAACTCTGGATTACACTCTTTTCATTTAAGGGCTATATTAATATTATTTGAGACCCAAGGGAACATTTTATACATTATTTGTGATTTATTTATTCATTCACTCATTCATTCATTCATATATTTATTTATGGCTATGTTGGGTTTTTGTTGCTGCACACGGGCTTTCTCTAGTTGTGGTATGTGGGCTTCTCTTGTTGCGGAACATGGGTTCTAGGTGCGCGGGCTTCAGTAGTTGCAGCACACGGGCTCAATAATTGTGGCCTGTGGGCCCTAGAGTGCGCGGGTTTCTGTAGTTGTGGATACAGACTCAGTAGTTGTGGCTTGTGGGCTCTAGAGTGCAGGCTCAGTAGTTGTGGTGCATGGGCTTAGGTGCTCTGTGGCATGTGGGATCTTCCCCAGCCAGGGATTGAACCTGTGTCTGCCACATTGGCAGGTGGATTCTTTTTTTAAAATTTATGTATTTTTTGGCTGCGTTCGGTCTTTGTTGCTGAGCGCGGGCTTTCTCTAGTTGTGGCGAGTGGGGGCTACCCTTCGTTGCGGTGCGCAGGCTTCCCACTGCAGTGGCTTCTCTTGTTACAGACATGGGCTCTAGGCACACGGGCTCAGTAGTTGTGACTCGCAGGCTCTAGAGTGCAGGCTCTGTAGTTGTGGTGCACGGGCTTAGATGCTCCGTGGCATGTGGGATCTTCCCAGACCAGGGCTCAAACCTGTGTCGCCTGCCTTAGCAGGCAGATCCCTAACCACTGCACCACCAGGGAAGTCCCTGTGTGTGTGTGTTTTAGGAAGTATGATGATTAATTCCTTTTTTAAAAAAATTGAGGTATGGGCTTCCCTGGTAGCGCAGTGGTTGAGAGTCCGCCTGCTGATGCAGGGGACGCGGGTTCGTGCCCTGGTCTGGGAAGATCCCACATGCCGCGGAGTGGATGGGCCTGTGAGCCATGACCACTGAGCCTGTGTGTCTCCGCAACGGGAGAGGCCACAGCAGTGAGAGGCCTGCGTACCACCAAAAAAAAAAAAATTGAGGTATAATTTACATGTAGTAAAATTTACCCTTTCCACAGTATTTGAATTTTAACTAAACACATACAGTTGAGTAACCACTTCTGCAATCAAAATACTGAATAAGCATTTCCATCACCCCAGAATATAACCTTGTGCATCTCTGTAGTCAGCCCTTCTTCCTTCTTCTACCTCTTGGCAACCACTGATCTGTTTTCTTTCCCTGTAGTTTTGTTTTTTTCCCAGGATGTCGTAAATCTAATCACATACTGTGTAGTTTTCTGAATGTGGCTTATTCTGCTTAGCATAATGTATGTAAGATCAGTCTCAGTATTTGCATATATCAGTAGTTCCTTTTTATTGCTGAGTTATTGTTTATCTGCTCACCAGTGACAGGATGCTTGGGTTGTTTCTAATTTTTGTCCATTGTGAATGAAGCTGCTATAAACATTAATTTTCATTTCTCTTGGGTAAATACCTAAAAGTTGGACTGCTAAGTCACATGGTAAATATACATTAATTTTATAATAAACCATGAAAGTGTTTTCCAAAGTGGCTGCTACCACTTTGCATTCTCACCAGTATTATAAGTGTGTTCTGATCAGCACTTGTTATCGTTAGTGTTTTGTTTATTTCAGGCATTCTAGTGGGCGTGTAGTGATAACGCTAACTCACTGTGGTTTTGCATTTCCCTAATGACTAATGATGTTGGGGCATCTTTCCATGTGCTTATTTACCATCAATATATCTTAGGTGAAGTACGTGTTCAAATCTTACTGCCCATTAAAAAAAAAATCTAAAAACATTTTTCACTGAGTTATAATTAATATAGAATATTAGTTTTAGATGTGCAACGTAGTGATTTGATATTTTTATACATTATGAAACAACTGTATTAAGACCAGTTATCATCCATCACCATACAGAGTTGTTAAAATATTACTGACTATATTCTCTGTGTGTATGCTACATCCCTGTGACTTATTTATTTTATAGCTGAAGTGTACACCTATTAATCCCCTTCACTTTTTTTGTCTGTCCCTTTTGCCCATGAAAAAAAAATTTTTTTTTCTTATTAGTGAGTTTTGAGAGTTCATTATTCAAGATGTAAGTCCTTTATTAGATATATGTTTTGCAAATATTTTCTCCCATTCTCTGGCTTGTCTGAACAATATCTTGTCAAGAGCAGTTTTTACTTTTGATGACATTCAGCATATTGTTTTTTCTTCCTTTTATGGTTCACGTTTTTGGTGTCATATCTAAGAAATTTTTGCCTAACCCAAGGTCACAGAGACTTCCTTCTGTTTTCTTTTAGAAGCTTTATAGTTTGAGGTTTTAATTTGGATCTGTGATTCATTTTGAGGTAAAATGTTTGTGTGTGATATGATGTGTGGATCAAGATTCATTTTTTTAACATATGGATTTTCATTTTTTCTAGTCCTATTTGTTGATAAGACTGTACTTTCTCCATTGAATTGCCTTTGCACCTTTTATGAAAATTAGTTGACCATATATGTGGCTCTATTTCTGGACTTTCTGTTCTTTTCCATTGATGTGTGTGTGCGCGTGCACATATGTATGTGTGTGTATATATATATATATATACACACACACACACACACCTATCTTTTGTCAACACTATCCTTTTGGCTTGACTACTATATCTTTATGTTAAGTCTTTTTTTTTTTTTGGTGGTACACGGGCCTCTCACTGCTGTGGCCTCTCCCTTTGCGGAGCACAGGCTCCGGACACGCAGGCTCAGCGGCCATGGCTCACGGGCCCAGCCGCTCCGCGGCATGTGGGATCTTCCCGGACCGGGGCACGAACCCGTGTCCCCTGCATCCGCAGGTGGACTCTCAACCACTGCGCCACCAGGGAAGCCCTATGTTAAGTCTTGAAATCAAGTAATCTGAGTCTACCAAACCCCCCTGCCCCCGCCCAAGATTGTTTTGGCTTTTCTAGTTCCTTTACTTTTTCATAATTTTAGAATTACCTTATCAGTTTCCACAAATCTGGGATTCTGATTGTGATTGCATTGAATCTAAAGATCAATTTGGGGAGAATATACATCTTAACAAAATTGAGTCTTCCAATCAGTGAACACAGTATGTCTCTCCATTATATAGGTCTTTTTATTTCTTTCATCAGTGTTTTGTAGTATTCATCACACAGACCTTGCACATATTTTGTTGGATGTATACCTAAGTATTTTATGTTATTTGGTATTAGTCAACAATAAATAGCCTGAATAGTCTATTCAGTCAATTGAATTCATAGTTAAAGTACTTTCCACCCAAGAAAACTTCAAGCCCAGATAGCTTCCCTGGCAAATTCTACCAAACATTTAAGAGAAAAATATTACCAATTTCATACAAACTTTTCCATACAATAGGAAGGCATACTTCCCAACACATTTATGAGGCCAAATTACCCTGATATTAAGCCGGACAAAGACATTGCAAGAACTCTACAAACCAGTATTTCTCATGAATTACCTACACAAGCCTTTTCAACAGATATTTGCAAATTGCACCCAGTATATATAAAAAGGATACTACATTATGATGAAGTGAGGTTTATCCTGGGAATGCAAGGTTGGCTTAATATTTGAAAATTAATGTGATCTACTATGGAAACAAACTAAAGAAAAAAAACTGAATGAACATCTCCACAGATACATAAAACACATTTGACAAAATCGAACATCCATTCATGGTAAAAATTTTCAGTGACCTAGGAATAGATGGGAACCTACTCAACCTGATAAATTTTATCTACAGAAAGTCTTCGGCTAGCATCGTACTCATGGTGAAAGCTTAATATTTTCTTCCTAAGATCAGGAAGAGGGGCTTCCCTGGTGGCGCAGTGGTTGAGAATCCGCCTGCCGATGCAGGGGACGCGGGTTTGTGCCCCGGTCTGGGAAGATCCCACGTGCTGCGGAGCGGCTGGGCCCGTGAGCCATGGCCGGTGGGCCTGTGCGTCCGGAGCCTGCGCTCCGCAAAGGGAAAGGCCACAACAGTGAGAGGCCCGTGTACCACAAAAAAAAAAAAAAAAAAAAAAAAGATCAGGAAGAGAACAAGGTTGTCTGCTGTCACCGCTCCTGATCAGTGCTGTGCTGCAGGACCTAGCGAAAGCAAGAGCACAGAAATACAAGGCACCCTGATTAGAAAGGAAGAAGTAAAAATGACTCCTATTCGTAGACAACGTGCTTGTCTACATAGAAAAACTTAAGAAGCACCAAAAGTTGTCAGAACTTACAAATGAGTTTAGCAAGGTCACAGAATAAAGGTAAACATACAAAATCAGCTGTATTTACATGCGTATATTAACAGAACAATTGGAAATTGATAACTTTTTTAAAAACATCAATTTAAGGTAAATTGCATCATTCTGTGCTTTGTCCCAAGAGCTACTTGATCATAAAAGTCCGGTTTCATGTGTATGTTGTCATGGTGCTTACATTACAGGTTTTGACCTTTTAAAGATGGAGGTGTAATAATACTTTAAGCCTGTAGGCTTTTGGAGAGGGAGATCCTTTTGAGGATGATAATCCATGATATAGAAGTGACACAAAAGCAAGTATATATGAAGATTGTGTTTCGTCCTTAGGAGTAGTTTCTTTCTTAAGTAGAGGATGCTTCTATATGTAATTGACAGTAATTATGAGTCTTATTTCTGAGTGTGTTGTTCATGAAGGGCAATCTTTTGTTTCTTAAAGTGTTAACTGGATGTTGGAGTTACACAGGGAGTTTCTTCTAGAGCTTAAACTGGATCATATTACTCTTTTTCACAAAATTTTTACAGTTAAAATAGTTCAGCGTGTATTAGAAGATAAGATGAAGTATGCCTGTGATTCATGGAACAGTCCAAGTCAGAGTATATTTCTGCTGCTTCCTCCTCTGTTTCTCGTATCAAATCCTGTACATTTTAATGCTGAGTCCTGACGCACCCTTAGAATCCTTGTCAGCATGAGCTTCCAGCTGTTCATCATTGATATTTGGGGTTAAATCTACTTCCTGTTCCTTTCCTAGGGTGTTAGAGCTGGGAGGTATATTGAAGATTCTTTAATTCCGTTCCATTTTATTGATTTGTGAATTGAGGCCCTGAGAGACCACTGACCAGCAGAATCCAATGACAGACTGTCATGTTTTCCCCGAGGATTTTAATGTTGCCTCATGTTTGCCAAAGCCTCTGGCCTGAACAGCAGCCCTAAAACAGTGCACCAAGTTCTTAATAAAACTAACGTAGAATATTGCAGCTACTCTGAAAATAAAATGAATATTGGTATCAGAGAAATTTATTTAAAGTAGTTATTATGATTCAAGTTTTCAGACATTATGAGCTATTTATAGAGTTATATTTTGATTGTGAGCATATATATTTTTTATATTAAGCATTTCCACACTGCATTTGTGGTAGTCACTTGGGTGTTGGAATGTTATAATGCGTTCATGACAAAAGGAAATGTTTCTATTAGAATTTGTAAACATTGTGTGTTAAAGGATACATATTTATTCTTTATAAGGATTTTTCCTTAATTCCAATTTTAAGAATGTTTAAAAGTCATTTATTAAGAAATAGCCTGAGTATTTAAAATTTTTCTTATATTAAAATTTGAGAAAAGTCAGTTTAAAAATTTTAATTTCCATGTCAATAAAAGTTTATAGTCTTGTTTAGCTCTCTTGGATGTTACTATAGTTAGAAGTTATTTAATACCAAAAATAATTAATACTAATGCAGTTCTCATTAGTGTTCTTTGATTTAAATATCAGGGACAAATTGATCCAGGTGATACTATAACTTTTTACCAATTGTCTCATTTTTCACATTTAACATAGCTGACAGGTCTTTAGAGTAGCATGTGCTCTCTTATCATTTTTATCTGATTGTAATTTCTCAGAGAATTGAATTTTCAATAAAAGCATAAAGAAAAAACGTTGAACATGAGCTTAATGATACCACCCAGAGATAAGTTGCTGTTAACAGTTAATCCTATTTCACTTCTCACATTCATTCTATTTTGTAAATATTTTCGTTGCCTGAAATACGTGCTTTATGGTTTACGGTTCCAACAAATAACTCAAGGTTTACATTATAGGCACCAGTCAGAAGACAGATGAAAGCTAAGCAGCTGAACACACAATCCTATGGTGTGACTAGTTCAACAGCTCGGAGGATATTGCAGTCTTTAGAGAAGATGTCAAGCCCTCTAGTGGTAAATTTTTTAAATCACAAATTCAGGAGTGTAACAGAATTTGAGTTTAGTGAAAAATCTTAATTTTGTTATTTCAACATTAACAGGATGCAAAAAGAATTCCATCTGTTTTTTCTTCTCCTCTGAATTCTGTAAGTTGACTTTTAAATCTTTTTAGGAGATATATTTTTATATATTGGTGATGAGAGTCATATTTTTTCAGTTTCCCATCCATTCTAATAGTGTTTTATTTTTTCAGCCTCTTGATAGGAGTGGGATAGATACCACCACAGATTTTCAGGCCAGAAGGGAAAAGGTAAGACTTCTTTAGCATTTATTTAAGGTATTGGCAGTTTTGTTGTATTTATTTTTAAGTTGGCAGATATACAAATTACCTTTAGTTGATGGTCATTAGGGAACATGTTTGAAAAAAATAGATTTTTTTACTTGGACATTGTAGCCTCTTGTGAGGGCCTTACCACATGCTGTATATGTAGTAGATGCTCAGTGAATATTTCTTGGTTATTTGGCATTTCCATCTTCAGTATCCTGACAGTCATTTTTTTTTTTTTTTTTTTTTTACTTTATTAAAAAAAATTTTGGGGAGTGTATAGGTGATTTACAATGTTTTGTTAGTTTCAGGTGTATAGCAAAGTGAATCAGTTATACACATGTCCACTCATTTTTTAGATTTTTTTTCCCATATAGGCCATTACAGAGTATAGAGTAGAGTTCCCTGTGCTATACAGTAGGTTCTTATTAGTTATCTATTTTATATATTCCTGTCAGTCTTTATGAGTGACTCTTTTGATAAATGAAAATAGGAGTGAACAGAGTTTGATGTTTTTATTAATTAGAAGTTCAGTGAACTAAAGCCCTCATTGAACATAGTTATCTTTGTAAATTTTCCTCATAAACAAACATTATGTCAAATTTGTTATGTGTGATGGGATTTCTAGTTGGCATATCTTCCATCAGTCAGCCAATGTACTGTTCCAAGATAGCAGAGCTAATAAAAAAATACAATATAGATTATACATTGATAATCTTTTTTAGTGTGTTCTATTTGGTTTAAATTAGCTGTGGAGATTACTGTGGGGGGAAAAAAATGCTTGATAGTTAGAGTTAAAGAGATATATTTTTTGTCAGTTATATTTGTGGCTAGTTAAATATCCTTCAGGCGAAGCAGATTCCCAGATCATTACTTGTGAAAGCATTTATTATGACACCGAGTTCCCCCAGCAGTAATTGATTAAAATTATCATAAATCTCTGAATTAATTGTGGGAACTATATTCAAGATATTGGTAAATTATAATTATTGTTACTGAAATTCTGAAAGCTTAATTGAGTCTTTTCTTGGGATAGCATTGCTTCTCAGTTTTCCGTAGTACCCCAGACATTTGTAATAAGGCAAGAGAGAATTCATTATTGGCTGCTGTGATGGGATTAATTTAAGCCATTAGCTGCTTTTCTCAGACTCACTTATATCAGATTGCTTAGAAAGATATAACATTTAAAAATTGTGCCATAAGAGAAGTTCTCATCAATAAAAATTTTATTAATGGTTGAGTATAGTATCAGTAAAATTTTGGTAATGGGTGCTGGGAAGTATAAAGACCAGAATACTGTGTTGTAGTTCAGGTTCTATGGTTGTAATCAGAACAGTCTACAAAACAGACTTGTTCATTGAATTATAGGATCACATTTGTGATGAGGATTTAGGGAAGAGCTAGTAACTATACAGAGGCTTTGCCCTGGAAACCAATGTTGTTCACAGCTGCTGCTGGGGGGAAGGACTGTATTCATAGTATTACAGTCTTTGGACAGAGTAGAAGCTCTTGGCTTTATAGTTGTTTTACACCAACAGGATTTTTACTGTGTTTCAGTGTACCAAAAGAATGTTGACAAAACACTTGTATACTTAGATAATGAAGCCAGTTCATCTTAAGATTTTGAATTCTTCACAGTGCTTTACTAATTAAATTGTATGACTTTTGATTTGGTTTTTAAGTAACAATGGAAGAAAATTTACTTGGAGAGAGGTTTGCTCATTTTTTAGCAATTAAGGTATTTTCATAGCTAGTTAAAAAATATAGCTGAAGAGAATGTAGATAGTAATTTGGGGAAAATGTGGCAAAATCAGTTTTGGTTCATATGTTTGAAATTCATCCTGTAAAAGCTTAGATTATTCAGAATGCTCTGCAATAGTTTCCATTTTGTGTGTGTCACATGTGTGTGAAAAGGCAGTAAGTCTAGAATAAAATAGTCTGAAACTATTTTGAAATTATATGTGTATATGTAGGTATATGTCTAAATAAATAAATACATACATAAATTAACAATATAAATACACACACACCCTTGGTTCTTCACTTTCAGTTTTTCCTCCTAGTATTTGTTTGCACCCACTGGGTATTTCTCTAGGAAGTACTCATAGTCTCTGGGTTACATTAGCTATTGTCAAATAATTTTTAGATATGCATCGCTGATATATGAAAATAAAAGTTTGTCTTTTGATTTCTGCCTGTCTGTAAGG
The DNA here is from genome assembly GCF_026419965.1 of Kogia breviceps. NCBI lineage: Eukaryota > Metazoa > Chordata > Mammalia > Artiodactyla > Physeteridae > Kogia > Kogia breviceps. The sequence goes on from NC_081319.1 coordinate 94,104,899, forward strand.
TGGACTCTCAACACCCGCCTGTTCAGAGACTCATGACCCCGAAGCCAGTTTCCATAGCAGCAAATCGAACTGTTTATTTTAAACCATCTCTGACCCCATCTGGTGAATTAAGGAAGACTAATCAAAGAATAGATAAAAAGCACAGTGTGAGTATGTGTTTATTTTCACTAGTCTTTGAATATCGGTTAAAATGAATAAGAATAAGTAAAGTACCAGTAACCTACTATTGCAGTCTAGCAACTAGAAAATGCGTAAAGTTTGTGAATTAGTGATGATTACGAATTGGTATGGCTTTAAATGTTTGGCACCTTGGTCAAATCCTAAATTAGTGTTTACTAGTAAACATTAGTGTATATTCATTGTTTAGATTAAATAATTTTGCGACACTAGCTTTATTTGTGTGTTTAGTTTATGTTGTTGAACTATTTGAAAATAAATTTTAGACACCGTGACTGTTCACCCCAAACTACTTTGGTATAGATCTCCTATGTTGTCATGTCTAAGCAAATTACTGTCAGTTCCTTCCTGATATTATCTAATATCTAGTTCATATTCATATGTTATTTATAGCTGTTTGGGTTTTTTTTTTTTGCCATGCCATGCATCTTGTGGGATCTTAGTTCCCCAACCAGAGATTTTTTGTGTGTGTGTGTGTGGTACGCGGGCCTCTCACTGCCATGGCCTCTCCCATTGCGGAGCACAGGCTCCGGACGCGCAGGCTCAGCGGCCATGGCTCACGGGCCCAGCCGCTCCGCGGCATGTGGGATCTTCCCGGATCGGGGCACAAACCCACGTCCCCTGTATCGGCAGGCGGACTCTCAACCACTGCGCCACCAGGGAAGCCCCCCAGCCAGAGATTGAACCCAGGGCCCAGGTAGTGAAAGCGCAGAGTCCTAACCACTGGACTGCAAGGGAATTAATTCCCTATGGCTACTTTTTTGAGCCAGAATCCAAACAGGTTTCACATATTATTTTTGGTTTTGTCTTTCTAGACCTCAAATCTTCATGCTCACCACATTGTTTTTGTTTTTAAATAACTTCCTTATTGAGATATAATTCACATACCTTGCCATTCACCTATTTATTTAAAGTTTACAGTTCAGTGGTTTCAGTATATTCACAGTTGTTCGTCTACCACTACAGTCAATTTTAGAACATTTTCATCACCGTCCCCTCACCCTCACCCAAATCTCACATCCGTTAGTAGTCACTTTTCACCTATACCCCTCAAGCCCTAGGCAACCACTAATCTATCTATAGGTTTGCTTATCTGGACATTTCATATAAATGAAATCTTAAAATAAGTGGTCCTTGGTGTTTGGCTTATTTCACTTACATTTTTGAGGTTCACATCATATATTAGAACTTCAGTCCTTTTTATGGCTGAATAATATTTCATTGTTTGGATATACCATGTTTATCCATTCATCAGTTGAGGGACATTTGGGTTGTTTTCACTTTTTAACTGTAATGAATAAATACTGCTGTGAACTTTTGTGTGCAAGTTTTTTTGTGGACATCGGTATTCATTTCTCTTGGGTCTTACAGCTTGGAGTAGAATTGTTAGGCACATTGGTATTTGAAAAGGCCAGGTCACTTGTCTTATATGATGTGTCTCGTATCCTGGGTTTGTCTGTTTTCCTGTGTCATTTAACTAAAGTGTATTTTTTTGTATTTACATAACATCTTCCTATTTGTGCCTTTGTTTATGTTTAATTTCATTCAATCTTCATAACAACTCAATTTCTTGAAAATTTTCATACTGAAGTTGAAAGAATAGTACAATATTTACCCATTTCCTTTAACTTGACCCACCAATCTTTAACATTTTGTCATGTTTGCTTTATCAAACTTTAAAAAAATGATTTGAGCATAGTTTTGGACTTGCAAGAAAACTCTTAAGAACTCCACATTTTACTACATTTCCTTCATGTTTTTCTGTGTTTTCTACAAACAAGGAATTCCCTCACATAACTGCAGAACAATTACCCAAACTGGAAAGAAACTTGACATCGGTGCAGTACTATTATTTACCGATTTTATTTAGATGCCAGTTATCCCCAAAGAAAGAAAATGCAAGACCGTGTCTTGCACTTAGTTGTCATATCTCTTTATCTCCTTTAGTCTAGAACAGGTTTTTAGGGTTTTTTTTATTTGTTTGTTCTTACTGGTATTTCATAACATTGATAGTTCTGAAGAGTAAAGTAAGCTGCGTGTTCAACGTCTCCTCATGATTAGACTCTGGTGTGGTACTTTTGGTAGTAATACCACAGAGTACAGTCTGAACTCTCCTCAGTGTGTCATATTAGGAGGCACTCTCTACCAGCTTGTCCCACTTGTGACACTGTGATAATTAGTTAAGGTGGCGTCAGTGGGATTTCTTCACTGTGAAGTTACTATTTTACCTTTCGTAATTTAATAAGATAACTTTGAGAGGATAAATATCTTTTTCACCCACCAGTGTTAACATTATTGATGATATTTGCCTGAATCTATTATTTGTAGATGCCAAATGGTGGTTTTCTAATTACACTATTTCTTTTACCTTTATGAAGTTGGTTTTCTACTGTAGGAAGTTTTCTTTTCTCTTTTTTTGTGTGTATTTCTCTATTTAAGTCAGAGAGAATTCTTATATTTCATAAGATTATCTTATTAGCATTATTTATTTTGATGCTCATATTGTCCCATATTTGGCCTTTGAACTGGCTCCTGTGTGTCCTTTTAATATTTCTCCATCATTTTTCAAGCACTTAGTTTCTTTTTGATACTATAAAACAACCCAGGCTCATCTTGTGAGTTTTCAGCCCCACCCCTGTAATAAGCCATTTCTCCAAGGAACCCTGATTCCTTTAGATGGAGGAATTCTTAAGCTGCAGAGAATCATTTCAAAAGGAATATCCTTGTAAATTTGATTGCACACTTAATAGGCCATAATGAGAGATAAGTAAAAGTATTTTTGTGGTTGGTAAGTGTATTAAATTTGTACGCTGCTGTTTTGTTGAGAGGACAGTTGTGCTTAGTGACAGTTTATGTGTATAGTCACACTGTAGCTCTTGGTCATCCTTCAGGAGACAGGGTATAGGCTGCAGATTTTAGGATTCATTAACTAAAAAATCATCAAATTCCTGATTCCAAATATTAAAATTCACAGAGAGAAGGGTGGTGTTAAGAAAATTAAATAAGCAAGCATGTAAATACATTGTGTTTATTCTTTTCTAGACTGGATATGAAAAAAATGTGACACCAGGACAAAATAGAGAACAACGAGAAAGGTAATGTCATCTTTATAGTGAAGCTTCTTTATACTCGTTTGTAAGGTCTGTATTTGATTTGTATCTGCCTTTTTGAAGATTAAGAAGGTTAAAAAAATAGAAACCACACACACACACACACATCTTAGCTTTTAAAATCACATTCAGCTGAACATTTATTTTCTCAGTTGTTAGCAGTTCTAATTTTTCGGTGTTCAATTAATTAACAAGTTATGGACCAGAGTAATACATCATTGGTTTTAATTTTCTTTTTCTTTGCCTAGCGGCTTTTCTTACCCAGATTTCAGTGTGTCTGCAGCCAATGGTTTGTCTTCTGGAGTAGGTGGTGGAGGTGGGAAGATGAGGCGAGAGAGGACGCGCTTTGTGGCATCTGAACCTCGAGAGGAGGAGGTAGGGTTGTACTCTTAACTTGTGTTCTGAAGCACCATAATACCTTGAAGTTTATGATTAAAAGCTTTGGTGTGGTGGTGAGGGGGAGACCTGGAGGTCCCCTGGAGGGGTGGGGTTTGGGGAGACCCAGCACAAGAATAATCTGCCATTGAAACAGTTCCTTAAAAGTGTGTGTGTGTTAAGCTGTCAGGCTTTTTTTTTTTTTTTTTTTTAATAATTTTTGGCTGCGTTGGGTCTTTGTTGCTGCGTAGGCTTTCTCTAGTTGTGGTGAGCAAGGGCTACTCTTCATTGCAGTGCGCTGGCTTCTCATTGTGGTGACTCCTCGTTGCGGAGCACGGCCTCTAGGCGTGCGGGCTTTGGTAGTTGTGGCGCGCGGGCTCAGTAGTTGTGGCTCGCGGGCGCTAGAGTGCAGGCTCAGTAGTTGCGGCGCACGGGCTTAGTTGCTCCATGGCATGTGGGATCTTGGTTTCCCCAACCAGGGATAGAACTGGCATCCCCTGCATTGCAAGATGGATTCTTAACCACTGGACCACCAGGGAAGTCTGGAGAAATGTTTCCACCTGTGTAACCCAAACCCCTATCAAGCTGTCAAACATTTCCATCACTCCAGAAAGTTCACTCATGCACCTTCCCTGTCAATGCGCATTGCCTCCAGCCCCAGGGACAGTCACTATTCTCATTTGTTCCATCATATATATGGTTTTGCTGGTTCTAGAACTTCATATGGATACAGTTAGTCAGTGTGTATTCTTCTGTTCCTGACTATTGTGAATAAAGCTGCTGTGAACATTCTTGAACCTTTTTGTAGACATAAGTTATTTCTCTTAAGATAAATACTTAGAAGTGGAGTTATGAGGTTATATGATATGTGTTTAACTTTTTAAGTAACTGACAAACTGTTTTCCCCAAAGTGATTGTAACATTTTACACTCCCACCAGCAGTGTGGGGCTTTTCTTACTCAATCAACTACTCTTTATCAGTAGTTGACTGTCATCCTTTAAATTTTAGCCATTCTGCTTTGTGTATGATGGTGTCTCATTGTAATTTTAATTTGCCTTTCCCTCTTGCTTAATAATGTGTTCTTCTTTATGTGTTTATTGGCCATAATATCTTCCTTTGTGAAGTGTCAGTTAGATCTTTTGCTCTTTTAAAAATTGGATTGTCTTACTATCGTCGAGTTGTAGGAACTCTATAAATTCTAGACCCAAGTACTTTGTCAGATACGTGTCTTACAAATATTTTCTCCCAATTTGACTTGCCTAATCCTTTTCTTAACAGTATCCTTTGATAAGCAGATGTTCTAACTTTATGAAGTCTGAACTTACCCATTTTTTCCCATTATTTTTTTACTGTTCTTTGTGTCCTAAGAAACCTATCCCCAGGCTGCCAGAAAAGTCTCCTATGTTTTCTTCTAGGAGATTTATAGTACTGCTTTTATGTTTTTCCTAATTTCCTTTTTGATTGCTTATATGATCCATGGATTATTAAGAAGTGGATTTAGTCATGATTTTAATGTTTTGAAGTGTATTGAGACTTGTTTTGTAGCCCAGCACATGGTCTGCTTGATGAGTCTTGACGAATGTATATTCTGTGGTTGTTGGGTATAGTATTCTCTAGATATCAGTTAGATAAGATGACTGATAGTATTTCTAAGATCTTTGTTCTTGCTGAATTTAGGAGGGAGTTGGGTGGGGAGATGTCTGTTTACTGTATTGTTGAGATATGAGTTAAAATTGTCAACTTTTATTAGGTGAATTTGTCTTTTTCCCATTTATAATGTCAATTTTTGCTTACTTATTTTGAGGCCCTCATTGGTGCATACACCTTATATCTATTGCAGCTTCTCAGTGATTTGCTCCTTTTAATGTTACTAACTGTCCTTTAAAAAAATCTTTGGAAATATTCGTCTTGAAACCTGCTTTAGCCAGTGTTTAATACAGCCACAGCCCCTTTATTACTGGGGTTAACCTTCTTCTGCTTACCAACTGCAAGTTATATCTTTTTCCATCCATTTACCTTCAATCTGTGCCTTTCCGTTTAACGTTAAGTCTCTTAGTAGACAGCATATAATCGAGGCTTGTCCTTTTATCTGTTTTCTGCCTTTTAATTGGAATGTTTACTTATATTATTGGTATGGTTGGATTAAGGTCTACCTTTTTAAAATTTTTCCAATTTTTACCACTTGTTTTTTGTTTCTCTCTTGTTCCTTTTGAAAGCTGTCTTCTTTTAGGTTAATTGGAAAAATTAAGAGGAAAAATGGATATTTACCTCACATATTCTCCACTTCTTCCAGAAATCTGAATTTCAATTTGGTATCATTTCCCTTCACCCTGAAGAACCTGTAGAGCAGGTTTTATGGCGACAGATTCTTAGTTTTGTTTTCTCCAAATGCCTTTATTACACACCTGTAGTTTACAGAGATTTGGTTTGCCAGAGGTTTAGACAGTTTATATGCAGACTTGGGACTCCCTTCTGTGGCTCTTCGTTCCTGCATCTCCCCTTATTTTCTACATACCGTGATCACCCGTGTGTGTCCTTTAAATGCCTCGACCAACAGATTTGCAGTTTTCTTTCTGAATTTGAACTGTCCAACTGACATCAAATCAAAGAGAGCAGGAAGCTCACTCAGAAGAAGCCCTTCTTCTAAGTATCTTCTTCCCTCCAGTATCTGCTTGCTTTGGGTTGATTTATAGTGTTTTCAGATGGATGTGTTTAATATATTGTCCAGCGTCTATAATTCTTATCTGTCAGAGCATTGGTCAGACACAAGCTCCTCCACCATTAGCAGAAGTGGAACTCTTTTTGTCTGTTCTAATCTGGGTCATTTGAGACTAGTGGTGGTCTTTGCTATATGGAGTTAAAAAACCAAGACAGTTCACCAGACTTACCAGTGCTGACATTTATTAAATGCTTGTTGTACATGCCAAGACCAAAAGTGACTTTCTTTCATATTAATACCACTATGGTATGTTAATTTTTTTTCTCATTTTCACCAGTTAGGAAATTGGTACTGAGGACAGCTGGGTTCACAAAGTCTCGTGGCTGACTGGTGGCACAGCTGGGATTCAAATCTTGTTTAGTTTTTTTTTTTTTTATTATTCAAGAGCTCACATTGTTAACACTGCATAGTGCTACCGTATCCCTGTGTATTTTAAACTTACCTGTAACTATTGATAGATTAGTTCTACCTGAAAATAAGTAGAGACAAAAGTATGACATGAAAGATGAAATATACCATTGTAAAACATGTTGTGTTTTAGGAAATGGAAGTCCCAGTATTACCGAAAATCTCTCTACCCATCACCAGTTCTTCACTGCCTACCTTCAGTTTTAGTTCTTCTGTGATCACAGCTTCCTCTCCATCACCCACTAGTCCTTCACAATCATTAACAAACCAGGTAAAAAACCATAGTACCAAGAGAGGTGATATTTGTTTTTTCTCATTCTTTATTTTTAAGAAAGCTAATCTGTTTAAAGCAATGATTAATTTTCACCATGGAAATTAACAACTCATTAAGATGAGAAAAATGGAAATAGTGTTTTGCTTTTTTTTTAATGTACATCATGATGGGAGCATTCTTCAATTCTTATGAATGCATTAGAGGAAGAGTTGATTATTAGTTTGTTTCCAAACAGTGTTTCCAGTTAAAATACTTTTTTTTTTCCAGTGAGAGTGGATTTATGTTTTTGTTTCTCAAGTAGTATTAACATTTTTAATCTGCTCCTGAAATTTTTATGCTTTTTTTCCTGACTTTTACATCTTCTGAACATATTCTTTTTTTTTTTTTTTTTTTTTTTTCTTTTTTTTTTTTCTTTTTTGGTACATGCGCCTCTCACTGTTGTGGCCTCTCCCGTTGCGGAGCACAGGCTCTGGACGCGCAGGCTCAGCGGCCGTGGCTCACGGGCCCAGCCGCTCCGCGGTGTGTGGGATCTTCCTGGACCGGGGCACGAACCCGCGTCCCCTGCATCGGCAGGCGGACTCTCAACCACTGCACCACCAGGGAAGCCCTGAACGTATTCTTATAGATGTTATTTTTTCCCCTTTAGATAAATATCTCCCTCTAAGGTAATGTATATTCCTCTTCCAAGAGGAAGCAAGATCTTATAGCAGTTAACTGTTAAGTAGTTTGCAGAAGTTAAAAAGTGATTTTTAAATTCAAAAGAGGAAAAAATTGCTTTTGACTTCTTTGTAATAATTAATTTTGCTTAGTCTATTTTATTGTCAATTTCTTTTCTAAAAAACTCTTTTTGTATTGTTTCTTTAATAATTTGGAAAACTAGGTACAAATGACCTCTCCAAACAGCACTGGCAGCCCCTTGTTTAGATTTTCATCTCCAATTGTAAAATCTACTGAGGCAGATGTACTACCTCCGTCATCTGTAAGTAGCAAGCAAGTAATATTTCATATTTATTGATTTCAAAGGCATACTGTATTTTTAAAATCAAATCTAAGATGCCATTGGTAGTAAGAAATACCACTTTTCTTACCAAAAAAATTCCAATATACAGAAAACTTTCAGTGAACATCTATATATTTTTCACTATATATGTGTGTGTGTGTGTGTGTGTGTGTGTGTATATATATATATATATATATATATATATATATGCATTTTATTATGTACCATTTGAAAGTTAGGATGCAGATATCTTGGTACCCTTAATACCTTTCCGTGTATCCCCTAAGAAAAAGGATATTCCTTTGCATACCCACAATACAGTTATCCTATCCAAGAAATGTAACATGATATAATAGTAATAGTGTTCATGTTCAGATCTACCCATCAGCCCCAGACTGTCCTTTAATTGCTGTTTGTTTCTCTTGGTCCTAGATCCAGTTACAATTAGGACTAATCTAAGTCATACTGAATTTAGTTAACATGTCTCTTGAATTGACTTTAATCTAGAAAAGTTGGAAGTATTTATGTCCCACAGTATGTATTTGTTTCTTCATAACTAAGAATAAATATTTTGACTAAGAATAATACATACGTTTAATGTTCAAATTGCCCAACCTGTATTTGGCATGTGTATCATTTTAACATGTTACCTTCTGTTTTTCACTGTGTCCTTGTTTTCTGTCACAACTAGATGTTCCAGATCATTTTGTAACTTCCCTGCCACATGCCTGAAATGCACTTGTTGGCCACAAAGTCTCACGCTGTTTATTAGGAAATGGCATTTAGAAATCCAGAACTGGGCATTAGGAACACATTATTTTATGTATTGCTTTAAATGAAAAAATGCTTCAGAAATTTAAAATGCTGTTGTTAAACTGTGACACACCATTCATTATAAGAAGCACACCAATTTTAGAGATTTAAAATAGGAGAAACTGTGAATCTTAAAATATGTGAAATTCAGTATATTTTTTTGACTTGGCATAAAATAGAGCTTTATATTTGATAATCATCTGAAGCTAAATGGACACTGAAAAGACACCTTCTCTTTCTACAGATTGGATTTACATTTAGTGTGCCCGTGGCGAAGACAGCAGAACGTTGTGGCCCTAGTAGTGACTCAGAGCCACTTACAAGGAGTTCAGGTAAGGAAACATTTCCATAATATTTCACATAAAAATACATTAGATTGATATTTTATAAATTTATTTTATTTATTTATTGTTTTTGGCTGCATTGGGTCTTCGTTGCTGTGCATGGGCTTTTCTCTGATTGTGGAGAGCGGGGGCTACTCTTTGTTGTGGCGCACAGGCCTCTCATTGCGGTGGCTTCTCGTTGCAGGGCATGGGCTCTAGGCATGTGGGCTTCAGTAGTAGTGGCACGTGGGCTCAGCAGTTGTGGCTCGCGGGCTCTAGAGCGCAGGCCCAGTACTTGTGGTGCACGGGATCAGCCGCTCCGTGGCACGTGGGATCCTCCTAGACCAGGGCTCAAACCCATGTCCCCTGCATTGGCAGGCGGATTCCCAACCACCGCGCCACCAGGGAAGCCCCAGGATTGATATTTTAAATTATCTTTTACCTTTGGCAGTTCTTGTAAATGGTTTTGTTTGAATACAGTTAGCTCTCTAAATGTGAATGGTTACAGTTTGGATGTGAAAGGGATGGTCACAATAACAAATTTATCCACTGTCTTTGTTTAGTCAAAATAAAGTGATAGTTTATTATAAATGAAATCATCCCTTTATTTTTTTAACATCTTTATTAGACTATAATTGCTTTACAATGGTGTGTTAGTTTCTGCTGTATAACAAAGTGAATCAGCTGTACGTATACATATATCCCCATGTCCACTCCCTCTTGCGTCTCCCTCCCACCCTCCCTACCCCACCCCTCTAGGTGGTCACAAAGTCCCAAGCTGATCTCTCTGTGCTATGCGGCTGCTTCCCACTAGCTATCTGTTTTACATTTGGTAGTGTATATATGGCCATGCCACTCTCTCAGTTTGTCCCAGCTTCCCCTTCCCTGTGTCCTCAAGTCCATTCTCTCTGCGTCTTCTTTCTTTATTCCAGTCCTGCCCGTAGGTTCTTCAGAACCTTTTTTTTTTTTTTTTAAGATTCCATATATATGTGTTAGCATATGATATTTGTTTTTCTCTTTCTGACTTACTTCACTCTATGACAGACTCTAGGTCCATCCACCTGACTACAGATAACTCAATTTCGTTTATTTTTATGGCTGAGTAATATTTCATTGTATATGTCGATGGACACTTAGGTTGCTTCCTGGCTATTGTAAATAGTGCTGCAGTGAACATTGTGGTACATGGCTCTGTTTGAATTATGGTTTTCTCAGCGTATATGCCCAGTAGTGGTATTGCTGGGTCGTACGGTAGTTCTATTTTTAGTTTTTTAAGGAACCTCCATACTGTTCTCCATAGTGGCTGTATCAATTTACATTCCCTCCACCAGTGCAGGAGGGTTCCCTTTTCTCCACACCCTCTCCAGCATTTATTGTTTGTAGATTTTTTGATGATGGCCATTCTGACAGGTGTGAGATGATGTCTCATTGTAGTTTTGATTTGCATTTCTTTAATGATTAGTAATGTTGAGCATCCTTTCATGTGTTTGTTGACAATCTGTATATCTTTGGAGAAATGTCTATTTAGGTCTTCCGCCCATTTTTGGATTGGGTTCTTGTTTGTTTGTTTGTTTGATATTGAGCTGCTTGTATATTTTGGAGATTAGTCCTTTGTCGGTTGCTTCGTTTGCAAATATTTTCTCCCATTCTGAGAGTTGTCTTTTCGTCTTTTTTTATGGTTGCCTTTGCTGTGCAAAAGCTTTTAAGTTTCATTAGGTCCCATTTGTTTGTTTTTGATTTTATTTCCATTTCTCTAGGTAATGGGTCAAAAAGGATCTTGCTGCTATTTATTAGAGTGTTCTGCCTATAGTTCAATAGTGTCTGGCCTTACATTTAGGTCTTTAATCCATTTTGAGTTTATTTTTGTGTATGCTGTTAGGGAGTGTTCTAATTTCATTCTTTTACATGTAGCTGTCCAGTTTTCCCAGCACCACTTATTGAAGAGGCTGTCTTTTCTCCATTGTATATTCTTGCCTCGTTTATCAAAGATAAGGTGATCATACGTGTGTAGGTTTATCTCTGGGCTTTCTACCCTGTTCCATTGATCTGTATTTCTGTTTTTGTGCCAGTACCAGACTGTCTTGATTACTGTAGCTTTGTAGTAATAGTCTGAAGTCTGGGAGCCTGATTCCTCCAGCTCTGTTTTTCGTTCTCAAGATTGCTTTGGCTATTTCAGGTCTTTTGTGTTTCCATACAAATTGTGAAATTTTTTTGGTTCTAGTTCTGTGGAAAATGCCATTGGTAGTTTGATAGGGATTGCATTGAATCTGTAGATTGCTTTGGGTGGTGTAGCCATTTTTACAATGTTGATTCTTCCAATCCAAGAATATGGTATATCTCTTCATCTATTTGTAACATGTTTAATTTCTTTCATCAGTGTCTTATAATTTTCTGCATACAGGTCTTTTGTCTCCTTAGGTAGGTTTATTTGTAGGTATTTTTATTCTTTTTGTTGCAGTGGAACATGGGAGTGTTTCCTTAATTTCTCTTTCAGATTTTTCATCATTAGTGTAGAGGAATGCCAGAGATTTCTGTGCATTAATTTTGTATCCTGCTACTTTACCAGATTCGTTGATTAGCTGTAGTAGTTTTCTGGTAGCATTTTTAGGATTCTGTATGTGTAGTATCATGTCATCTGCAAACAGTGACCGTTTTACTTTTTCTTTTCTGATTTGGATTCCTTTTATTTCTTTTTCTTCTCTGATTGCTGTGGCTAAAACTTCCAAAACTATGTTGAATAATAATGGTGAGAGTGGGCAACCTTGTCTTGTTCCTCAACTTAGTGGAAATGGTTTCACTTTCTCACCATTCAGAACATGCTGGCTGTGGGTTTGTCATATGTGGCCTTTATTATGTTGAGGTAGGTTCCCTCTATGCCCACTTTCTGGAGAGTTTTTATCATAAATGGGTGTTGAATTTTGTCAAAAGCTTTTTCTGCATCTATTGAGATGATAATATGGTGTTTATCCTTCAATATGTTAATATGATGTATAACATTGATTGATTTGCATATATTGAAGAATCCTTGCATTCCTGGGATAAACCCCACTTTTTATCATGGTGTGTGATCTTTTTAGTATGCTGCTGGATTCTGTTTGCTAGTATTTTGTTGAGGATTTTTGCATCTATGTTCATCAGTGATATTGGCCTGTAGTTTTCTTTTTTTATAACATCTTTGTCTGGTTTTGGTCAGGGTGATGGTAGCCTCGTAGAATGAGTTTGGGAGTTTTCTTCCCCCTGCTATATTTTGGAAGAGTTTGAGAAGGATACGTGTTAGCTCTTCTCTAAGTGTTTGATGCAATTTGCCTGTGAAGCCATCTGGTCCTGGGCTTTTGTTTGTTGGAAGATTTTTAATCACAGTTCCAATTTCAGTGCTTGTGATTGGTCTGTTTATATTTTCTATTTCTTCCTGGTTCCGTTTTGGAAGGTTGTGCTTTTCTAAGAATTCCAGGTTGTCCATTTTATTGGCATATAGTTGCTTGTAGTAATCTCTCTTGATCCTTTGTACTTCTGCAGTGTCAGTTGTTACTTACCTTTTTCATTTCTAATTCTATTGATTTGAGTCTTCTCCCTTTTTTCTTGATGAGTCTGGCTAATGGTTTATGAATTTTGTTTATCTTCTCCAAGAACCAGCTTTTAGTTTTATTCATCTTTGCTATTGTTTCCTTCATTTCTTTTTCATTTATTTCTGATCTCATCTTTATGATTTCTTTCCTTCTGCTAACTTTGGTGTTTTTTTATTTGTTCTTTCTCTAATTGCTTTAGGTGTAAGGTTAGGTTGTTGGAGATTTTTCTTGTTTCTTGAGTAGGATTGTATTGCTATAAACTTCTCTCTTAGAACTGCTTTTGCTGCTTCCCATAGGTTTTGGGCTGTCATATTTTCATTGTCATTTGCTTCTAGGAATTTTTTTGATTTCCTCTTTGATTTCTTCAGTAATCTTTTGGTTATTTAGTAGTGTATTGTTTAGCCTCCATGTGTTTGTATTTTTTACAGTTTTTTTTCCTGTAATTGATATCTAGTTGTATAGTGTTGTTGTTGGAAAAGATACTCGATATAATTTCAATTTTCTTAAATTTACCAAGGCTTGATTTGTGACCCAAGATATGATCTATCCTGGAGAATGTTTCATGAGCACTTGAGAATAAAGTGTACTCTGTCATTTTTGGATGGAATGTCCTATAAATACCAATTAAGTCCATCTTGGTTATGTGTCTTTTAAAGCTTGTATTTCCTTATTTATTTTCATTTTGGTTGATCTATCCATTGGCAAAAGTGGGGTGTTAAAGCCCCCTACTGTTATTGTGTTACTGTCGATTTCCCCTTTTATGGCTGTTAGCATTTGCCTTATGTATTGAGGTGCTCCTGTGTTGGTTTCATAAATATTTACAATTGTTATATCTTCTTAGATTGATCCCTTGATCATTATATAGTATCCTTCTTTGTGTCTTGTAATAGTCTTTATTTTAAAGTATATTTTGTCTGGTATGAGACTTGCTACTCCAGCTTTCTTTTCATTTCCATTTGCATAGAATATCTTTTTCCATCCCCTCACTTTCAGTCTGTATGTGTCCCTAAGTCTAAAGTGGGTCTCTTGTAGGCAGCATATATATATGGATCTTGTTTTTGTATCCATTCAGCCAATCTATGTCTTTTGGTTGGATCATTTAATCCATTTACATTTAAGGTAGTTATCGATATGTATGTTCCTGTTACCATTTTCTTAATTGTTTTGGGTTTGTTATAGTAGGTCTTTTCCTTCTCTTGTATTTCCTGCCTAGAGAAGTTCCTTTAGCATTTGTTGTAAAGCTGGTTTGGTGGTGCTGAGTTCTCTTAGCTTTTGCTTGTCTGTAAAGGTTTTAATTTCTCTGTCGAATCTGAATGAGATCCTTGCTGGGTAGAGTAATCTTGGTTGTAGGTTTTTTCCTTTCATCACTTTTTTTTTTGCGGTACGCGGGCCTCTCACTGTTGTGGCCTCTCCCGTTGCGGAGCACAGGCTCCGGACGCGCAGGCTCAGCGGCCATGGCTCATGGGCCCAACCGCTCCGCGGCATGTGGGATCTTCTCGGACCGGGGCACGAACCCGTGTCCCCTGCATCGGCAGGCGGAGTCTCAACCACTGCACCACTGGGGAAGCCCCCCTTTCATCACTTTTAATATGTCCTGCCACTCCCTTCTGGCTTGCAGAGTTTGTGCTGAAAGGTCAGCTGTTAACCTTAGGGGATTCCCTTGAATGTTTTTTGTTGCTTTTCCCTTGCTGCTGTTAATTTTTTTTCTTTGTATTTAATTTTTGATAGTTTGATTAATATGTGTCTTGGCATGTTTCTCCTTGGATTTATCCTGTATGGGACTCTGTGCTTCCTGGACTTGATTGAAAACTTCCCTAACATGGGAAAGGATATAGTCAACTATAATCTCTTCAAATATTTTCTCAGTCCCTTTCTTTTTCTCTTCTTCTGGGACCCCTATAATTCGAATATTGGTGTGTTTAATGTTGTCCCAGAGATCTCTGAGAGTCTCGTCAATTCTTTTCATTCTTTTTTCTTTATTCTGCTCTGTGGTAGTTATTTCCACTATTTTATCTTCCAGGTCACTTATCTGTTCTGCTGCCTCAGTTATTCTGCTATTGATCCCTTCTAGAGAATTTTTCATTTCATTTATTGTGTTGTTCATCATTGTTTGTTGGCTCTTATTTCTTCTAGGTCCTTGTTAAACGTCTTTTGTATTTTCTCCATTCTATTTCCAAGATTTTGGATCCTCTTTACTATCGTTACTCTGAATTGTTTTTCAAGTAGACTGCCTATTTCCTCTTCATTTGTTTGGTCTGCTGGGTTTTTACCTTGCTCCTTCATCTGCTGCATATTCTTCTGTCTTCTCATTTTACTTAACTTACTGCATTTGGGGTCTTCTTTTCGCAGGCTGCAGGTTCGTAGTTCCCGTTATTTTTGGTGTCTGCCCCCAGTGGGTAAGGTTGTTTCAGTGGGTTGCTTAGGCTTCCTGTTGGAGGGGACTGGTACCTGTGTTCTGGTGGATGAGGCTAGATCTTGTCTTTCTGGTGGGCAGGGTTGTGTCTGGTGGTGTGTTTTGGGGTGCCTGTGAACTTAGTATGGCTTTAGGAATCCTCTCTGCTGCTCATGGTTGGGATTGTGTTCCTGTATTGATAGTTGTTTGGCAGGGGGTGTCTAGCACTGGAGCGTGCTGGTCGTTGAGTGGAGCTGGGTCTTAGCGTTGAGATGAGGATCTCTGGGAGAGCTGTCGCCGATTGATATTACAAGGGGCCAGGAGGTCTCTGGTCGTCCAATGTCCTGAACTCGGCTCTCCCACTTCAGAGGCTCAGGCCTGACACCCGGCTGGAGCACCAAGAGCCTGTCGGCCACACGGCCAGGTATGTGGGGCGTTGCTAGCGTTTTGGGAGGCCTGAGGTCTTCTGCCAGCGTTCAGTGTGTGTTCTGTAGGAGTTGTTCCACGTGTAGATGTATTTTTGATGTATTTGTGGGGAAGACGGTGATCTTCACGTCTTACTCCTTCACCGTCTTGAAGGCCGCCCACTGTATTTACTTTTATTACACAGTTATTATTATTCTTCTCTTGGTAGCATATTTGATGTATTGTTTCAGGAATATCCTGATGGTTATAAACTTGTCCTCAGTTGGAGGAACCAAGCAACAGGGAGCTGTGCTGACGTTTGCTCCTGTCACTGGAACTACTCCTACTGCTGCAGCTTTCCTCCTAGGCCTCCACTCACCAGATCTAGGCAGCCTTCCAGGAGCCATGACTGCTGGTTACTGATCCCAGGCTGCCCACCAGGTCTCACAGAGGTGTCTGGTATTAACCTGTCTACCAGTGCTCTTGGTACCAGACTCGCCTCTGTGCTAAGCAGACATCCTCATCTGAGCAACAGGAGAGCTCCCTCAGCGGGTTTCTCGCCGTGGAAGCTCTATAAATGAAATGTTACAAGAAGTTCAAGGGTGGTCTACCTTGTAATTACAGTGGATTCCATCTGTAGGTTTACTCTTGAGTTCACAAGCATTTTTATGTGTAAGGGTTATGCCGGCCTCTGCAGATAGTGATATATAATTTCTAAACTCAAAAAAATGGGCATAATTGAGGGAAAGAAATGAATATTCAGATAATTAAATCATAGGCTTTTGCTGTGGTGGTGGTGGTTTTGTTTCAAGTATTGGGTGTTTGGGAAATGAAGAATCATCTGGGCTGAGTTACTCAGGTCAGGAATTCTGAGTAAGGGCATTTCTCACCCAAGAAACAGCCAAATGCAAGAGAACAAGAGGAAAATCATGGCATACTTGGAAAATCACAAATAATTTGTCACGAGATTGAGAGGTAACTTTAAATTCTAAAAATTCTCTGAATGCTATGCTCAGTAATTGGATTTTAATCTAATGTGGTAGGAAAACATTGGGTGGCTTTTATAGGGGGTGAGATGGTGCCTTGGAGTAACAGCAGTGTGTTGAGTGGGCGTGTGGGTGGGATTGGGGTGTCATATGCTGAGACACCAGTTAAGGGGCTGTTGGCTTATTCAGAAGTGTTTCGTTGACTATCTGCTGAGTTTGGGAATTTTTAAAAACTAGCTCCTCCCTCAAAAGATAGGTTTATAAAACTGTCAAAGACCCAGGACCTATTAGCTAAGAAAGTCTTTGTCTTTGGATGATCTGGAAGGCAAGAGCATGGGTTATGAGAGTGGCACAAAATAAGAATTTGACTGGTATGTTCTCAATCCTAATTTTTGTTGAATAAAACAGCCCTGTGTAAGAGAAAGTAATAAGCATATTTTCGGTGTACTTAACACATGATTTTTTTTTTTTCTTTAATGTTACTGTGAATTCAAGAAGAATCAACGGATTCAAATTTCATTTTCATGCCTGGTTATGAGGGAAGGGCATTAAAGGCCTTCAGTTTTTATTAATGCTTTACTAATGGTAACTGAATGAGTAATAGTTTGTTAAAACAACTTTTGTGTTTCATTACATCTGGGGAAATTATCCAGATTTTTCAGGAGTTTATTATGAGTGGCATATATAGAATTGTTCTTAAATTGAAATTGTTCTTAAACTGAAATTTTAGGTCATTGATTTGTTTGTCACACACACAAACACACCTATAATTTTGAAACAATCCCAAACATGTCATCTGTAAACAGAAATACAGTGACAAAATGATTATTGTACTCACAATATAGATCTCTTATTTTAAGTATAAGGATATGTTTGTTTTAGCAAGTTTGGGAACTATGAAAAGTAAAAAACATCACTCTTTAGATGTAAACAGTCAAAATCTTCTGGACTTTCTAACCTACTCTTTCCCATAACTATGCTTCTGAGAATGATTTTTTTGTGGCTGCATAGCATTCCATCATGTCAGTGTTCTGTAATTTATGTAACTAGTCCCTTTTATTAAGTATCATCCAGGTTTTCAGTATAATAACTGAAAGATATTTTCAATCATAGGATGAATTTCTAGAAATATCTGGTTTAATTAAACATTAATTTTTTTAAACATCTTTATTGGAGTGAAATTGCTTTACAATGATGTGTTACTTTCTGCTTTTCAACAAACTGAATCAGTTATACATATACATATGTTCCCGTATCTCCTCCCTCTTGCGTCTCCCTCCCTCCCACCCTCCCTCTCCCACCCCTCTAGGTGGTCACAAAGCACCGAGCTGATCTCCCTGTGCTATGCGGCTGCTTCCCACTAGCTATCTATTTTACGTTTGGTAGTGTATATATGTCCATGCCACTCTCTCACTTCGTCCCAGCTTACCCTTCCCCCTCCCTGTGTCCTCAAGTCCATTCTCTATGTCTGCATCTTTATTCCTGTCCTGCCCCTAGGTTCTTCAGAACCTTTTTTTTAAGATTCTATATTTATGTGTTAGCTTATGGTATTTGTTTTTCTCCTTCTGACTTACTCCACTCTGTATGACAGACTCTAGGTCCATCCACCTCACTACAAATAACTCAATTTCATTTCTTATGGCTGAGTAATATTCCATTGTATATATGTGCCACATCTTCTTTATCCATTCATCTGTCTATGGACGCTTAGGTTGCTTTCATAAACATTAATTTTTAAAGTTTTTTAAAAAATCAGTGTTGTAAATTGCTGTGTAATCAAATACATATTTCATACAGTGTTTGAACTCGCCCCTGTTGCCGTATCCTCTTCAGGGTTTCAGATTGATGAAACTGGTGAACTTACTGGATAACAATTATAGATTATATATAGTTTATATAGTTTTTTGTCCTTCTGGAGGAGAGAGATGTACAGTATGGGAAATAGTATTTTTTGCTTCCTTGTAATGGCAAGTTAACCCTGTACTTTAAGTCATTTGTTCATTATCTTTGAATTACAGTGACTTTTTTGGTGGTTTTTGTTTTTTTAAGATGTTGATTCAAATTGACTTTGAGAGATTTTTAATACTTGTAACTTGCTTTTTCTTAGCATAATGTCTCTTACAATTAAAAAAATTACAGCTCAAGATATCACTGCAGTGAACAGTCCAAGCTGTAAGAAGAAACCAGATGAAGATTGCAAGGGCCCTTTCAAACCTGCAAAAACCCTGAAGGAAGGAAGTGTCCTAGATGTTCTGAAGAACCCTGGTAAGATAGGCTGCCCTTGAGATAATCTAAAATCTTAATTGCAAAATCATGATCTCATCTTAATATCATTTGTTAATACTTTGTTGTACTTCAGGCTTTTAAAAAATGATGTCTAGTTTGATAGGAGATTGGCTTTTGAATATAGATGTCGTCAGATGTAACTTTTTGGGTGCAAGACCTTAGAAACTATTTCTTTAGAATTTAAGGACTCTGCACTAAAATGGACTCTCTAAGGGGCAAGTATAGAAGGAGAAAATGTGAATTGCCTGTTAATTAGAGATGGGCCAGTAACTGGAAAAAAGTAAACCTGATGATATACCTGGACATGTCTCTCTCTCTGAGAGCATTGAACTGTCTTGTTCTTCTCAGATTATTCCCCAGTTGTGGGATATATGTAACAAAGCCAAGTGGAATGGAAACATATGCTGACTGTAACACACACACACACACACACACACACACACACACACACACACACACACGATAGTACTCACTTCAAATAAATAAGATATGAATGTTAGTGGGTAAGAATTTGAAGATTAGTTCTCAAATATGAATAGGTTTTCAGTTTGAAAATCAAAGAGGATAGTTTAATTCCAACTGGGATGTATACTATAAGAATATAAAAGTGTTTATAAGATAAGCTAGTGGCTCAGAAAGAATTTAGATTTATCCAGTACATGTGTTCATGTATAACTGAATATGAGTTTCAATAATAAGGTTGGATGCTACAGCAAGATTTAGAGGGATTAGGTTTTTTTGGTGTAGCTCCCATTTTATAGATGAGTCTACTGCCTACTAGAGTCTCAATATAGACAGCTTTATGCAGTTACGGGCAGGACTCCAGAATGCCTGTGTTAGGGTGAACTGAGTGCTAGTCAGTCAGCATCAAATGCATATAGGTTTTCTTCATAGAAGTTACACTTTGCATTCATAATGCCCGCTCCTTCCCTCTTTTAAACTTTTTTTAAATAGCAAAAATTTGGAGAAGTTACATGTTCTCTTGAGGGAAATCAGGAAAATCCAAAAAAGTGGGAGGAAAAGAAAACTTGTAACACCTTGAAGTGGTTACTGTTAAAATTTTGCCAACCTTAGTGACTCAGGTTAATCGTTAACAAAATAGTACATTGTCCTCCTTTGGGAGTAGCTGAAGTATGTGGAGTTGTTTTATCTTTAGGCAAAAAATAGCTCTAGGCTGGATTATTTCTTCGTACCACTAGAAAACCTCTTTAACAACCTTCTGTACCATCTTTCCCTCTGATTTTCTTTTCCCTTCACGCTAAAGGCTAGAGAAATGGGTGTTTTTTTGGTGTATGTAAAATTAAAGTTAATTGGTCCAAAGTAAAGGATTGGAAGGTCATTTCTACAAATAAAGTGTAGTTTGAGTGAATCAACTCAATGTTTATCAGTTTGGGTAGCACAAAGGCTTTTCCTCGTGGTTTTTTTCCCTTATTTCCAAAGACTTTTCCTTATTTCATGGTTCTATGTGCATACCTTAATTAAGTCTCAAATTAGGTATTGGTTGAACTACAGTAAACAGATTCCTCGAGGAAGATGATATACTATAAACCAAACATCTTTTGTAGACTCTTAAGTAGGTCTGTCACTTATTAATTATGTGATTAGTACTAGAAATATAGCTTGGGTGAAAAACTACTTTTAAGTAGTCCATCTTGGATTGTAATAACTGTAATTAAGGTAAAAATGTTTTCTCCCAGGAATAATGTTTTTATTATTAACAGTTATTACTCTATAATTATTATTGTCTATATTAATATTTTAAATATTTATTAATGATTAATAAATAATAGGCTTTCCAATCAAAATACTGACTCATCTTTCCCTTCCCACTCCCCTCTTCCCCCGCATTGTAGGTTTCACATCACCAAAGGCAGATTCTCTTGCTGCTCAACCTACCACCACGAGCCTGGTAGTTTATTCAAGACCAGCAATAAGTAGCTTTTCTTCTAGTGGAATTGGGTTTGGGGAGAGTTTAAAAGCTGGGTCATCGTGGCACTGTGATACCTGTCTACTCCCGAACAAAGTTACAGACAGCAAATGCGTAGCCTGTCAAGCAGCAAAACTGCCACCAAAAGATACTGCTAAGCAGACGGGAACTGGGGCACCAAGTAAAGGTGGCAAAGCAGCTGTTTCTGCGCCAGAGACAGGCTTTGGAGACAGATTTAAACCAGCAGTAGGAACCTGGGATTGCGATACCTGTTTAGTGCAAAATAAACCTGAAGCGATAAAATGTGTAGCTTGTGAAACACCGAAACCGGGAACTGGTGTAAAGCGAGTCCTTACGTTGCCGGTGGCTTCAGAAAGCGCTGTTACTGTGGCTGCCTCCTCCTCCAGCTGCACTGTGACCACTGGTGCCTTAGGATTTACAGATAAATTCAAAAGGCCCGTGGGATCTTGGGAGTGTCCAGTGTGCTGTGTTTCTAATAATGCAGAAGACAATAAATGTGTGTCCTGTATGTCTCAGAAACCAGGTACGTTTATGGCTGTTTGGAATAATTTTGTTCATTTCTTTAATAGAACATTTTAATTTATTCTCTGTAAAACAGATAAGGATAACCTCCATATTTTAGATGTTTCAAGATGAGCATTTCCTCATACGTCTTAATTTTTCTGAACTGTCTTAAAATTAAAATGACTTGCTTGGGCCTGGAACTGCATGTTCTCTTAGGAGAGGCTGTGTGTTAAAATCAGTCCAGTATTTGCTCTGACCTCTTTTTTTGTATGTAATTTTATCAGAAGCTTCTGGCTCTTCAGGATCATTTTCAAAGTTGGCTAATATAGATGCAAAGGTCTTAGAACGGGACGATCTTTCTCAAACCTTTACACAGAATAAAATATTCCTTTGTCTCTTTTCCTCTAAGTAGAAGTGAGGATGGCTAGTGATCATTTACACAGCTGGTTTCATTGCATTATGAGACGGCTGTGGCTGAATGTTAATGGTGATACCTGTACCTGTATGTGCTATCTGCCAGAGATATTGCAATGATCATAAATTACTGAATCATTAATGAAAAGTTCTATTAGGTGACCAGAAAAATGAAGTTAGAGTTGAGTTTTTCCTGTTTCTGTTCAATTTTGAAAGAGTTACTGAAGATTTACATTGATTTTTAATTCATTTGGAATTAATTCGTTTGACTCTGCTGTGTTTGTAATGCTATTATATAACTATTTGGTACAGATATATGGTAACATGGATACTAAATAAAACATGTTATGAGTATCCTGGGAATTATACTTCCTATTTTTATTGCATCATCATGGATGTGTGATTTTGTGTCTGCAATGGAAAGCTCTTGAGTTAATAGCCCACATCCCTCTCTTAACACCAGGGGTGAGCCATATTTCTGATTCTTGCGAGACATCTCTACAAGAATAGGATTTCAGAATCTTTATTCTGAAATATTTTTCTCTTTCCGTCTGGCATTCTTCCTCTTCCCCTTAACAAAAAAAAGAAAGAGAGCTCTTGATGCGTGTAGGAATCCAAAATTGATTCTGAGTTGATGGGTCAAACTTATATTTTTGATAAATCACCTGGTGGCTTTTTGGAGGATAGATTTGAAGGCAACAAAATTTGGAAACCAGAGGACAGGTTAGGAAGTTGATCAATAATATAAGGAGAGGTAGTAGTGATATGTACTAATAAAATCAAATGGGGTATAGAATAATGTACTGTTGAAGATACGTTGATTTCAAGCTGCTGAAGTTGACAGATATGTGTGAGGCCTTTGGATATACTGATAATGGACCCTCTGGCCTGGAGATACAGACTTGGGAGTCATTAGCCCATAGTTTTCAAGGAAGTCATGGGAGTGGAGGGTGGTATAAGGTGAGTGAGCAGAGCAAATAGAGATGACAGCCTAAAACTGAACTCTGCCAACTTAAGAGAGTAGCAGGAATAGAACTTTGGAGCAGTTAATCTTTTAAATAAATAACCAGAGAGGAAAAACAAAAACCACGTGGTACTAGTTGCTTTTTGGAGGATGGATTTCAAGGGAATGAAACCAGAGGTCTCAATAACAAGGCTATATTAAGCAAGAGATGAGGGGGCTTGAACCAGAAGAGCAGTAGAAGGGTCAGAGAAAGAGAGTGAAATAGATTGGAGAGATATATAAGGGAAGAGTTGCCATCTAGCTAAGGTAACCAGGTGGATAGTGGAACTACCGACAAAGAGATACCACAGGGATGAAAGCCAGGTGGGTCTCAGGTATGGATGGGAAAGATTTTGTTGGTGATTCAAATCATCAGAGTAGATGAGAGCTCATGAGAAGGGCAGTGGACCAAAGATGGCACAATTTTATTGGCAAGATGGAAGAGAACATACCAGTAAAGCACAGATCAGGTAACTGGGAAAAGTGACAACAGCTGGAGGACATTTAGAGAAGTGGGGTTACCAGAATGAATGGCTCCACTCTCAGCACTGTATTTCTTCATGCAGCTGTGCCTTGCTGAGCCAGCCTTCCTGTGCTGCCGCATCTGCCCGCACAATTGCTAGTTCTGCTTAAAAATGTAAATACCACCCCTGTGAATCCTTCTCCCATCCCATAGTAATTTCTTCTCTGTACTCTTGTTTAGATCATTTGCCACTCTCCGTCTTAGTGATGGTGCTGCTATGCGTTTATGTTTGTTTTGCTTTCCCCCCTTTTAGACCAGAAGCACCTTTAGAAGTTAAGCAACATTTTATTCATCTTGATATCCCCAGAACCTAGTTATGGTGCTTAATAAATGTCTATTAAATGGCTACCTTATAACAGAAATGCCATGAACATAATAGGTGGTGTTGAGTTGAATTGCAAAGTGGATAAAAGAACACTTCTGTGCAAAAATAGTCATTTCAAAGTCAAGAGATCTGTGCTTTGAAATCTTGACATTAATATTGCCTGGGCTGTGTGTTTTTATGAGTCAGGCTGTTGCCTACAATTTAGAACTTATGTTTTATAATCTGTGATGTTTAACGAAATTTGACAGATTATTAAGGAAAATTTAGTCTTTTAGGCTCTGATTTGTGAGCATGATTCTTAAAAACCATGGCTGTTCAAACTGGGGATAAAAAGGGGGCTCATCACTGAGCAAGGTGAGTGTGAGTTGCTCTTTTGTAAGATTAAAAGAAAGCTGAGATGTCTGTACTGTTTTTTTAACAATGTGATGTTTAGATTTCTGGCATTTTCTCTTAATAGGAAACACATAAAAATTGTACATTTAGACTTAGTGGTGTCATTGAGATCTTGACATAATGTAAATCCGGATTTTCCTGTATTTCCCCATTATTTTTTAGGAAGTTCAGTACCTGCTTCAAGTAGCAGCACTGTCTCTGTCTCTCTGTTGTCTGGAGGCTGCCTAGGATTGGACAAGTTCAAGAAACCTGAGGGAAGCTGGGACTGTGAAGTGTGCCTAGTGGAGAATAAAGCAGATTCTACCAAATGCGTAGCGTGTGAGAGTGCAAAGCCAGGCACAAAGTCTGAGTTTACAGGTAAGGTGTTGGTAAAGTGCCTCCTTAGATTACCACTTTAAAGTGAAATATTTACAGACAGCTTTGGTTTTAAAACTATTCATTCTCTGTTGAAACTTCATGTAAAATGAGCTTTTGTCCTGGACTTTTAGCTCATATCTGTCTCTGAATTACTATGCAGTTGAATTGTTTGCTAGTTGGCAGTGAAAGTAAGTACATTTTCTATTTTATTTGTTTTCATTTGAGAAGGAAAATGCTGGTTGCAGCCACTGAATTAACATGGCTAAGGGGATACAACTGGTGTGAAAAACAGTGCACTTGGGTTTTGGAAGATCACTGGAGTGCCTTCTCTGGCTGCTACTTTATGGCCCCCTCCCGTAGTACAGTAATCACCATACCTTTAAACCTTTTGAGGCAGAAGGGCCTTTGAGATCCTTTGAGTCAGAGGTGATAACTAGTTAATTATTGTCTTTGGCACCTTTATTTTTAGCTTTCTGTCTTATATCACTTAAGGTATTTCAGAGACCGGGTGGATATCCATTTGCTTTTGAGATTTTTTTTTTGGGGGGGGGGTGCGTTGGGTCTTCGTTGCTGCGCGCGGGCTTTCTCTAGTTGCGGCGAGCAGGGCTACTCTTCGTTGCGGTGCACAGGCTTCTCACTGCGGTGGCCTCTCTTGTGGAGCACAGGCTCTAGGTGCGCAGGCTTCAATAGTTGGAGCACGCGGGCCCTAGAGCGCAGGCTCAGTAGTTGTGGCACTTCGGATTAGTGGCTCCTCAGCACATGGGATCTTCCCGGACCAGGGATCAAACCCATGTCCCCTTCACTGGCAGGCGGATTCTTAACCACTGCACCACCGGGGAAAGTCCTGCTTTTGAGATTCTGATATAATTTTTCAAATAAGTTTCTTATGGAAAGAAAGTGGGGTGGGTAATCATTAAAGGGGGAATCTGGAGACAAGCACTTTTTATAAGCCCTTGGCTGTCACTTGTCTTTATTTACATGTGGGTAAACAGAGTAATGGGTGAATACCTTGGCACCGTTTAATGATTTCTGTGTTGAGCCCGTCATTCCAGTGCTTCGTTTCTAGTTTATTCCACTACGGAGAAGAATTCTGAAACCAAGACTTTGACCTTGTCAGTATAGTATTTTTATTTTTTAAAATATTGCTTCCACTCATATAATTCTGGTTCTTTGGTGCTAAAAATTTTAATTCTTAAGTAGATAACACATGTACTCACAAGATTTAAAAAGCAAATTATGACAGGATTCACAGCGAAAAGTCCCTGTCTCGTCCCTATTGGCTCATTTTCCATCCTTGCTGCTCCAGCTGTCTGTGGTTAGTTTCCTGTAACTCTTTCAGTGTTTCTTTTTGCACATCACGAGCAAATATACTTCTCTTTTCTGTATTCTGACTTCTCTGTACCTCGTTAGAAAAGGTTGTATAGCACACCGCCCTTCTGCACCCTTGACATGACCACAGATGAGCTTGGCCTTTGTTCTTCTTTTACAGCTGCCTGGATTGCATATGGCATTCTGCATATCTTTGAGTTTATCATTCAAATAAAGACTCGGCTGTAGACTTGCTGGGTCAGAGGGTGCGTGTGTCTGTAATTTGGGGTAAATAGTGGCAAGTGGCCTTCCACAAATTTTGTGCTGATTTACACGCCCATCTGCCGTGTCTGGAGTGCCTGCTACTCCCTGGGCTCATCACCAGCATGTTTTCTCAGACTCCTGTGACCTCTGTCAGTCGGACAGATGAGACGTGGCCCGTCCGTGTAGTTGTGAGGGTCGAGATGCTGAATATGGGCGACCTGGTTCACGTTTACTGCCGTTGGTAAACTAATACTCTTCGGAGTAGGCCTTTGGAGCGTCGTCCCACGTCCCTTTACTTTTCAGCGTTGACATTCTGTTTGAGAGAGTAGTATTAATGCGTTGTCTTTGTGGTGTTTCTTATATTTTTGAAGGCTTCAGCCCATCCTCCTCAACTTCGAACCCAGCAGCCTCGTCCTTCAAATTTGGTATCCCATCGTCCTCTTCTGGGCCTTCTCAGACTTCAACAAACGCTGGAAATTTTAAATTTGGAGATCAAGGAGGCTTCAAAATAGGTGTGTCATTAGATTCTGGGTCTGTAACCCCTTTGAGTGAAGGCTTTAAATTTTCTAAACCAGTAGGAGATTTTAAATTTGGAGTTTCATCTGATTCTAAACCTGAAGAAGTTAAAAAAGATAGTAAAAATGATAATAATTTTAAGTCTGGACTTGCTTCTGGTTTAAGCAACCCGCCTTCTTTAGCTCCATTTCAGTTTGGGGTGTCTAGTCTTGGGCAGCACGAAAAGAAAGAAGAACCGCCTAAAGCTTCACCTGCGGGCTTTAGCTTCGGTTCAGGTGTCATTAACCCTCCCCCTGCTGCTGCTGACACCACAGCGACCTCTGAGAGCCAGAGCAGCTTCAGTTTTGGAACCACGGACACCAAGAGCGCCTCAGTGGCTCCTTTCACGTGTCAGACGTCAGAAGCAAAAAAAGAAGAATCCCCTGCCTCCAAAGGAGGGTTCCCTTTTGGCAGCGCGGACCCTGCCCCCCTGCCACCTGCCTCGTTTGTTCTGGGAAGGACAGAAGAGAAACAGCAAGAGCCTGTCACGTCTACATCTCTAGTGTTTGGGAAAAAAGCCGACAGTGAAGAGCCAAAGTGTCCACCAGTGTTTTCCTTTGGGAACTCAGAGCAAACCAAAGATGAGGGGTCTTCCAAGTCGACCTTTAGCTTCAGTTTGGCAAAACCACCTGAGAAGGAATCTGAACAGCCAACGAAGGCCACTTTTGCTTTTGGAGCTCAAACCAGTACTACGGCTGGTAAGTATTAAACATTGTTGGGTTTTGTTTTTTTTTTTACAAGATGTCAACAAATGTAGCAAGTCAAGGAATGGTTTATACTGGAAATAGTTGAGGGAGTACCAGTACTAGAAACTCTCTGGGAAGGAGCCACGGATTCCGCTCCTTCAGAACCCCCCGTGATGCTGACGAAGTTATATCTACGTGTCTGATTTTGAGAGATACAGCTCTAATGGAAAACCACAATATTTGCACATTTGTCCATGACTTTCTCCCTTCTGTTTGGGCTTTTATAATCAGAATTGACATATACTGTTCGGGAAAATAAGCATCTTTTCTTAAGCTCATGAAATATTTTTTAAACTAATAAAATCTTTATGTACAGGCCTTCATTTACAAATAGAGATAACCAGTCTTCATCTGGCATTTAAGGAACGTAGACAACAAATATGATAAACCCCTGAGAAATAGAGGTGATTATGAAAACTAAGATCTGGAAGAAAAAAATGCAATAGCATTTTTAAAAGTTAAACATGGTTTGTGAAATAAAATCATTGTGCGGACTGAGGAGGGTGGGGGAATAGCTGATAATTGGATTAGTGAACTGGAATTTCCCAGAACACAATGCAAAAGAACATGAACACTTCTGAATAATAAATTAGAAACACAAGGAAATGAAAAATTAACCTGAAAAAAAAGTTGTGTGGAATTCAACACATAGGTGTGAGCAATTTTTGTCTATAAAATTCTACTTAAATTTTAAAACACCCTTCAAAGGAAACAAAAACCAAATTCGACGTTATTATTTAGAAAGGAATAAAAATGAGATGGGGTCTAATCGAATTTAATCCTGGTATCACTATACTGTTTCCATTGAAATAAACATTTTTAACGTCCTATTAAACCACCTGAAAGTGAGCTAACATGCTCCATTTTCTGTAAATTATACCAGTGCCCATACCACAGCATGACCAGCCCTGTCTAGAAAATAGTGTTGGAACTGAGATATTATTAGAACAAGTTTTTTTTTAAAAGTCTTCTACTGAAGGTAGCTGGATCCATGGGTCACCATATAAAAAATCATTCTCTTTTCTCCAAATCAAGAAAAGATAGTTGGACAGCACTTCCCATTTGTATTTACTAACATTTCCAATTTGTATTTTATAATATCAGCAGAACCTGCAACATGCTAAAGAATTAAGGGAACATGAAAGGTGTGTTTTATACTTTGTTCCTGAGTGAGAATACCCTTTACTCGCCACCTCACTCCCAATGTAATTTCGGTTGTTAGAGGAGTTTTTGTGGAGCTCGACAAGTAAAATAATTCTAAAATTCACGTGGAAGGGAAAATGTATAAGAAATTTTGGGGAGAAGGGCACACATACAGTCAGGTAGGTTTGCCCTACTAATATCAAACAATACTACAACGCTACAATATTTAAAGTAGTCTAGTAACAGTGACTGTAGAGGTTTGGAAGTTCAATACGTTGTAAAGGTAGAGTTGCAAATTAGCAAAAGGGTACACCAGTCAATAAAGGCGGCAGAGAAAATTGGCCATTGTTCAGATAAACTGAAGTTACAATCCTGCTAACATAAATTGCGAAATCAAATTTATAAAAGTGTAGCTATATCCCATTGTCTAAATTTGTTATCTGGAGTGTCCAGTTAGATTTGGATTTAAGGAATATTTTTTATTTTTATTAATCTGAATGCCAAAGGTTTTGCTATGTTAGGCAAAATTCATAAGCCATAAAAGAAAAGATGGATGTGTTTGACTACATCAAAATTTAACATAACAGATGTCCATTCGATGAATGAATCTATATTAAAAACTTAATGATTCTGTTTTCTAATGGACTCTTAGACTTTAGGCTAGGAAGAAATGCTTTCTGGTATTACTTGTTCTTAAAGGTTCTTGTTTATTTCTTAATTTCTGTCTTATAGATCAAGGTACAGCAAAGCCAGTTTTTAGTTTCTTGAACAACAGTTCCTCTAATTCAAGCACACCAGCCACTTCAGCTGGTGGTGGCATATGTGGTAGTTCCACCTCGTCCTCCAGCGCGCCTGCGGCGGCCTTTGTGTTTGGACAGGCCAGCAGTCCTGTGAGCAGCTCTGCCTTTGGGAACCCTGCCGAACCCGGTACATCTCAGTCTTTGCTGTTTTCTCGAGAGAGCAAACCAGCAACCACGTCGAGCGCGGGCACAGCCGTTGCCCCGTTTGTCTTTGGTCCGGGTGCCAGCAGCAGCGACACTGCCGCCTCTGGTTTCAGCTTTGGAGCTCCCACCACATCGAGCTCTGCAGGTACGTCTAAAAAAGAGGAGACATGTTAGTTTGAATGGCTCTCATTGTAAGCAGATGAACTCTTAGCAAACAATAAATACCACAAAAGAGCATGGCCACTTTTAGGTCGTCTCTACCCAGGGTGTTGTAGTTATTCGCTATGTGGAGTGATGTGCATTGTGTGTATAGTGTAAGTAACTCTTGGAAGCAATATTTCGAATCTCATTAGGAGTATAATCTTTAGTTTTTTCAAGTGTTTTTTGTCTTTTTTGTTTTTTTTTTCTTTGCAATGTTAATTTGTAAATAGCCAGACACTGAAGATTATTTTAATAGACATTAGTCCGCATTATGCAGCGGATACACACATCGCAGCATTAGCTGATGTTTGCAGCGTGTCACACTTCTGATGGCAGATCAGTTGTCTTCTTAGATTTATATCTTTAAAGACCTAAAAATTGGGGCTGTTAAGATAGGAGTCTTGTTAATAGAAGTTTTTGTTTATTTGGATTTTATATGGTTTTACTAAATAATGGTAGAATTGTATTCTTAATCAGTATTCAAAACTTGTCTCGATAAGATCTGTTCAGCAAGGTAAGAGTCTGGAAAGAAGCTTGAAATTTGCTTCTTAGTTTATAGACCTTTCTTGAGGCTTATCTCATTTTAACCATCATGGTAATCTCAGTATTTCTTTGGGCCTCTAGGACCCTCCTTTGTGTTTGGCACTGGACCTCCGGCACCATCTGTCAGTCCAGCGTTCGGTGCTAACC
The DNA here is from genome assembly GCF_026419965.1 of Kogia breviceps. NCBI lineage: Eukaryota > Metazoa > Chordata > Mammalia > Artiodactyla > Physeteridae > Kogia > Kogia breviceps. The sequence goes on from NC_081319.1 coordinate 94,135,052, forward strand.
AGACCCCAACGTTTGGACAGAGTCAGGGGGCCAGCCAGCCTCAGCCCCCAGGCTTTGGCTCTGTATCGTCTTCAGCAGCACTGTTCTCTGCCGGTGCCCAGCCTGCGCCACCCACTTTTGGGACAGTGTCAAGCAGTAGCCAGCCTCCCGTGTTTGGACAGCAGCCTGGTCAGTCTGCATTTGGCTCTGGGACAGCTCCTAATTCCAGTAAGTATGTAGTAGTGACGTCCTTTGTTTCCATACTTGGGTTCTCTATGTCTTAAATATAATTGTTTTCTTTGAACTTTGAAACCATGCATGTCTTTTTTTTTTTTTTTTTGGCTCTTGTACTTGGCAGAACAGAGATGTGTATGTTTAGATTTACCTATAAACAGCAATCCCAACTTTCACACAGTTAAGCACTTCTTTTTGGCTGCATTGGGTTTTCGTTGCTGTGTGCGGGCTTTCTCTAGTTGCGGAGAGCGAGGGCCACTGTTCGTTGTGTATGGGCTTCTCATCGTGGTGGCTTCTTTTGTTGCGGAGCACGGGCTCTAGGTGTGTGGGCTTCAGTAGTTGCAGCACGTGAGCTCAGTAGTTGTGGGACGTGGACCCTAGAGCGCGTGGGCTTCAGTAGTTGTGGCGCACGGGCTTAGCTGCTCCTCGGCACATGGGATCTTCCCGGACCGGGGCTCGAACCTGTGTCCCCTGCATCGGCAGGAGGATTCTCAACCACTGCGCCACCAGGGAAGTCCCCCTCAATTTACTTTTAAACACACCTGTTGAGATTTTACTTCCACTGTATTACTTTTTAATTTCTAAGTGGTCCTCTTTGTTCTGTGGACGTTTCATTTTTATATCCTTCTGCTTTTGTTTTAGAAGTGTTATCTGTTGATCTCCTGAAGATATTAATGATGCAGGGTTTTTTTTTCCCCCCTTCTTAAAGCGTTTGCTTAGTCAGTTTTCTCCAAATTGCTTTTCTTTATTATTGTGTTGGTCTTAGTGTTTCTTTTTTTCTTTTTTTCTTTTTTTTTTTTGCGGTACGCGGGCCTCTCACTGTTGCGGCCTCTCCCGTTGCGGAGCACAGGCTCCGGACGCGCAGGCTCAGCGGCCATGGCTCACGGGCCCAGCCGCTCCGCGGCACGTGGGATCCTCCCAGACCGGGGCGCGAACCCGCGTCCCCTGCATCGGCAGGCGGACTCTCAACCACTGCGCCTCCAGGGAAGCCCAGTCTTAGTGTTTCTTATGAAATACTTTCCTCATGTGTTTGGTGCTTCTTCCCTCTCTACTTGTAGTGTTTGGGTTTTTTTTTTTTTTTTTAATTGTAGTAAGAATGTTTAACGTGAGATCTGTCTACTCTTTCAACAAATTAAGTGTGCAGTGCAGTGTTGTTAACTCTGGGAACAGTATTGTGCAGCAGAGTTCTAGAATGTACTCATCTTGCATGACTGACACTTTATACCTTTTGAATAGCAGCTCCTCATTTCTTCCCACTCCCAAGCCCTCCTTTGCAGCCACCATTCTTGTAGCTTCTGTGAATTTGGTTATTTTCGATTCCTCATAGAAGTGAAGTCATGCAGTACTTGTTCTTCTGTGATTGGCTTATTTCACTTATGTCCTCCAGATGCATGCATGTTTTCCCATATTGCAAGATTAATATTCCATTTTATGTCTATATGTCATTTCCTTTATCTGTGCATCTGTCTGTGGATATTTAGGTTGTTTCTACATCTTGGTCATTGTGAATAATGCTGCAGTGAATGAGAGAGTCCAGCTATCTTTTTGAGAGCCTAGTTTCAAGTCTTTAGGGTAAATACCTAGAAAGGGATTGCTAGATCATGTGGTGGTTCTATCTTTAACTTTTTGAAGAACCTCCATACTGTTCTCCATGGTGGCTGCAGCGGTTTACATTCCCACCAGCGGTGCACGAGGGCTCCCTTCTCTCCAGTCCTTGCCAACACTCCTTACTTCTTATCTTTTTGATAATAGCCATTCTAAGAGGTGTGAGCTGATGTCTCCTAGTGGTTTTGATTTGCATTCCCCCCAATGATTAGTGAGGTTGAGCATCTTTATATATTTACCCATGTCTTGTCTCCGGGGAAATGTCTATTCAGGTTCTTTGCCCGTGTTTTTTTTTTTTTTTTTTTTTTTTTTTTGCAGTATGCGGGCCTCTCACTGTTGTGGCCTCTCCCGTTGCGGAGCACAGGCTCCGGATGCACAGGCTCAGCGGCCATAGCTCACGGGCTTAGTTGCTCCGCGGCACGTGGGATCTTCCCGGACCAGGGCACGAACCCGTGTCTCCTGCATCGGCAGGCGGACTCTCAACCACTGCGCCACCAGGGAAGCCCTGCCCGTTTTTTAATTAGGTTATTTGAGGGGTTTTTTGGTTTGGTTTTGGTTTTTGTTTGTTGGGCGGGGGGAGGTTTGCTCTTGAGTTGTAGGAGTTCCGTATGTATTTTGGATATCAGCCCTTTATCAAATATATGGTTTGCAGATATTTTCTTCCATTCTACTTATAACTTTATGAGTGCAGAACACCTAAATACCATTCGATAATTCATTGTATGTGGTTAGGGCTTGCAGATCTTGAATACCATTGTAGGTTTATCTAACTGGCTTGTTCTCTTGGGAAGGACTGGATGCTAGTACAGTATCTTTAGGTCTTTCCTTTCAGACTGCCAGATTCCCCGGAGAAGATTCTTCCAATCTCCTTCCTGAAGGGTATATATACCCCCGATGGCCAGTGTTCTGGGAGCCGAGTCGGGCCCGAAGGCTGCTGCTCTCAGTGTTCATGGTGTCAGCCTCCTCCGAATCCTTCTGTTTTCAGTATGGTATCCCGGCTTTTATGTGCGATGTCCCCTGGTCCAGAGGCCTCTCCAGAGACGAAAGTTCTATTCTCCTGCTGGGTACAGGAGATTTATTATCCTGTTTGGTGCTGGGGAGGGATTGATCTAGGTATCTGCTTCTTAAACAGATACTCTACCATTCTGCTGTGGTTTTTTTTTTCAGTCACACCTTCATTCTCACTTCCAGAAGTACCTGGAACCTAGACCTTCTGGGTATGTTTAGTGTAAACGGAAAGACTTCTGTGCTTTCTCTTGCTGCTAGTTTAGTGCTTGGCTCCAGTTAGCCTTCCAGATTCAGAATTTTGTTGTGTTGTCTCCTCTCTCCATTTATTGTAGAATTCCCTTTACTGTTACTTTAACGTAATTTTTAAAGGAGATACAGAGGTGAGTATGTTTGTCGACTCCACGGTCTTAGCGGAAAGTCCACTCTGCCCTTTTTTCCTTTTTTCATGGGTGAGTTGGGTCACTTGTTTGAGGGTGTCAGGTATATATTGTGTGAGTGGAGAAAATACTTAATTTTCTTTAAGTGACCATAAGAGCTTTAACCCTTTACAGGTTTTTGTATGTAAAGGTCAGAGTCATTACTAGAAGAACCATCATTTTTACCTTAATAAAGTTTTTCTGCTTCATCTATTGCAGGTTCTGTTTTCCAGTTTGGCAGCAGCGCTACAAATTTCAACTTCACAAACAATAATCCATCAGGAGTGTTCACGTTCGGTGCAAGTGCCAGCACACCTGCAGCCTCAGCCCAGCCCTCTGGCTCGGGGGGCTTTCAATTTAGCCAGTCTCCAGCGGCATTTACTGTGGGGTAAGAGAGCTTTTTGTTGAAATGGAGAATTTAACATAATGAAGGTGTGTGTGTGTGTGTGTGTGTGTGTGTGTGTGTGTGTGTGTGTGTGTTTAGAAATCACCAAGGTGCAGCATAGTTGAGGTAAAATCTATGTTCTCCATCAATTTACTGTATTACAATTTTGGAGGATCATAGCCTAAGAAAAGAAGCAGGAGGGAGAGAGGGAGAGAGGGGGAAAGAGAGAGAGAGAGAGTCTCGGGTATGAGGTGTAGCAGAAAGCAGGGTGTGTGTGTGTGTGTGTGTGTGTGTGTGTGTGTGTGTGTGTGTGTCTCGGGTATGAGGTGTAGCAGAAAGCAGGGTGTGTGTGTGTGTGTGTGTGTGTGTGTGTGTGTGTGTGTGTGTGTGTGTGTGTGTGTCGGGTATGAGGTGTAGCAGAAAGCAGGGTGTGTGTGTGTGTGTGTGTGTCGGGTATGAGGTGTAGCAGAAAGTGTCCCCCACCCCATCACCAGTCACATTTAGTGTTACGATTATGAACTTTCATCTGAGCATCATGTCACATTACAGAGTTTCCGTTTTCCACAGGTCAAATGGGAAAAACTCATTCTCTTCTTCTGGAACTTCAGTTTCTGGTCGCAAGATAAAGACTGCTGTTAGACGCAGGAAATAAAGGTCTTGATGGTGTTATACACACTGTTTTAACAGCAGCTGGTGCCCTACTTTCAGATTCTGGTTTGTACTATGTGCTGGGTTATCTGAAGTCAGATCTTTAATTTTGGAATTTTCCTCCTTTTTTCTTTACAGAAGCCCCAACTTCACCTCTCCCACTCCCTTTAAAAAAAATAATAGCTAGACTGGTGACTGATTCTTCAGCAAAAATGTTTTATGATCCGGCAAATTATTCACTGGTTTGGCATAGGCTGGCTGAACCCAGGCATCAAGCCCGCTCAAGAGAATGGCTTTGTACACAACCTCTTTGTCTGCACCACCATGTGCGTTGCTATGCGTTTTATGGAACGCAATGAAATTGTAATTATATCTGAGGAGTTCTGTATAGATTAGAGAATGTTGAAATGAATGGTTTCTATGCCGAGTTCGTGCTGGTGTATGTGTGAAGTGAGTGAGTTGGGTGTATTGTGCACTAAACTTTTCTGATAGAGGAAGCCTGATTAAAGAATGGTCCATGCTAAGGACTTGTTAGATCTAGTTCATTCTCCATTTAATAATTATATGCTATTTCTATATTGGCATTCTTCTGACTATCACCTGTCTTGCCTTTTTCATTATTTTATTATGAAACTTGTGTAAATACAGTTTTGTTTCTGTACTTTTTTGGCATAACACGAATCTGTGAACTTGAAATTTTAATTTTGTGTTAGAAAGGTTTTTTTGTTGTTTAGTCTTGTCTCAGATTTTATTATGTAAATCCCATTATTCAAAGTTGCCTAAATCCATTTGGAAATCTTTAAAAAAAAAAATTGGGGATTCTTAAAGTGAGTTTATTGGCTTTTCTGATCCAGTTTTTGTTTGGACCAAAAACCAGTATTGTACAAAGTATTAAGCATATATTTTTATATTTACTGAAATGGACTGTGGTGACTTTGGATAATAAGGAAAAGTTTAATATTAAAGCCATGTTTATTACAGTATAATTAACATGTTAAACCATGGGATAAATGCCATCAATAAAAAACTATGAAATACGTTTTGTTCTAGTGTTAAATCCTAGTGAAGGTATGAGTGTTAGTGGAAGGGAACCTTTTTATGAAGGTTAACAGTGGTCAGTTAGAAGGAAAATTCTGAAGAACACATTGAAGTGATTTGGACAACTCCTCAGTGAAGGGGAAGCGTCTGAAGGTAACCCTGCTTTATGTCTGGTGCTATAGGAATCACACCTACTTTGCATATAAATTGACATACCTTTTTAAAAGTTGAAACTAAACACAACGCAGCCATTTCTGTTCGTACTTGTATCTTCCTTGATAGGTGACTAGACAATGTTTTATTGATAGAGTTCTTGGAGATGCATGCCCAAAATAGCCCACAAAAACTTCAGTAGTCATTTTGTGGAATTTTTTGGATTATTTTAACAATTTTTTTAAACTAGCTTTCTTTCCTGTGGCCCATAAAAGTGCTCTGGGGACAGCGTTTGATAATTGTATTCTTGACTTTGTACATACGATTATTCTGTGGCGACTTATTTTGCTGAACTTGTGGTTAAATTCAGTACTTTAAAATGTTTAAGAGCTTTTCTGTGTTTCCAGTGACATGGTTTCTCTTACTGAAAATGTCTTAGCCCATCATCAAATGCTGGTTTCGGAGTAGGAATTTTGTATTTATAATTCTCACCTTATTAAACAGTACACATTTGACATGAACCTCTTTGGGGGCAGATGATGGTGAATGCTAAAAGAAGTAAACTGGAAACCTGTGGGGTGTTGATGCTGAGAACCTGATGCCTAACTAAACTGCATGTTCGTTCACTCTTAGCCATTCTTTAGGTCGATATGGATGGGACTATTAGGCTTTCTATTCTGGGAAAGATTTTTCATTAAAAATGTGCTGGAAATATTTCACTTTATTTAGTAATTTTTTTTTTAAAGCAAGTAACTGAAAACCAAACTTAGGGTGGCTTATCTTGTAAATGAAATCTCCTGGCCCCCAGAACTGAGATCTCTAGGGCTAGAGTATTTGGGACTTAGGTAGGACTTGTCTTTTCACCTCAACTGCTTTAACTCTCAGGCTGCACACGGCAGCTATAGAAAACATTCGTGGTAGCAGCTCCATCCTCAAATCAGTCCCTGCTTAAGCTCAGCAGAGGTATCTCTTCGTCGGACTGGTGCAGGCTGTAGACCCACTCCCTGTGGCTGTAATAGCAGCCTTGGGTTCCATGCTCCATACACAAATGAAAGTCAAGCGCTGTTTGTGGAAGAAGGGGAAACGTTATGGAAAGAAAACAATAAAAGCCCACTTCTCGTGCTGGATCAATGAGGAATTGTTTTTAACTGAAAATAATCTCTGAAGGTAAGAAAGGCATATGCAGAAAGATGGAATAATCAGGTATGTTTATATAATTTGGTTGATTTCCAAGAGGGTCCGTTGTTCTCAATGTACATCAACATGCTTGGTGAGGTGGGCCAAATATATATCCTGGGACCTGCTCACCAGAGACTGATGCATCACTGGGTCCAGGTAGGGCCCAAATCATTACATGAGCACCTGGAAGACTTCTGGTGCACGAGGTCCAGGCAGGCCACTCTCAAGTGGTGGGTTGTTTTTTCAGGAATGTACAGTTTGGGGCATTAAGAAAAAGAAGTACAATTCAGACAACTGAAATTAAGGCTTTAACTATTTGTTACAAATTTCTCTTGGAATTATTCATGGAATTAGGATTTTATTACTTGAAATAAGTGGACTAATTTTAGCAATTTGTAACCAGGCCATAAACTTCCTGCTTTAGCCTGGGGAAGAACTTATGTTTTCTTTAATTGTATCAGTATGTCATGTGCTGGGCCTGTTTGGAAACTGACAAATTTGGTACAGAAAAATTGAGAAAGATGGGTGTGTTGGGTCTAGCTACACACACCAGCTATATATACCATGTCAGAGCTTTCATTTCCTTGTAATATGGGGCAACTTTTATAAGCTTACCTCAGACATCCACTGTGGTTTCCAGGATGTGTAGTAGTTCATGGCTGAGGTCCTAACAGCACATTGTCTACAGGATTCAGACCATGCCACAGTTTAACTACATTTAAGTTTATCCTTTATTATCTTTGTGTTTCTCGAGGAACCTGTGGTGTGTCCTGTTCTAGTTTTGTTTGTAAAGGTCTGAATAGGGAATGCTTACAAGACCAGACTAGGATTAAATTGCCCAGCTCAGTCTTCTACTAGCTACGAGACTCTGACTTCTGGTTCCTCAAGTGTAATGTGGGTCCTTAGTATCTTGCACTGTGGTCGGAATGGTTAACAGCTTTAAGGAACAGACGGGATTAGTTTAACATTAAAAGCTTAGTCATCTACAGCCAACTTCTCAGTGACTTGCTAAAAGAATATATCTCAAAATGGATGATTTTTTTTTGATAGACCTCTATTTCTGAAAGCATTCATCTCCTGAAGGCAGAGAATGCTAGAGCAGCTGTATTTGGAAGCAAGAGATTCTGGAGCAAACCTCAAAGAAACAGGCAAAACACAAAAGCATTGGCGACCAGGTATTTATTGAGACAAAGAATACAAATTGGTGGCAGATTATTAAAAATAGAATGTTTAATTTTCATTTATAGGCAGGCCATCAGATACTGTTTGTGGATCAAGCCATACAATAATGAACTGCAAAGATACATGCACACAGCTTGAGATGAGGAACCTTACCCAGGCAAGCACGTATTGCAAAGACTTTGGCCTTTGGTATGGGGTGCGGGGGGGTGGGGGTGGGAAATGGCGAGTAACTGAAGTATTTGCCAGATTTTAGGAATACTGCTATTATTTAGGAATATTCTTTAAAAGGAACAGCAGCCTGTTTTCATAGGGATAAGTGTAGAATAAAAAAAGTTAATACATTCCCATCACAAAGCCCTTTATTCCCAAGTAGTTTAATTTTCAACTCCTGTCTTCCTTTTGCTGGAAATATTTTATGCCTAAGTGAAACGCCCAAACAAGTCACTTAAGGGAAAAAAATCCTTCTTTTAGAGTTAGAACAATTTTTACTGTCATTTGAAACATTAAAGACTTTAATAAATTTAGACAAAGCCCTCAAACATGTTTTTTCAATCCTAAATATTTGGGAGAAACTAGGTGACTGTTTAGGGAGAAGTCACTTCGGAAGCAGCGCCGCACGAGCACTACCCAGGTGCTGGCCTTCTGTCGTCACAGACTCCCCAAAAGCACACCTGCTCGCCGCCGCTCCCAGTCACCTAGCTCAGCCCAGCGTGCGTTCAGTAAGGCAGACTTTTCTCAAGGTGCAGGAGCCACGCAGGCTGCACATTTCGTAACAGGTAGAGTTTCTAGGTGCCTAAATTAACCGCATGACATGTGGTTTTATATACGGTATGTTCACTGAAATAGTATTCTCAGCATGACTCCTAATTTTTGTTCCCTTATTATCTTATAAAAGTGATGAAGAATATTAATACTATGAAGACAACTTTCTTTTTGCCTTCTTAGGCTGTAGAGCTTCAGTATGAGAACTCCGTCTTGACACAGAAAATTCAGCATTTCTGTAAGTGAAATATAATAAAGTACTGAAAACAGGGAGGCCCCGGCCCCAAGAGAAAAGTGTGGCTCCCCCTTCTTCCCCATTTTGTCATTTTCCCCCCCAACTTGGGAATCAAAAATCTCCCTAAGTGCTGAATTCATAAACAGACTTGGATTTTGTTGTAAAGGCAGACAAAGTAACACTTTTTACTTGATAGGGCTACATAGTGTAACGAATCCTGAGAAATACATCTACATAGATATTAAAGTATAAAACAAACTGGACTACATATTTCCTTTTGTTTTACTGTATAAAAATAGCCTAAGTGGTGAACCATCAAGGAAATTTTACATTAAAGGTGTATTCCAGAGCTACATGTCAAGGGTACATTTCAACTCCAATTCCCAATCAGGGGCAAAGGGGGTGTATACACTGATGCTAATGTATACACTACTAATTGGTAAGTTTATGTAACATTTCCTAATAATTTCTCCTCCAATTTAAGAAGTTAGCTGATGGTTTGGGTTTGTTTACTGTGAAGGGCCATAACACTTTATCTTCCCAGAAACAGGTGAATAATCTGTTTAGGTGTTTTTTTTTGTTTGTTTGTTTGTTTTTTTTTTTTTTTTTCAGTACGCGGGCCTCTCACTGTTGTGGCCTCTCCCATTGCGGAGCACAGGCTCCGGACGCGCAGGCTCAGTGGCCATGGCTCACGGGCCCAGCCACTCCGCGGCACGTGGGATCTTCCGGGACCGGGGCATGAACCCATGTCCCCTGCATCGGCAGGCGGACTCTCAACCACTGTGCCACCAGGGAAGCCCTGTTTAGTATTTTGACATTTAACTAATAGGCTTTCTGTGATGGATTTACTATAAAATTATTTTGTAAAACATTGTTTATGAAAACCATAAACCATGGCTCATGGTTTCATGAAATTATAAACCATGACTCATGGTTTATGAAATTTTACAATAAGAAAGGGCATTAAGGACACTGTTAAGGTTTCTATAAACAAATTGAAAATATTCACACCTTTTAAATGTTAAAAAAAAAAAACCACTGTAAAAACTGATACAGTAATAGCAAATGTATTTGCTGTTAAGACCAAAATAAAGCCTAGATTGATCCTGTAAGCACCCTAGTTACAAACTGTTCAACACAGTTTAGTGTTTTGGGGAAAATAACAGAGATGCAGAAAATGCCTAAGAAACAAAACTTTTAGTTCAGATATACCTCAGCACAGCTAACTGGGCCATCTAACAAAAGCACATACACACACTTAAAACTCTACAACTATGCAACTGATGAATAAATTAAAATGGCAATACACAAAGTGTTACTTAACATTTCCCTCAAAAACATCATCCCTGGCAGGCCCCAAATGAGCTGCTGGCCCACAGAACTGAAGAACTTGGAATAATGCCTGGAAATGCTACTCTTCCTTGTTACAGAGAGCAGTCCCTAAGGGGAAAACTGGTAAGTATTTCACAGGCTACTAGTATTTAATCATGAAATGCTATTATTTAATTCCTTGATGCTTCAAAAGTTATGGAACAATATAATATTATAAAAAGAAACTAGTATGTGAATATCCGTATATAAAGAGAAGTTATATTTAAAACATTGAAAAGCACTAGTACTTCATGCTGTGCACATACTGGGAACATTGTTTTACGGTAAATATGCAAGTTTGTTAGGACTGCTTTTCCCCACATATTTATGGTTTGATTTAGGGCACTGAAAACACTTGCACATGAGTTTCAATTTAAATTTACAGTGAAAACTTACCCTCCCCCTCAACCCCATTAAAAGCAATCACTAACTTACCTTTTTCTTCCAAAAAAAAAAATAGGATAAGATAGCAATATGACTTAATACTTTTTCATCATCATGCAAAATCTGCCCCCAAATACATGTTTAGGCATTAAGAATAGTTATAAAGTTACATCATTCCTGCAGTAAACTGCAGTACAGATTTAAAATTTTCAAGTCAGGGAACTGCTAGGCCCGCCTCACTTTCCCCTCTCTTGCAGCTAACTCACCAGCTCCTGGGATGGGCGCTAAGTGGCTTATCAAATGTGTGTCCCCACTCCCTCCCCCCAAAAAGCAAAGACAAAAGCTTCCTCAAGAAGTGTTAACTAAAAGATGAGTGTGTTCACAAAACACAACTGGACATTTTCCATCATTTTGGGATAAACCAAAATAAGTTTTTAAAGCTTCATTTGGAGATTTCAAAGCTGAAAATGCTTTCAGCAAGTTCTAATACCTTAGATCTTAAGTATATACTGTCCATTATTGACTATGACACCACTTGCCTTCGGTTCAATCTAAAAATTTTAACGCTTAACAGGTTTTTCTTCTGGAAAAGTTCTTTGACATTGAAGTAAAATCAATACTTTCAGCATAGTCACCTGCATCACAATGGAGCAGCTGCTTTAACTTCTAAATCATCAGTTAATGTAACCCAGGGATACTGATGGTCTTGATATATAATTTAGTCTTGTCATTATTCCAGAGAGTATGGAATTCAGGGTTTTTTGGGGCATCATCTGACCCCATTTCTTTTTACCACAATGGTTCCTGCTACAATGTCATAGGCTGTTCGATTATGCTGAAAAAACAGCAGTGTGATGAAAGCAGGGAAAAAAGAAGCAATAGAAAAATTCTTGATCAAAGCTCGTATAGTGGACCTAAAAAAATTAAAGCAAAAAAAAAAAAACCAGATAAGTCGTATACCAACTACATGTAGATTAATAGTATTCTATGAAGTTCAAGATGTATTTAAAACATATTCAAAGTATAATTAACAGAGTTTTAACCTTTGATAACCGAATTACTTTCAAGTAGCAAAGTATGATCAAACGACCTGGGCTAGTTCTAAAGACTTCATAACATAAAAGTTAGACTAGAACTTGCACATGAAAAGCAATAATATGTCTTAGAATGTGAACTAAAAGTTTACAGTATTTTCTAGTATTTTGACAGAAGACTAGAATAACTATTCCCTTTACTTACCCTTTCTATAGTCACATTACTTTTAGTACCTCTACACTTTTAGTGTGTTTTCACTATCTTCTAAACTGAGTACACTTAACGCAGCCCCATTTTCTACCTTCTATGAAGAGCACCAGCATTTCAATCAGATCTCTTCTTTCTTTGTGGGTGTCTGTGATTAAGGAAAGCTTTAAAAAGTTTTCAACAGTAGCTCAGAAGGGAGAATTGTCCTACTAACATTAGATTTCTGCCTTTCAGTGCACTGAACGGTTATAGGATAACACAGCAGCTGAGTGTGTGCTCTGAATCCAGACTGCTTGCTTTCAGATTCATTTTCTACCAACTACTAGTTGTGTTACACATCTGTAATAAGAGGATAATAGTACCTATAGTACCTATCTTAAATTAGTTAATACATATGCAATGTTTTTAAAACAGTGCCTGGTTAATGAGGTGCTCAATAAATATTAGCCATTATTGACTCTCATTAAAGGTAATAGCCAGGGCTTCCCTGATGGTGTAGTGGTTGACAGTCCACCTGCCGATGGCAGGGGACACGGGTTCGTGCCCTGGTCCGGGAGGATCCCACATGCCATGGAGCGGCTGGGCCCGTGAGCCATGGCCGCTGAGCCTGCGCGTCCGGAGCCTGTGCTCCGCAACGGGAGAGGCCACAGCAGTGAGAGGCCCGCGTACAGCAAAAAAATAAAAAATAAAGATGTGAGCAAATTCAAGGCTTTTTCTAGAGTCTCTTGTTTAAACAACCCAACTCTGAATCATTCTGGCAGCAATTCCAGCCAGTATCCTGTTTTGCTCAACTGATTACCACCTACTCACCTCCACAACTTCCATTATCACTATCTGTACCTTCCCCCAGAGCCAGATGCCAACAGCTAGCCATGAGTACTGGAAGTATTACAAGCTCTATCACTTAGGAGCAGGACGCACACATGTATAGCTGTCAAAATTCTTATTGCCTATTCAAGATGGGATAATGACAGGTATTACCGAATGGAAGCTTCAAGGCAGAGCAGTAACTAAACTCCAATATCCACAGATCTAGAGAATAATAAAGCTAGGCCTGGAGGAGTGATATAGAGAGCAGCCATGCCCAAATCCTCCTCTCATTGAGACCTACAGTTCATAAAATGCTTACCTTTGAAGATGTATACTGAAGGAGGAATCTATAATCATTGAAAACATTCAAACTTTGTTTTAAACTTAATAAATGTAAGCCTATTATATGCCATGAAGAACCAACATCCTAAAGATACTTTTATCAAATGGTATAACTTATGAAAATAATTTTTAAGTACAGTAATCAATACAATTCATAAGTACATAATACATTAAGCTAAAAAAAAGAACTTACGTTGTAATGCTAACATTGGAGGAAGGAATCACTAAAACCCGACTTGGTGCAATAAGCACTGATGTATCACATGTCACAACTCGAAGCCCTAGCAGGAACTTCCCTGGGGTGGCTCCACCTGCTCCCCAAATGCAAATTATCTAAGGAAAGAAGGATAATTTTGAAATAATTTACTGGCTCAACTATACCAATTTTAAAGGTAAATTTTCCTGCCATATGATTCATGTTTTAAATTTTTCAAGTTGGAAGAATTTCATAGAATACTTAAGGGTTAACCTTTTAATGCATTTCTGCAGGTCTCTAATCTTCAATACCACAAGATATCTACTGTAATATTTCTCTATGACCCATTATATTTTTTAGCAAGTTGCTTCTATGGAAAGATGCATTTCAAGTTCCACAACCAACTTACAATATATTTTTGGACAAGACTGAAATGTATTACAAAGAAACTGAAAAATGTCTCCATTCTGAAAGTTGTAACTTGGAAAGTATTATGTTAAAGGAAATTTAGAAAAAAATAAATACATGATTAAAAAAAAATTTCCACTACTTTTTTGTCTTGGGCTGATAATCTAAAATTAGATTGTTACAGACTTACTAGAGCATGGACTTGAGGATATGAGGAGGGGGAAGGGTAAGCTGGGACGAAGTGAGAGAGCGCCATGGACATATATACACTATCAAATGTAAATTAGATAGCTAGTGGGAAGCAGCCGCATAGCACAGGGAGATCACCTCTGTGCTCTGTGACCACCTAGAGGGGTGGGATAGGGAGGGTGGGAGAGAGGGTGATGCAAGAGGGAAGAGATATGGGAACATATGTATATGTATAACTGATTCACTTTGTTGTAAAGGAAAAACTAACACTAGTGTAAAACAGTTATACTCCAATAAAAATAATAAAAATAATAAAAATAAAAATAGATTGTTAAATATTAATATTTGCTGAAGTCAGTAGCTTACCTCATAAAAACAAACTAATAATCGGTATATAAGCGCCACAACCATCATTTTCTGCAAGTCTTCCATTGATGTGTCTTCATCTATTTCTTCTATTATATAATGCATAGCAAACTTAGAGATATCCCTACAAAAAAATAGTTTTTGGTTACAAAGAATTAGTTACCAGAGCAGTTGCACTGATTTCTTTTTCATCAGTGTAAATAAAAAACTTTAATTGAAATTATAAACTAATCTTTAGGTTTCCAACTGTCTAGTTTCACAAAACATTCATGAGCTTATTCGACAAATAAGTAGCACTACCATGAGCAGGCGCTGAACTAGCCCTGGGGATAAAATGGCACGTGAATTCAACATGGTCTCTGCTTTCACAGAGTTTCTAACCCAGCAGGTAAAGCAGAATAAATAATAATGAAGTGGGAAATGGGCTATAAAAGAGAACCATTGGGTACTTGGAGACATGTACCAGGCACACTTAACTTAGTGGAGGCTTCCCAAAAATGACATTGAAGGTGAGATCTGAAGGATGAAGAGAGGTTGGCCAGACTAAGAAGGGAGAAATTTCAGAGAGGGATTAATGAGAGAAAGCCTTTAAGCAAGAATATGATGGAAGCTGTAGGCAGGTCAGTGTGGGGCTCAAATAACTAAGTGTGAGAGGTGAGTGATTAGGAAATAAGGGTATCTGTTAAAATATATGAGGACGTTAATAAGACTTACCCTGATGGCAGTGAGAAACTACTGAAGGATTTTAAGGCAGGAGAGTGGCAGAATCAGAATTTATGATCTCTTTGGTTTTCTATCAGAGACTGAATTGAGATAAAACAGGAGACAGTAAACTGAGATACCAGTTAGAAGACTTGTGTTATAAGCCAAGCAAGTGATAGCAGTGACTGGACTAGGGAGAAGCAACGATGAAAAATGAAATTCTGACAGTGAAAAGGAAATGGTAGTGGTTGAAGGTTATTCAAGAGACTGAACAGAAAGGAGTCAGTTGGTACTTGATTGGATGTGTAGGGCGAAAGGGAGGGAGAGACAGGGAAGAATCAGTACATTCAGGCTCCTGGCAGGGGCCCTGAAATTTAATTACCAGGGTCTGAACTTGACTGTCACTTACTGCCTTTGTAAATTCTGGGCTTAACTTTTTTGTAAGCCCAAATTTCAATCTCTATAAAACGGAGATATTTTTTAAAAAATTAAAAAAATAAAATGGAGATATTAACCTCTACTTTATGGTGGTGGCAAGATTAAAACTCCATACAAAGCCTAGCACACGGAAAGTGCTTAGCAAGTGATAACTATTATAATTGTTAATCTGAAGGGAAGATTATTCAAATAAATAGCTCACTTTGCAGTTCACTTGGAACTTGCCTGACAGTATACGCAACCCCATTTGGAAATGCCATCTAGCTGATTATTAATAGTTCATCTACCAAAACCTCTTTATGCCTTTGTGTTTGGATACTCCACTCTGAAAACGACTTTAAGAGAAAAATTTGCAACTGGCCTAAGAAAATAGTGAATAAAATCAAACCAGGGTTGGAGGTTCCTTTCACCTACTTTTGACAGGTGAAATTCCCTACATCTTGCAGAATTTATTAAGTGTTTTTCTTTCTTTTGTAGTTATTTCTTAAAACCAACAAGAAAGCAAATCTGACAAAGCTCCTAAAAAGAAATCATTGACACTGGCACACATTATCCATATAGTCACTTGCAGGCATGAAAAAAAAACTAAAGCAAGATCTCGACAGTGGACATTAAAGCCCTTCTGCAAATGGCCTTAACTTACTTTATTCCACTAAGGTGCATAATGCTTAAGACAATGGTTGCTTTTATAAAGAAGAGAATAAAGAAATCCACCATCTCTGCCATGAATCTGTGGGCCAAGGATGGAATAACATACTCTCTACCTGTAAATTTAAAAAAAAAGAAAAAAGTTAGGAAAACTAATCGTTGCACATAACGCCTTGGAACCCAAGCTAGGTAATGAATGTAAACTCAAGGTACAACTTGCTGATGAAAAAATTTTATAACTGCAACAATTATTGGTATTGACTTTCAATAGGGCATGTTATTAAAACAGCAACGCTACTTCACTGTTTACTGAGTTTAAAGCTTGTTGTCACCCCCTTAATGTTTAGAAATGATTTCACAGATAAATTTCATTATTTCAAGTACTCAATACATTTCACTAGGGATTCAAATAAGGAGACTCCAGGTGATTACAAGCCTATGACACAAAATTAAACTTTTTTTAAGCAAAATATCAAGGTTAAGTGTAGACGGTACGAAGTAAACCCCTGTGCCTCTCATCTTACCCCTTATTCATTTAGTTTGTCTTGCTTTCTATGTAACAAATCCAGGGATTATCAAGCTGCCATCCTAAATTCTGAATCAAATTCAGGTAACTAGGTCTTGTCCCATATTATCTGTGGCTGGATAAAGTAAACAAAAAGTCTAAATAATACACTAAAAAGTGTAAGTGATTCAGAATATTCTAATTCCCATACAAAAGTAAACAGACAACACACAAGATGAAGCCAAGGCCCAAAGGTTCATAATTCCATTTGCATTCATGAAAATCTCCTAAAATATCCGTCAGTTCCACTGTCCGTAATTCATAAAATTATCATATTAACTATAGATAATATAGTTAATACATCCATGTCTGGATTCTTTCCAGCATCACCGGTCAAAACTTCCCTCCCCCCAAGCCAGGTTTGCCGTCTGAGAGTGAATTAAGCTTCGGATCTCCACATCGTGGAGACGAAGGCTAAGAGGACGCTTTGAGGCGCCAAGACTTCTCTGCACGTGGAAACGACCAGACCGGGGAGCCAGGGAACCGATTCGGAGCGCTAGGTCTACGGGAAGGCGCACGCAGGGCCGCGCGGTACACCCTGCGAGCTGACAGACGCGCAGACGCCACGGCGAGCGCGGCAGCGGTGACAGCGGAGAGGGGCCCGCCGGCCCCGCCCCCAGGTCGCTCCCCGAAGAGCCTCTCACCTGCCTGCCGCCCGGTCTCGCTCGGGACTCGCGAGGCGGCGGCGGGTCCTACCCTCGTCGCGGTGGTTGCCCGGGCCGGCGGCTGCACGTGAGGCGCGCGGGCTCCCGGGCCGGCGACCGGGGCCGAGGCGGTGAGGCCGGCGGAGGCCGGCGGCTCGGGCCCGGCGGCCGCGGCGCTCAGGAAGTAGAAGGGGCTGTAATAGCCCAGCTGCAGGGGCGGCGGCCCGGCGGCCGGAGCAGCTGCGGCGCCCGCGAGGTAGCTGGGCGCGGGCGGCTGGGGGCTGCAGTAGGCGGGGAAGGCGGCCAGGCCGCTGTGCCAGGTGAGGTAGCCGCAGTAGGACTGCCACAGCCACTCGTGCACCTGCCGGGAGTACTCGCGGGCGCTCAGCCGCGCCGGCTTCTCCCGCGGCGCCGCCGCCTCGGGCGCCTCGCAGCCTGTCGGCGCCTGCAGGCCCGCAGCGGGGCCGGAGCCAGAGCCCGCCTCCCTGCCGTTCTCGGGCTCGCGCGGCGGCTCCGACTCCTCGGCGGCGGCCGCGGGGGGAGCGAGGCCCGGGGCTGGGGGCCGGCCCGGAGCCTGGGGTTCGGCCTGCGGCCCGTCCCGGGGCCGTGGGGCGGCGGCGGGAAGGCCTCTTCGGGAAGGAATGGGCTCGTGGTCCCCTCCGCCGTCGTCCTGCCCGGGAGGGCGGCCTCGGGCTTTCTCCGGCCCCTCCGCCATCGTCGCCTCAGCAGCACACTCGGCGGTCCTGTCACTGCGCCGTCTCACTCCCCCACTGGCCCCTCCCCAACGGCCCGGTAGCCACCGCCGCAGCCTCAGGCGTCAACAATCCGCCACCGGAAGCGGAAACCCACCCCCTCGTCGGCGTCGCCGGGGCGGAGCAAGGAGGCGGGGCGTGAGAGTGGGCCTTGGTGCTCAGAGCCTGGGGAGGCAGTAGGACTCCTCCTCGGCTGGGCGTCGTGGGCTTATCTCTTGAGGGGCCCAGGCTATCACCCGTCCCCCAGACACACACCTCTGGTGGTTTTAATGAAGTTGGAGTCCCGAGGCTTCTCCAGATAATCTCACGGGATGTGGACTTAGGCTGCTCCGGGCGGGAGAAATAGCTGGTGGAGGAAGAGGATTTCAGAGAGAGGTCCCAGGGCTCGGCGCCGGCCGCCTTTTCTGTTTGGGGCCGCGACAGTTTTGGTCTTTAGGCACAGGGCCTGTTACTTGTTTCCGCCTGCGTTCATTCCAGTTAACTGGTCCTCGCCCATCTGTACTCAAGGTGATACGAGGCATATCCCCTTAGAGGATAAGAAATTAATAACCAAACCATACTGGGATCTATCAAGATAGTATGGCTCAGCGGCAGAGATCTTGATTGTAAGAGAAAAGAGGAGTTACGTTGATTTAAGAGCTAGACTCTGTCCTTATCCTGGAGCTGACCTGTGTCCATAGTATCTTAACTCTCCACTGCTGCAGACACAAGCCTCCTTCAGCAAAACTGTGCCTTTCCTCATACCCGTTGTCTCAACCTTCGGTGCCTGCCTTTTATTATCTGTTAAGGCAAGGCTCCGTTCATATCCCGGGGCTTTGGAGCCTCCTCTGAGTACCGAAGCCCAGGCACGATTTCCCCTTCCTCTGAACTATATGTGGCACCTTACATATGTATAGTTTAATACACCTTCCTATGTCCTTAAATTGGTTAAGCGATAGGAATATATCTTTGTATCCCCAGTCCCATACAGGAGATCTACAGGGGCCAGGTATTGTGGGTTACACTTGTTAATGATTCCCATAATCACTCTTGACTTTGCTCTGGGAGATGAAAGTAAAAGGCTTAACTTTTGTCCTGAAGAAGCTAATGATTTGGTTAAAGGGAAAGACTTCCATGAAACACTCGAAGACCTATTTAAGACAATACCAATATAATATGAGTCCAAAATAAGGGAAAGATAATGGTGGCCTATTGCTAGAAAGGTTACCCTTACAAATGTGATTTTTAAAATCAACTCTGGGACTTCCCTGGTGGTGCAGCAGTTAAGAATTTGCTTGTCAATGCAGGGGACACGGGCACACGGATCCCTGGTCCGGGAAGATCCCATATGCCACGGAGCAATGAAGCCCACGAGCCGCAACTACTGAGCCCACGCGCTGCAACTACTGAACCCGGCACTTCTAGAGGCCGTGCTCCACAAGAAGAGAAGCCATCGCAATGAGAAGCCCGCGCACCGCAATGAAGAGTAGCCCCTGCTCACCACAACTAGAGAAAGCCTGCATGCAGCAACGAAGACCCAATGCAGCCGAAAATTTAAAAAAAAAAAAAAATCAACTGTGAAAAAGTTGTAACATTTAAATATGCATTCCAAGTTTGGGTAGGGGAGGAAGGAGAAGCAGGAACAAATAAATGAAGACAGCATGAAATGAGTGTAAAATATTGTGGTTATTGGAGACACTGGTCTGTGTTTCGCATGTACCACTGATTAGGTAGCACCTGGCATAGTACCACTCACATAGGAGACATTTATATTAATCAGTACTCTTTGCTGCAGTTATCAGAAATCCAACTGTAACTGATTTAAGAGAGAAAAACTAAATGAATTTACTGACTTGCATAGAAAGTTCAGGAGTACCTTAGGTTTCAAGGATATCTAGTTATAGATAATCATAATGGCTTCAGGAATCACCTGTTTTTCTCTTTCTTTGACTTCGCTTTTGAGAAAGTAAGAGTGTTTCTGTTTCGGTGATAAACCTAATTCTAACTGGCTTAAGCAAAAATAAAATTACTGCCTTTTGTAATCAACAAATTCAGAGGTTCTACATAATATAAGAAGGTTCAACAGTACATCTAATAGGCATTCCAAAAGAGAAAAAAAATAATGGCCAATAATTTTCTAGAATTGAAGGAAGATGACTCTTTACATTGAAGAAGCACATCAAGTCTTAGAAAATAGCATATACATATAACACATATATGATGAATATAAGCAAAGAGAAAAATAATGATCTTAAATAGCAGCAGTTAAAACGTAACCTAACTAGAAAGAAATGACATTTATACTGGAAGCCATATTGTCAAAAGTAAAAATATGCCAAAGATAGTGGAACATATATAGTACAGAGTATATAACTATATATGTATAGTTATATATATATGTAACCTAGACAACCTAGTAAATCATCACTCAAGAATGAGGATGTGATGTAATGCACCACTGCTAATCCAAACAACACCCTGATCAACCCTAGTCCCTTCCCATCATACTCAGCCAAGGACTGAAGACTCAGGGATATAAAAAGGGAAGTATTCATGAGTCAAAAATATAAATGGGGGCTTCCCTGGTGGCGCAGTGGTTGAGCAGGGGACACGGGTTCGTGCTTCAGTCCGGGAAGATCCCACATGCTGCGGAGCGGCTGGGCCCGTGAGCCATGGCCGCTGAGCCTGTGCGTCCGGAGCCTGTGCTCCGCAACGGGAGAGGCCACAGCAGTGAGAGGCACGCGTACCGCAAAAAAAAAAAAAAAAAAAAATTAAAAAAAAAATATATATGGATTCTGGAAAGAGGGCAGTACATGAATTTTGAATCTCCATGAATCACCACATCCAAACAGACTGTATAGTGAAACCAAAAATGCATGGGGCAACATTTACAACTAAACTAGGTAACAGATAACTCCACAAACCCCCAAATACAAGTGTGGGATCAAACCACAAATGCAAAATTGCATAGTGCTAATGCCGAAAAAAGTCAGATAAAAACTGGGAAAATATTAAGAAAATTATATAAGACATGAAAGAAAAATCAGAATAGGGACTTCCCTGGTGGTCCAGTGGTTGAGACTCCATGCTCCCAATGCAGGGGGCACGGGTTCCATTCCTGGTTGGGGAACTAAGGTCCCGCATGACGCAGCCAAAAAAAAAAAAAAAAAAAAAAAATCAGAATTAAAAAAACCTCAGAAATAAAGTAACAACTTGGGAAAGAATTATAAGTAAGAGAAAAAGTGGTTTCAGAAAATACTGAACTAGAAGGAACGCAGGAGTAAATACAGATGGTGCCCAAGTGAACTAGAATTTGAAAATGAGATTTTAAATAAATATAGAAACAGAAATGATTTTAGAGAAAAGATAAATATTGAAGATAGGTAAAGAAGATCCAGTGTATGGATTAAGAGTTCTTGCTAAAGAAAACCAAAGCGAGCTAACAGAATACAACGCATAATTCAAGAGAACTTTTCCTGAAGTAAAATACATATATTCTATTTATATATATTCACATATATATTCATATATACATTTATATATAGATATATATATATTCGAAACCTCACACTGAAAGAGTATACTGTGCGCCTGAAAGCACTGAACATGAACAAGATGTATTCTAGTCAGTAAAATCACTAGACTTTACATTTTGAAAAATGGTCATTTAGGCCAAAAAAAATTTATGAGAGAAAATTGGATTACCATGAGACTTCAACATTAACACTTTATGTGAGGAGAAAATGGTGAAACATTTAAAATATTCAAAAAAAGAAAATGAGAACCAAGTACCCTGTATCCAGCAAAACTGACTTTAAAGTATAAAAGCCTACTGGTTATCAAAATGAAAGAACTCAGAATGTTACCTGAGTTCTTCCTGAGGGGTGCAGCTCGGGAACCACAATTACTGACAGTGACACAAAGACAGTTAGCGAAACTTTCAATATTACTTGTCGAACCAAGACTAAATGAGGCTTTGTTTCAGTCAGGGTCAAGAGATAGAAACTACACAATAATTTG
Organism: Kogia breviceps; assembly: GCF_026419965.1. Taxonomy (NCBI): domain Eukaryota; kingdom Metazoa; phylum Chordata; class Mammalia; order Artiodactyla; family Physeteridae; genus Kogia; species Kogia breviceps. The sequence goes on from NC_081319.1 coordinate 94,156,932, forward strand.
AACAGAGGACATTTACTATGAAGAATATTAATGGAATAAAGGGAGGCTGACTAGCAAAAGGCAAAGAGAATTCTTACCATATAGGAACAGTAGATACAGGGAACAGCCACCACTCCTGAACTGAAATAGAATGGCCAAGAAGCACCCTTGCCCCCATGCCCCATCCACCTCCTTGTTGGAGAGGGCATAACTGTGGCTCCCTGCTGTGGCCTCAGTGCGCACCATTAGTTAGAAATCCTCTCTGGAGTTCTTGGAGAACTAGCCACAGCAAGGTCCCTTTATCAGAATTCACCGCAGAGTCCCAGAGAAGCCACTTACAGGAAGGTACTATGCCAGCAGCACTCCACTCCATGAAGCCATCTAAAAAACGGTGTACTGGGGGAAGCTGCCCGGGGAAGCTGCAGCTTGTTGTTGGCTACTGGGCACTGCTGAAAGGAACCACACACTCTGCAGGAGCCCAGGGAGATAAGTACAGGAGAATCAGAAAGAGAAGCCTCTTCCTCCTCCAGTGCCTCCCCGCCCCTACTCTGGCCCCGCCCCCTCCTTGCAACAGTACCTTCTGCTAGCAAAGCCTAACATTAAACCAGCTGATATGGGAGAAGTATTTACAGAGTTCAGCTCTATTATTGCATAGCAAGCAAAGATTTGGAGCTGAGAGCCACACAAAGTATAACCTGAGATGGATTTGTATTCTGAAATATTGGTACAAAATTACTGTAAAACTGGAAAGGAGTTTGGGAGGAGCATCGGCAAAAATTTAACTTTTCAGTACATTGACGGTGGCAATATTAGTATTTTGAGAATGTATGTGTAATATGGGGTAAAATGAGTAATTATCATTCGTATGAACTACCTATCTGGTTTCCTGCATCTTTTCAATAGCAGTGCTCATTCCTATCATCTGGAGCGTGGTTTTGAAATACCAAGTCCCACTTAAAGAAACAAAGGCTACTTGGAGACATAGGTGATTCTAGATCTGGGGCAGGAAATGTATAGAATGAGCATAAAATATCTCGACATACTGAAGAGCAGAGGAACTATTAAAGACTTCTAGGGTCATGTCCAAAGGACCCAGGAGCCAACTTGAAGAGACTTCCCATTGGCCAAAGATGGGACAGTTTGAGTTTCAATAAGGGTAATAATTCGAATGGACTGAAACCCATTAAATACGTTAAAATACATAAATTCATAATAATAATGTAGTCTTACCAGAGGGATTAAACCTGAATCTGATCAAGTTGAATCTGATCAACTGCCAATTTACAGGAAATAGAGGACAAAGACACATTGAAATACACCATGAGTGTGCAATCTGCAAAATCCAGACTGTGGGGAACCTTGCAATCAGACAGCTGAGTTCAACAGATAAATTGTAAGAAAAAGAAGGTGGAGAACCATTAGATTAAAGGAGACTTAAAAGACATCAAATTATTCTAAATGATACATTAGAACAGTTAGACTAATTGATATTTTCAGGACACTAAAATCTGGAACAAGACAAGGATGCCCACTCTCACCACTTCTATTCAACATAGTATTGGAAGTCCTAGCCACAGCAATCAGGAAAAGAAATAAAAGGCATCCACCTTGGAAGGGAAGAGGTAAATTTGTCATTATATGCAGATGACGGGATATGATATATAGAAAACCCTAAGACGCCACACAAAAACTACTGGAACTGATAAACGAATTCAGCAAGGTAGGAGGATACAAGGTTAGCATACAGAAATCAGTTGCATTTCTTTACATTAACAATGAAATATCAGAAAGGGAATGTAAGAAACCAATCCCTTTTAAAATTGCGTCAAAAAATAAAATACTTAGGAGTAAACCTGACCAAGGAGGTGAAAGACTTATATGCTGAGAACTATAAAATATTAATAAAGTAAACTGAAGATGACGCAAAGAAATGGAAAGATATCCTATGCTCTTGTATTGGAAGAACTAATATTGTTGAAATGGCCATATTACCCAAAGCAATCTACAGATTTAATGTGATTCTTACCAAATTACCCATGAGATTTTTCACAGATCTAGAAAAAATAATCCTAAAACTTATATGGAACCATAAAAGACCGAGATTCGCCAAAGCAATCCTGAGGAAAAAGAAACAAGCAGGAAGCATAACCCTCCCAGACTTCAGACAATATTACAAAGCTAACAGTAACCAAAATAGCATGGCATTGGCACAAAAACAGACATATAGATAAATGGAACAGAATAGAGAGCCCCAAAACAAACATACACAGACCTATAGTCAATTACTTTGACAAAGGAGGCAAGAATACACAAAGGAGAAGAGATAGTCTCTTCAGCAAGTGGTGTTGGAAAAGTTGGACAGCCACATGTAAATCAATGACATTAGAACACACCCTCCTCCCACCATACACAAAAATAAACTCGAAATGGCTTAAAGACTTAAATATAAGACACGACACCATAAAACTCCTAGAAGAGAACACAGGCAAAACACTGTCTGACATAGATCGTACCAATGTTTTCTTAGGTCAGTCTCCCAAGGCAATAGAAATAGAAACGAAAATTTTAAAATGGGACCTAATCTAACTTACAAGCTTCTGCACAGCAAAGGAAACCATAAATTAAAAGACAACCTACAGGCTGGGAGAAAATATTTGCAAATGATGCGACCGACAAGGGCTTAATTTCCAAAATATTAAAAGAGCTCATATAACTCACTATCGAAAAACAAACAACCCAATCAAAAAATGGGCAGAAGACCTAAATAGACATTTTTCCAAGGAAGACATACAGATGGCCAAGAGGCACATGAAAAGATGCTAATGTCACTAATTATGAGATAAATGCAAATCAAAACTACAAGGAGGTACCATCTCACACGGGTCAGAATGGCCATTAATAAAAAGTCTACATATATGAAATGCTGGAGAGGGTGCAGAGAAAAGGAAACCTTCCTATACTTTTGGTGGGAATGTAAATGGATGCAGCCACTATGGAAAACAGTATGGAGGTTCCTCAAAAGGCTAAAAATAGAGTTACCATATGATCCAGCAATTCCACTCCTGGGCATATATCTGGACAAAGCTATAATTCAAAAAGAAACATGCACCCCAATGTTCATAGCAGCACTGTTCACAATAGCCAAGACATGGAAACAACCTAAGTGTCCATCAACAGATGAGTGGACGAAGATGTGGTACATACACACAATGGAATACTACTCCCCCTTGTGGTTGCCAAGGGGAAGGGTGTGTAGGGGAGGGAAGGACTGGGAGTTTGGGACGAGCAGATGCAAACTATTATGTATGTAGGATGGATAAACAAGTGTCTGACTGTAGAGCACAGGGAACTATATTCAATATCCTGTGATAAACCATAATGGAAAAGAATACGAAAAAGAATATATATATGTCTAAATGAATCATTTTGCTGTACAGTAAAAATCAACACATTATAAATCAACTATACTTCAACAAAGTATTTTTTTAAAGACATCAAATTAAAGAGTAAGACTAAATTATAGTGTCTAGAGGTACACTTAAAGACATTTTTAAAAGTGGTGACTATCAAAGTCAAGATAGTGATTACTTTTGGGGGAGGCAGGGGGGTTGTGATTGGAATGGAGAACACAGGCTTCTGGTGTGATTGACAAAACTCTTGATTTGGGAAGCGAATACAAGTATGTTCACCTTGTAATAAACCATCTGTTTATTAACCAAGATGTTAATGAAACATTTTAACCAAGCTGTTAATGAAAGTGATAAAAATGGAGAATTTTTCACTCAAACACCTAAACTCTATATAGAGTACACTTTAGTAAGAGGGAGATGGAACTCAAAAGCAAGGAATGAGATGCAAAAAGAAATGACTGAGTAAATTAGATCCTGAAAGGATATAATTCCTGAGTTAAATGAATTTGAGAGAGAGAGTCTGGAAAATTATAGTGAATTGACCACATTCACTCATTTTCTTTCCAAAACACCCACTGAAGTGAAACAAAGGAATAGTTATAAACCAACAAGGTGGATGCAGTTTTGCAAGACAGTAGGTCACTGATTTGAGGAGAGGCTCAGAACTTGGAGGTATAAGGTACTTTGGGAAGTGGAAAGTGCTTACAGGAAGCTGATGAGTAAAAATCTGTATGCTGAATAATGACTCCTTATCCCCCATTTCTTTTCCCATTCCTCTTTTTGAAATTCCATCAGCCAAACCCATGCCTCCTAAACTAGATATTGGAGTATTATTCTTTTGAGAAACTGAAAGGTCCCAGAGAAAGCCTTCTATATGTTGCCATTTGGAGGCCCAAGGGCAAAAAGTTTGGTTTACCAGCTTATCACTCTCACCTGAAACCTATTAGTACGTAAAGATAAGTGTAGAAAGAAGTCCCCCAAACAAAAGTGAAATCTATAAATATGAATTGCGGAGAATAATATTGATGAGTATTTGACAATTAAAAAAATAGTTGGATAGGTATACAGAAAACCAAACAAATTTTTAAAAGAAAGGCTATCATTAATATCGGGAAAAGCAAGCCTTTCTGTGTTACCCAAAAAGGGGTCCATATGGCATTGTTCTGATTTCCCATCTTAACTCAAAAGGAAACTATCACAATGTCCAGAGCCCCTGATAGCCTGAAAATGAAGGAGCAGGGTGTCCTCAAATTCCTTGCAGCAGGAACTTACCTTGGTGGCATCAACCTTGACTTCCAGATGGAATACAGCATCTGTTACCGAATCGGGTTCATTTTGCGGGATGTGCAGCAAGCCGAAATGCTGAGACACTGCAGTTTGCAGCCAAGAGAGGGTTTATTCACAGGGCAACCAAGTGAGGATACGAGGATATGGGAGGACAAATCTCAAATCCGCCTCCCTGAAGGAGAGCAGGGCGGTCTGAGGTGTGGGGAGAGTGGGGAAAGGTGATTGGAAAAAGGTGCGGTAATCGTCGTTCTGCGCAGGCGTAATAAGCTACAGGCCTCCCCACGTTCCAATGAGGAGGCACTCAGCACAATCTGAGGGTGGAGTCCTCAGCCCTCTGATGTCAAAGGTCACCGAGTGGGCACTCGTGCATGCCCTGTTGGAGGGTGGGTGGTCCTAACCAGTTCGTTTGTTTGTTTTTTTGAGAGGAGACAGAACTTTTGTTTTTGATCAAGACTGCGGTGGCCTTTGGACAAAACTCACCTAACAGCATACAACTGGGCCAATCTGGAGACAATCCCCCTTTCCTTTCTTTGTAAGAGTGGAGGGCTGCGGGGCTGAGACATCTCCTGTCCTTGGTGGGGCAGAGCACACTTTCTGAAGTAGGAAAGGGTTTAAGGAGAATTTTCATTCACTCCCTTTTCCTCTCTTTCTCTTATTTTTTTTTCTTTTTAATAATAGGCTAAGTAATTTGCCAATCAGGTCCGAGCAAACAGTAGGGGACAAGGAGCATGTTAAAAATGACTTTGGTGGCTATTGAAACAGAGCTGCCGGGGGCCGCGATTCTGCTTTCCCTCGTGCTGAAGCCCAGGCAGGGCTGCAGGAGGCCAGTGAGGAAATGGAGGGCAAAGGCTGCTGCCACATGGATCTGTCCCTCGGGCTCTTCCTTCTCAGCCACGGCGCTACATAATAAATATACTCGTACTTTGGAATTATTACAACTGCTTTTGTCCATGCGGGATCCTAAGGGCACTTGCTGGCTCTTACCCATACAGTCACACTACTATTGAATAACAGTTGAAAGAAAACAAAAGTAGCTCCTGCTGTGCACACAGGTGATGGAAAAAGGTCACACGTGAACACTGCTGTCGAGGGGGGAACACAGACATTTCTACCCCGCTGCTTCTGGGCGAACGTTGCCATGGGCTGGCCCAACATTTGGCTCATGGGTGTTTTAATCAGATTTTCCCTTTTGGTTGTTGCTAAGGGACAGTAGTTTGCAAATTCTCCAATCAAGTTTGGACCTTAATACCACGTCCTATGTGTCGCCGCCATGGTCAGTCCTTTTTCTAACTGCTGTCTATGTGTGGTACTCAGAAGAGTTTTGCTTTTTTCTTCATGTCGTTACGTCTCCAAAGAGGTAACTTGTCAAAATCCTGGATGGACATTCCAAAGATTTCCCGAAACACTTCTGGGGCTAAGTGGCGCTCTAGCCTGGTTCTGTCCACATCTCTCAGGATTTTGCTGCGCCCTCTGTTGGTCAGCATCAGCATTTCATGTGGAAATATCTTTGGTTCCAACATGTTAGGCGTGGAGACACCCCGGTCCATCCTCATTCCAGGCATGTGGCCATCTGGGAGGGTCTGGTAGTCTCGCACTCCCCAGCTGACATCCCCATAGCTGTCGTACTGAGCAGTCTGTAGAAACGGGCCGGTGAAGCCCATTTTTCCCATAGCCTGGGAGAGATGAGGTTTTTGATGATAGAGCATGTGAAGCTGAGTTGACGCAAGAATCATAGCACCCGGCGGCCAGGGAGGACCTCTCCAGGCTCTCCCTCTCCTTCTCCATCTCTTCTTTCAGTATCATCTGGCCCAGGCCCGAGTCGAGCTTCATTGATTGCTCCTCTTGCAGCTGCCGGCGCCTCAGAAGCTCCTTGTCATCTTCCTCTCTGCCGCTAGATCTGCGTCTCATGTCAGCTCCTATGGTGGCAAGTGGCGGGGGACAAGGCCAGTGGTCCGTTTCAATCTTTGGTATCTCGCTGCGGTCTGGAGCCTGGGCTGCTGGGAACTTGGAAAATTTGATGATGTCTTCTGAAGACTTGTCCTGGGCTGCCAAGGCAGCATGCTGTTTGTAGATAGGTGGTTTTCGGCACATGTTGATCCCTTGATCAGGTCTGTGAAAATGCTGGGGAGAGCGAGACGTGGTTGGAGTGTAGCTGTGACGGCTGTACACAGGGGAGCTGATGGAGCCCTGGCTGGCGGACCGGTGGATCACGCGGTCCCGCCCATCCTGGTACCCTGCTGCTGATGGAGTAGGAGACAAAGTCCTTGGAGACTCTCCCAGGCTCTGCCTCTCCTGTTTGTCATCATAGCCCGAAGAGTAGAAAGGCTCATAGGTAATAAGATCTGGACATTCAATGTCATAAATTGCCTTGACCTTGGTAATGGCTGCTAAATCCTTGTAATCCAGGATTTCATTGTCCACTTTTGCATAGATAGTATGACCTGGGGACCCAGGGATACTGGAGCCTGGTCTAGAATAAATGCTTTCGGAAGAAGTCCTGGTAGGCCGCAGTTTTTCCTCGGTCTTGGTGGATTGCTTACAGCTGGGATGCCAAACGGTAGAACCTTGAAGATACATTTCCCCTCCTTCTGTGAACATCTGGTTGCATCTGCTGCATCGTGCACAGCTAGGGTGGTAATGTTTGTCACCTGCCTTAATCCAGGGCTCCTTTTCTTCTGCTTCGGTTCCTGGTTTTGCTAGGCAGGGAACTCTGGGCTTCAAACTCACAACACTGCAAAGAGGCTTGAAAACGCCAGACCTCAGCCCGACAGACCAGGGCTCCCTGCCCGCCTGGGGGACGCAAGTGGGCTCCTCTCTGAGGCAAGGCTAACGAAATGCGCCCCTAACCAGTTTTAATCAGCTCAGATGGAACTAGACATAGCTGACTCCAAGTCCTAAGTTAGGCTACCTGCTGCTTGGAGGACATGCAATTAAAATAACCTTGATTAGTGAAGGCAGATGAAATGTATTTAACTCATGATTACCTATAGTTTCATATCTGCAAAAAGTGATGGCATCTACATCATAAATCTGAAGAGAACCTGGGAGAAGCTTCTCCTGGCAGCTTTTGCTGTTGTTGCCATTGAAAACCTGGCTGATGTCAGTGTCACGTGAAATACTCCAGGAATACTGGCCAGTGAGCTGTGCTGAAGTTTGCTGCTGCCACTGGAGCCACTCCTCTTCCTGGCTGCTTCACTCCTGGGACCTTCACTGGCCAGATGCGAGTGGCTTTCTGACTTCTAGTGGTTACTGATCCCAGGGTTGACCACCAGCCTCTCACAGAGGCATCTTATGTCAACCTGCCTACCACTGCTGTGTATAACAGACACTCCTCTGTGCTGTGTGGACATGGCCGCACCATGCATCAGCAGGAGAACTCACTCAGCTGGTCTGATGTAGTGGATGCTGCTTCAGGAAGTTCTGCACGTGTACGGCACCATCTTCTGTGACCACCCCTTGGGGGCGTCAGGCCTGATCACTACTTCTGCAGAGATCCTGAGGAGAGTGAAAAGGAAGAGCAGGCTGCTGCTGAAAAGTCCGGGACCCAGGGAGAATTTCAGGGTGAACGGACCGCTCCAGCTCCTGAGTTGACTGCTACTCAACCTGAGGTCACAGACTGGTCTGAAGGAGCCCAGGTGCCCCCGTGTCTGTCCAGCAGTTCCCTGCTGAGGACTGGAGCGCTCAGCTGGCCACCAAAGACTGGTCTGCAGCTCCCACCACTCAGACCACTGAATGGGAAGGAGCAACCACTGAGGGGTCTTAAGCTGTTCTACAGACCAGCTGAAGACTATTTCTTAAATAGAAAATGGAAATAAGGGTGATGGAAAATAAACAGTTAAATAACAGAAAAGCAAAAAAAAAAAAAAAATAGGCCCAGGAAAGGAAACATTAATCATAATTACTACTTGACTTATTATTGAATAATATTTACAGTCATAATAATATCAATTCTATTATTTTAACCAAAATTTGTGATGTATTTACTATGAGAGAACAGAGGAAGAGAGAGAATAGAGGAAGTAGGGAAGAGATAAGTCGGCTAAATGCTGATCTCCTTATTAATAGAAGTCAATAGTTGACATCTAAAACTGATATATAAAAAAATCAAAGTAAACATATTCTTTAGAAATACAGAAGCAATGAGGTACCACATCACACCAATCAGAATGGCCATCATTAAAAATCTATAAATAACAAATGCTGTAGAGGGTGTAGAAAAGGGGACCCTCCTACATTGTTGATGGGAATGTAAGCTGATACAGCCACTATGGAAAACAGTATGGAGGTTCCTCAGAAAACTAAAAATAGAATTACCATATGATCCAGCAATCCCACTCCTGGGCATATACCCAGACAAAACTATAATTCAAAAAGACACATGCACCCCTATGTTCATTGCAGCACTATTACAATAGCTAGGTCATGGAAGCAACCTAAATGCCCATCGACAGATGAATGGATAAAGAAGTTGTGGTACATATATACAATGGAATATTACTCAGCCATAAAAAAGAACAAAATAATGCCATTTGCAGCAACATGGTTGGACCTAGAGATTATCACACTAAATGAAGTAAGTCAGAAAGAGGACAAATACCATATGTTATCACTTATAAGTGGAATCTAAAATATGCCACAAATGAACCTGTCTACAAAACAGAAACAGAATCATGGACATAGAGAACAGACTGGTGGTTGCAAGTGGGAGGGGATTGGAGGAGGAATGGAGTGGGAGGTTGGGGTGAGCAGATGTCAGCTTTTATATGTAGAATGGATAAATGACAAGGTCCAACTGTATAGCACAGGGAACTATATTCAATATCCTATGATAAACCATAACGGAAAAGAATATAAAAAAAGAATGTATATGTATGTATAACTGAATCACTTTGCTGTACAGTAGTAATTAACACAACACTGTAAATCAACTATACTGCAATAAAAAATTTCCAAAAACAGAAATATAGAAGTAAACGTCAGATGAAATAGCTAAAAGAATGCAAGGTACATAGGGTCACCTTGGTGGAAACTAAATGAAGGCTCCCCTTCTCCAAGACACATAAACCTGTAAGAAAGTTATTTTAATATCTTGATTTTGTAAAAGCAAAACCAAAAACACTATCGGACTTCCCTTGTGGTCCAGTGGTTAAGACTCCATTGGGGCTGGGGGTTCGATCCCTGGTTGGGGAGGTTCTGCATGCCACGCAATGAGGCCGAAAAGGAAAAACAAACAAAAGAAACAAACAGACAAAAAATCACTGCTATTTGCAAGAAAATTATGTCTGTGCTGTAAATACACCTGCAAGGTTTACGCAGTGCACTCCCTCTACAGCAACAAGCCTGCTTCCAGGGAGCAGAATGGGGTCTGCAGTGGGGAAAGGTAGGCAGAGTATTTCCAGTTTTCCTCTACAGTTTGATTTTTTTAAAGTATATATATCTATTACTCTGATGGCAAAGAAAGAAAAAGTGAAGGGAAGGGCTGGCTTCAGGTATGGCTAAATAGAGAGGATTCAAGTAATGTCATCAGGATCTGGATTCTCTCAGCAACGCAAGCACTCCTGTTAGGCTCAAAAGATTGCTTCAGCCTTTACTTTCTCTCTGTGTTCCTAGTCTTGAGAAGGAGTGAGCTTTCTGGGGGTGAAAAGTTGTGGGTCAATAAATGGAGCCTGGACCAGTTAAGTGGCAGGGAAGTCACTGAAAGAACAAGACAACAGCAGGAAAGAACATTAACAGAGTCAAATAGGAAAAGAAGATTCAAAAAAAAAGGAAAACGTTTAAAATATAGCAGGAAAGTCGAGGAAAAGGAAGATGGAGAAAAGACCAGGACATTGACGAGGGCATTTCTGACTTTGAGAGGATAGTTCCATGGTGCAGTGGCAGCCCAGTCATTTTGTTACAGTGGTTTTCAAAGTCTGCTTCCTGGACCAGGAAACAATAGCAACACCACCTGGGAACTTGTTAGAAATGCAAATTCTTGGGTCCCACATCAGACCTTCTGAATCAGAGACTCTGGAGCTGGGCCCCACCAAGCTGTGTTTTAATAAGACCTCCAGTTGCACGCTAAAGTTTGTTGGTGGTGTGAATTGGTAAAAATCTCGATATAGGACAATTTAAGAATATTGGTCATAATTAGAAATGCATATACCCTTTAACTCAGGATTTTCACTTATAGCAATGTACCGTACAGTTATTTTCATGCAGACAAAATGACTTATATACAAGATTGTAGCATTATTGATTGGAAACTAAATGTCCATCAATGGGGACTGGTAAAATCTACAGTGATGCAGCTATTCTATACAATGCTATGTAGCTATAATAAAAAAGAGGAAACTCTTCATGCACTGATGTCCCCCAAATAAATTATACCCATATCTCCAGATTAAGTTGCAAAAACAAGGTGCAAAATAGCAATATATATATATATATATAATGCAATGACTTTATGTATGTTGACAAAACCTCTGGAAGGACAAATAGGAAATAATATGGTTATCTGTTGAGGGCGATGGAAACTAGGTTATAAGGAAAAGGGTGAGAGGGTGCTTGAACTGTGGGACATTATCACTTAATCAAAAAACATTTATTTTGAAATTCTCCAATGAATTCAACCCTGTATTACTCGAAAGCAGGTTATCATCAATTTTATTTTTTTGGCCGAGCCTCATAGAGTGTGGTGGGATCTTAGTCCCCCGACCAGGGATCGAACCTGGCCCAGGCAGTGAAAGCGTCGAGTCCTAACCACTGGACCGCCAGGGAATTCCCATCATCAATTTTAGTGTAGACGCTACAACACTGCCTACAATGGCCTCCCGGCCTCCAGGCTTCTCTGGTCTTGACCTGTTCCAATTCATTTCCTACACAGTTATAGGAAATGTTATATCTGCCTCTAAATCCAGATAATCAATCAAGAGAAAGACAGAGTCTTTGATACCTTACCCGAGTCCAGCAAATCCTCTTCCCGAGGTGATCAATGCTGGAAAAGATGAATCCCCAGCCAAGGTGACCAGGTCTCTGTACAGATCACACATGTGGAAACCTCAACAATATAACTGCATTAGAAGGCAGCACAGAGTTATACACATAAAGTATCAAGGGGGCCATTTTATTTCTTCTTCTGTAATTGTTATTAAATATTTTAAATTTCAGATCCAAACTAGAAAATTTTACTTTAAACACATTTGATATTTTTAGTTAATATGTAACAAGATCACAGAAAATAGGCTTTATATCTTTACCTGACCCTTCTTACTCTGGCATCTGAGGTTTGGGAGCAGAGGGAGAGGAGAACAGCTAGTGTTTGGTTGTGTAGTGACAGCTTCTGTGTGTGTGTGTGTGTGTGTGTGTGTGTGTGTGTGTGTGTGTGTGTGTGTGAAGAACACTTAACGTGAGATCTACCCTCTGAACATTGTAAATGTACGATACGATATTGTTAACTATAAGCACGATGTTGTACAGCAAATCTCTAGAACTCTAGTCTTGCACAACTGTCTGTTCTACCTGCAAGAAGTGTGGATCCAGAAGGGCTTTATATAGGAGGTGATTTTGAGCTGAGTTGAGTCATAAATTTATGTATTATAAGGACATAGTAGGGAAGGCTACTCCAGAGAGAGGGAGGAACAAGAGTAAATTCATGCAGAGAGCTAAACTGATACCATGGTCTGGAGTAAAGGTAAATCTGGCAAAGTAGGGATGGGCTGGATTATGAAGGGCTTTTATTCCTTAGGAGGGAGTTTATCCTGTAGACAACAGAAGCTGTTGAAGACTTTTTTTTTTTTTTTACAGTAAAATATGCAGATCTTTATTATACAGTGCAGTGAGTTTGGGCAACTGTGTACACCAAAGTAACTACCACCCCAGTCAAAGTACAAAACATTTCCATCAACCCAGAAAAGTCTCCTGGGTCCAGTGGTGTGCAGGAGATAGCTCCCACACAGGCAATTCCAGACATCTCATCCCCATATCCTGTTGTTATCTTAAAGAGGGCCATGATGGGAAATCAGCAAATACTACAAACCAGAGATTCCCCCAAGAGCCAGTTTTCCAGCAAACTGTCACTCATGCCCCTTCTCAGTCAATCCTCCATGCCCAGAGAGGCAAATCAACATAGGTTTACTTTTGCTTGTTCTTGAACTTCACGCAAATGGAATTACATTTGGCATCTTGTTTTCTTCCATCAACACGATGTCTGTGAGATTCATCAGTGTTGTGATTTATTAGTAATTTGTTCCCTTTCTGTTACTGGGCACCATTCCAATGTACAAATAAACTGTATTTTTTCTAATTTCTTGTTGAAGGACATTCATTTGTTTCCAGTTTGGAACTATTAATTTTTATTTATTTTTTCCACCTTTATGGAGGAGTAATTGACAAATAAAACTTTTATACTTAAAGTGTATAACTTGATGATTTGATGTATACATGCATTGTGAAATGATTACCAAATTCAAGTCAATTAACATAGTTAACTTTTTCGTGTGTGTGCTGAGAACACATACAGTCTACTCTCAGCAAATTTCAAGTGTACAATTCCATATTATTAACTATAGTTACCATGCTGTACATTAGATCCTCAGAATGTATTTATCTTATAACTGAAAGTTTGTACCCAATTTTTAAAAAGCTCCTGTGGACATTCTTATGCAAGTATTTTCAAGATCATGTTTTCATTTATCTTGGGCAAATACCCAGAAGTGGAATTTATGGGTCATAGAATAGGTTTATTTTTAACTTTGTAAGAAAGTGCCAGAAAGTTTTCCAAAGGGGTAGTAGTGCACAAGCAATGTATGAAAGTTCTGGTGGCTCCAGATACTTGCCAGCATTTTATGTCACAGTGCTTTTTTATATTTAACCATTCCAATGTGTGTGAAGTAATATAACTTCATGGGATTTTGATCTGCATTTCCCTGAAGACTAATTATATCACACATATTTTTGTGGGCTTCTTAGCTATTCCTTTAACTTCTTTGGTATTGTGTCTGATAGAATTTTGCAGAGTATTTGATAGAATTCATCAGCAAAATGATCTGGGCTTGGAGGTGTCTTTGGGGAAGGTTTTTGATAATGAATTAATAGCTTTAGTAGATATTCAAGTTTTCTAATTCATTTTATTAGTATTTGTAAGCTGTGTTTTTCAAGGAATTTGTCCATTTTTTTCTAAGTTGTCGAATTTATTAGCCTAATGCTTTACTTTTCATAATATTCCCTTATCCTTTTTTTTAAATGTTTGCATTTTATTCTATTTACTTTTTTATACAATAGGTTCTTATTAGTCATCAATTTTATATGCATCAGTGTATACAAGTCAATCCCAATCACCCAATTCATCACACCATCATTCCCACCCCCTGCGGTTTTCCCCCCTTGGTATCCATGTTTCTTCTCTACATCTGTGTCTCAACTTCTGCCCTGCAAACCGGTTCATCTGTACCATTTTCTAGGTTCCACATACATGCTTTAACATACGATATTTGTTTTTCTCTTTCCGACTTACTTCACTCTGTATGACAGTCTCTAGATCCATCCACGTCTCAACAAATGACCCAATTTCGTTCCTTTTTATGGCTCAATAATGTTCCATTGTATATATGTACCACAACTTCTTTATCCACTCATCTATTGATGGGCATTTAGGTTGCTTCCATGACCTGGCTATTGTAAATAGTGCTGCAATGATCATTGGGGTGCATGTGTATTTTTGAATTATGGTTTTCTCTGGGTATATGCCCAGTAGTGGGATTGCTGGATCATATGGTAATTCTATTTTTAGTTTTTTAAGGAACCTCCATACTGTTCTCCGTAGTGGCTGTACCAATTTACTTTCCCACCAACAGTGCAAGAGGGTTCCCATTTCTCCACACCCTCTCTGGCATTTATTGTTTGTAGATTTTTTGTTGATGGCCATTCTGACTGGTGTGAGGTGATACCTCATTGTACTTTTGGTTTGCATTTCTCTAATAGTTAGTGATTTTGAGCAGCTTTACATTTGCTTCTTGGCCATCTGTATGTCTTCTGTGGAGAAACATCTATTTAGGTCTTCTGCCCATTTTTTGATTGGGTTGTTTCTCTTTTTAATATTGAGCTGCATGAGCAATTTATATATTTTGGAGATTAATCCTTTGTCTGTTCATTTGTTTGCAAATATTTTCTCCCATTCTGAGGGTTGTCTTTTCATCTTGTTTATGGTTTCCTTTGCTGTGCAAAAGCTTTGAAGTTTCATTAGGTCCCATTTGTTTATTTTTGTTTTTATTTCCATTACTCTAGGAGGTGGATCAAAAAAGATCTTGCTGTGATTTATGTCAGAGTGTTCTTCCTATGTTTTCCTCTAAGAGTTTTATAGTGTCCAGTCTTACATTTAGGTCTCTAATCCATTTTGAGTTTATTTTTGTGTATTGTGTTAGGGAGTATTCTAATTTCATTCTTTTACATGTAGCTGTCCAGTTTTCCCAGCATCACTTATTGAAGAGACTGTCTTTTCTCCATTGTATATCCTTGCCTCCTTTGTCATAGATTAGTTGACCATAGGTGCGTGGGTTTACCTCTGGGCTTTCTATCTTGTTCCATTGATCTATGTTTCTGTTTTTGTGCCAGTACCATATTGTCTTGATTACTGTAGCTTTGTAGTATAGTCTGAAGTCAGGGAGTATGATTCCTCCAGCTCCATTTTTTACCCTCAAGGTTGCTTTGGCTATTCGGGGTCTTTTGTGTCTCCATACAAATTTTAAGATTTTTTTTGTTCTAGTTCCTTAAAAACTGCCATTGGTAATTTGATGGGGATTGCATTGAATCTGTAGATTGCTTTGGGTAGTATAGTCATTTTCACAATATTGATTCTTCCAGTCCAAGAACATGGTATATCTCTCCATCTGTTTGTATCATCTTTAATTTCTTTCATCAGTGTCTTATAGTTTTCTGCATACAGGTCTTTTGTCTCCCTAGGTAGGTTTATTCCTAGGTATTTTATTCTTTTTGTTGCAATGGTAAATGGGAGTATTTCCTTAATTTCTCTTTCAGATTTTTCATCATTAGTGTATAGGAATGCAAGAGATTTCTGTGCATCAATTTTGTATCCTCAACTTTACCAAATTCATTGATTAGCTCTAGTAGTTTTCTGGTAGCATCTTTAGGATTCTCTAAGTATAGTATCATGTCATCTGCAAACAGTGACAGTATTACTTCTTCTTTTCCAATTTGTATTCTTTTATTTCTTTTTCTTCTTGGACTGCTGTGGCTAGGACTTCCAAAACTATGTTGAATAATAGTGGTGAGAGTGGACATCCTTGTCTTGTTCCTGATCTTAGAGGAAATGCTTTCAGTTTTTCACCATTGAGAATGATGTTTGCTGTGGGTTTGTAGTATATGGCCTTTATTATGTTGAGGTAGATTCCCTCTATGCCCACTTTCTGGAGAGTTTTTATCATAAATGGGTGTTGAATTTTGTCAAAAGCTTTTTCTGCATCTATTGAGATGATCGTATGGTTTTTATTCTTCAGTTTGTTAATATGGTGTATCACATTGATTGATTTGCATATATTGAAGAATGCTTACATCCCTGGGATAAATCCCACTTGATCATGGTGTATGATCCTTTTAATGTGTTGTTGGATTCTGTTTGCTAGTATTTTGTTGAGGACTTTTGCATCTATATTCATCAGTGATACTGGTCTGTAATTTTCTTTTTTGGTAGTATCTTTGTCTGGTTTTGGTATCAGGGTGATGGTGGCCTCATAGAATGAGTTTGGGAGTGTTCCTGCCTCTGCATTTTTTTGGAAAGAGTTTGAGAATCATGGGTGTTAGCTCTTCTGTAAAAGTTCGATAGAATTCACCTGTGAAGCCATCTGGTCCTGGACTTTTGTCTGCTGGAAGATTTTTTTTTTTTTTTTTTTTTTTTTGTGGTATGCGGGCCTCTCACTGTTGTGGCCTCTCCCGTTGCGGAGCACAGGCTCCGGACGCGCAGGCCTATCGGCCATGGCTCATGGGCTTAGTTGCTCCGCGGCATGTGGGATCTTCCCGGACCAGGGCACGAACCCGTGTCTCCTGCATCGGCAGGCGGATTCTCAACCACTGCGCCACCAGGGAAGCCCATGCTGGAAGATTTTTAATCACAGTTTTAATTTCATTTCTTGTGATTGGTCTGTTCATATTTTCTATTTCTTCCTGGTTCAGTCTTGGAAGGTTATACCTTTCTAAGAATTTGTCCATTTCTTCCAGGTTGTCCATTTTATTGGCATAGAGTTGCTTGTAGTGGTCTCTTAGGATGCTTTGTATTTCTGCAGTGTCTGTTGTAACTTCTTTTTCGTTTCTAATTTTATTGATTTGAGTCCTCTCCCCCTTTTTCTTGATGAGTCTGGCTAATGGTTTACCAATTTTGTTTATTTTCTCAAAGAACCAGCTTTTAGTTTTATTGATCTTTGCTATTGTTTTATTTGTTTCTATTTCATTTATTTCTGCTCTGATCTTGATGATTTCTTTCCTCTGCTAACTTTGAGTTTTGTTTGTTCTTCTTAGTTCCTTTAGGTGTAAGGTTAGATTGTTTATTTGAGATTTTTCTTGTTTCTTGAGGTAGGCTTGTATAGCTATAAACTTCCCTCTTAGAAGTGCTTTTGTTTCATCCCATAGGTTTTGGATCATCGTGTTTTCATTGTTATTTGTCTCTAAGTATTTTTTGATTTCCTCTTTGATTTCTTCAGTGATCTCTTGGTTATTTAGTAACGTATTGTTTAGCCTCCATGTGTTTGTGTTTTTTATGTTTTTTTTTCCCTGTAATTCATTTCTAATCTCATAGCGTTGTGGTCAGAAAAGATGCTTGATATGATGTCAATTTTCTTAAATTTACTGAGGCTTGATTTGTGACCCAAGATGTGATCTATCCTGGAGACTGTTCCATGCGCACTTGAGAAGAAAGTGTAATCTGCTGTTTTTGGATGGAATGTCCTATAAATATCAATTAAATCTATCTGGTCTATTGTGTCATTTAAAGCTTCTGTTTCCTTATTCATTTTCATTTTGGATGATCTCTCCATTGGTGTAAGTGAGGTGTTAAAGTCCCGCACTATTATTGTGTTACTGTTGATTTCCTCTTTTACAGTTGTTAGCAGTTGCCTTATGTATTGAGGTGCTCCTATGTTAGGTGCATATATATTTATAATTGTTATTTCTTCTTCTTGGATTGATCCCTTGATCATTATGTAGTGTCTCTTGTAACATTCTTTATTTTAAGGTCTATTTTATCTGATATGAGTATTGCTACTCCAGCTTTCTTTTGATTTCCATTTGCATGGAATATCTTTTTCCATCCCCTCACTTTCAGTCTGTATGTGTCCCTAGGTCTGAAGTGGGTCTCTTGTAGACAGCATATATATTGGTCTTGTTTTTGTATCCATTCAGCAAGCCTTTGTCTTTTGGTTGGAGCAGTTAATCCATTCACGTTTAAGGTAATTATCAATATGTATGTTCCTATGACCATTTTCTTAATTGTTTTGTGTTCGTTTTTGTAGGTCCTTTTCTTCTCTTGTGTTTCCCACTTAGAGAAGTTCCTTTAGCATTTTTTGTAGAGCTGGTTTGGTGGTGCTGAATTCTCCTAGCTTTTGCTTGTCTGTAAAGCTTTTGATTTCTCCATCTACTCTGAACGAGAGCCTTTCTGGATAGAGTAATCTTGGTTGTAGGTTCTTCCCTTTCATAACTTTAAGTATATCATGCCACTCCCTTCTGGCCTGTAGAGTTTCTGCTGAGAAATCAGCTGTTAACCTTATGGGAGTTCCCTTGTATGTTATTTGTCATTCTTCCCTTGCTGCTTTCAATAATTTTTCTTTGTCTTTAATTTTTGCCAACTTGATCACTATGTGTCTCGGCGTGTTTCTCCTTAGGTTTATCCTGTATGGGACTCTCTGCGCTTCCTGGACTTGGGTGGCTATTTCCTTTCCCATGTTAGGGAACTTTTCAACTATAATCTCTTCAAATATTTTCTCTGGTTCTTTCTCTCTATACTCTCCTTCTGGGACCCCTATAATGCGAATGTTGTTGTGTTTAATGTTGTCCCAGAGGTCTCTTAGGCTGTCTTCATTTCTTTTCATTCTTTTTTCTTTTTCTGTTCCACAGCAGTGAATTCCACCATTCTGTCTTCCAGGTCACTTATCCATTCTTCTGCCTCAGTTATTCTGCTATTGATTCCTTGTAGTGTAGTTTTCATTTAAGTTATTGTATTGTTTATCTTTGTTTGTTTGTTCTTTAATTCTTCTAGGTCTTTGTTAAACATTTCTTGCATCTTCTCGATCTTTGCCTCCATTCTTTTTCCAAGGTCCTGGATCATCTTCACTACCATTATTCTGAATTCTTTTCCTGGAAGGTTGCCTATCTCGACTTCATTTAGTTGCTTTTCTGGGATTTTATCTTATTCTTTCATCTGGTACATAGCCCTCTGCCTTTTCATCTTGTCTATCTTTCTGTGAATGTGGTTTTTGTTCCACAGGCTGCAGGATTGTTGTTTTTCTTGCTTCTGCTGTCTGCTCTTTGGTGGATGAGGCTATCTAAGAGGCTTGTGTAAGTTTCCTGATGGGAGGGACTGGTGGTGGGTAGAGCTGACTGTTGCTCTGGTGGGCAGAGCTCAGTAAAACTTTAATCCGCTTGACTGCTGATGGGTGGGGCTGGGTTCCCTCCCTGTTGGTTGTTTGGCCTGAGGCAATGCAACACTGGAGCCTACCTGGGTTCTTTGGTGAGGCCAATGACAGACTCCAGGAGGGCTCATGCCAAGGAACACCCCCCAGAACCTCCACCGTCAGTGTCCTCATCCCCACGGTGAGCCACAGCCACCCTCCGCCTCTGCAGGAGACCCTCCAACACTAGCAGGTAAGTCTGTCTCAGTCTCCCCTGGGGTCACTGCTCCTTCCCCTGGGTCCCCATGCACACACTACTTTGTGTGTGCCCTCCAAGAGTGGAGTTTCTGTTTACCTCAGTCCTGTCGAAGTCCTGCAACCAAATCCCACTAGGCTTCAAAGTCTGATTCTCTAAGAATTCCTCCTCCCGTTGACGGACACCCAGGTTGGGAAGCCTGATGTGGGGCTCAGAATCTTCACTCCAGTGGGTGGACTTCTGTGGTATAAGTGTTCTCCAGTCTGTGAGTCACCCACCCAGCAGTTATGGGATTTGATTTTACTGTGATTGCGCCCC
Source organism: Kogia breviceps (assembly GCF_026419965.1). Lineage (NCBI taxonomy): Eukaryota > Metazoa > Chordata > Mammalia > Artiodactyla > Physeteridae > Kogia > Kogia breviceps. The sequence goes on from NC_081319.1 coordinate 94,176,773, forward strand.
TCCTACCATCTCATTGTGGCTTCTCTTTTGTCTTTGGATGTGGGGTACCCTTTCTGCTGAGCTCCAGTGTCCTCCTGTCGATGATTGTCCAACAGCTAGCCGTGACTCGGGCGTTCTCACAAGAGGGAGTGAGAGCACGTCCTTCTACTCCACCATCTTGGTTCTGTGTCAGCTGTTGAAGACTTTTAATCAGGGAGATAAACCTGGTCATATTTGTCTTTTATAAATATCTCTCTGGTAGTCGTGTGGAAGATGGGGTGGAGAGGTGTCAAATTGGAGACTGGGACTCCAGTTGGGAGGCCATAGTCTAGAAAAGATGAAGAGAACCTTGAATCAAGTCACTAGTGATGGGGCTATCAAGGAAGGGGGGCATTGGAGTGAAATTAAGGAAGGCCAATTTGCTAAATTTGGTGACTGAATGGGTCTGGGGAGACAGAGAGAGAAGCGTCACATAGTTTCTGACTTGGATGCCTGAGTGAATGGACTGTGATGCCCTTCATGGAAATGAGAGACGGCAGAAGGAAGTGCAAGATGGAGGAAGGGAGGAGCAGTAAGGTGTGTGTGAGATAGCCAAGGGGTACTGGCTGTTGAGTATATTGTGTCTGTAAAGATACAGATTGAGGAGTCATAACCATTTACAGGTAGTCCTTGGAGTGACGACTAGATGGAAACTCTATAAAATGAAAAGAAAACCATGGACAAAGACCAGGGAAATACTGAAGACAAAAAGACAGAAGAATAGCTAGTGAGGTGGAAAGGAAACTAGGATTGAGTGCCAGGAAAGATTTTCCATAAAAAAGGACTCTACCTGGTGTCAAAATCATAAATAAAGGAGGGTGAAAACTGTAGTGAGCATTTTTCTTTTTTGACCATCCTACCTTATTTTCCCTCTTTTGATAAGAGCACCTCTATTTCCTCTTACTGAATAACCCTTCTCTCAACATGTGCAGCTGTGGTAGAACTTTCAGGGCATTCTGCTCTGTCATTCTAAGCCATGGGATTTGTGTGTGACCTAAGCTCATCAAATTGGACGTGCTGACCTGGGACTTGGAAACTTGAACCAAGTGATCCAGGAGAGATCCCTGATAAGATGGTTGATTAGCTCTTGCTACCTACACATTTTTCTTTAATTTCAGAGACTGTGATATCCTTCTAGTAATTCCTCTGACGTGTAAGTTAGCAAGTGCTGGTTTATGATCCTTCTAACTAAAGAACCTTAATTGGATTCAGCCATTAAGAGGGCACTGATGGCTTTACGTGAGTAGTTTCTTGAGGTGAAGGGTGAAAGGCTGATTGAAGAGGGAATGGAAGGTGAGGAAGTAGACATAGTAATTGTATACTAATCTTCTGGGAGTTTATTTTGGAAGAGAAGGTGTTTGGGAAATAGCTAATAATTTTAAGCCATGTTTGAAGCTGCATTTTGCTAAGATAACTGAAAAGAGAGTTCCTAAAAATCAGGCAGCTATGAATCTGTGGTTTTAGTGTTGATTTCTCTAATTTTTAGTGATATTTAGCTTATCAACATATTTCAACTGTTCTTATTAGTAATAGTGACAAACCCACACCTGATGGCAAATTGTTTTTTAAAGTGTACTTTAGAATAAAGGTTTGTCTGATCTGATACATTGATAGAAAACAATTTGAAAAAAAAAAGTATAACCACTGCCATAGGTTTCATCTGAAAAGATGTCCAATGCACCAAATAAAAGAGTAAATTTTAAGATAATTTGATTTCTAACTTTTAGAAATACACATAAAATAAGGCATCTTTTCCTTCTCTAGCCAAACTTGGAGTGGCTATATGTTTTTCTGCCCTCCAGTGGTTGTCAAAGAGCATTAAGAAATTTATCATCTGTTTTAAAATATTGTATAAGAATACATTTTCTTCAAAACAGACTTTATTTTAGGAATTCAAAGTGATTTATAAATGTGTCAGCATTTACTAGAGGCACATGCTATTCTTGAAAATGGGTGGACTCATAAGGCAACATCAATCTCAGCGTAAACTGACTTCAGACAACCAGTAGGTGGAGGAATTTCCAAAGCTAAGAACCACCGCACTCCCCAAACCTGCCTTCAGAATCTGAGAATCTTAAAAGTCATCCTTTTATCCTAACAGAAACCAAGGACTGTTGACTGGCTTCACGTTATGTATGTTGACTAGCTTTGAGTTACATATACATATAGAGCCCAGGAAATTCCAGTAAAAGGAAAGACTATTTTAGGTTAGGATTAGATTTTACTTGTGAAATATGAGCATTGGGGGTGAGGTGAAAGCTTTTTAGGCATGGACAGCATGAGATAAAAAGCTGAAAATAAGTAGGGTGTAAGAAGAAAATAATTATGACATAAGGGAGAAAAGAGGCCAGAAAGAGAGAGCCCTGGTGAGATGTTGGAAAGTGTTAGGATTTGCAGAAAGGTCAAGGAAGGAGGCTGAGTTTGGCTTTGGTCCAGTCAGCAATGGAAAACTGCTAAGGAAGACAAAGAACAAATATTTTAAGCTATTGGTAAGGTGTTGGTACATCATAATGAACGTGAAAAGAATTGATTTGCCTCTGTCGGCTGCTCCTTTATTTAACAACACCGGAAGCAACCAATCCAGGGGGAAAAGCCACGGAACCTTTTGAGCACCCAGGTCAATTTAGTCCTCATCTTCCTAACTCAGATTCTTCCCTTGGAATTTCCTCCTTGACCTTGGCACATCCTACCACGCTTCTTCCTGAGCTCCCTCCAAGACCCCATTATTATTTACTTTATTTACATGATTTTTTCTTATCATTATGATAAAGAGGGGTCCCCTGCCAGGCCAGTCTGGAGTTGTAACATGTAGGACATTAACTGAAACTTCAAATCAACTTCATCCAGTGCCCACTCTGTTCTTGGCCCCCCTCACTCTTGCGGTCAAAAGAATGAAAAATTCCACAATTCTGCTGGTTTCTTCTCCATTTTCTCTCTTATCATAGAGTTTTGCTGACCTGTATACTCTTTTCTAAATTTAATACCCTGGCTCAATTTATTCTCACTAGCTAACCATGAAAACGTACCTGCTTTTTATACACTAGGCTGCCCCACTCCCACCCCATCAGTTCCGTGCATAAATAGGCCGTATCATGTTTTTGCCTATCGGACTGGTAACATTACTAAGACTGATGGTACCCAGTGTTGATGAGGTATGGAGAAACAGGTTCACTCAGTTTGTGGAAGTGTAAGTCTGCACAACTTTTTAAAAGGACAATTTGGCAGCATCCATCAACATTAAAAAATATCAGACGTGTGACTCTTTAATCCCCCTTTTAGGAATCTACCTTATAGACATAAGAGCACTAGGGTAAAAAGATGCAAGTCAAGCATATTTCCTGTAGGATTATTTATAAAAGTAAAACAATAAAAAGAAATGAGCTAGTCATCAAAAATTAAAAGATTAGAAAGTAGAATGATAGTATAACTTGTCAACAAATCCAATAACTAGTTCTTTGAAGAAAAAATGATACATAAAATTCTGGCAACGTTAATTAAGAAAAAAGAAGAAATTACAGCTATAGGACATTAAGAATGGGAAAGAACATATAATTTATAATACTGAAACAATTAAAAAAATAAACAGGGCTTTCCTGGTGGCGCAGTGGTTGAGAGTCCACCTGCCGATGCAGGGGACACAGGTTCATGCCCCAGTCTGGGAAGATCCCACATGCCGCGGAGCGGCTGGGCCCGTGAGCCATGGCCGCTGAGCCTGTGCGTCCGGAGCCTGTGCTCCGCAACGGGAGAGGCCACAACAGTGAGAGGCCCGCATACCGCAAAGAAAAAAATAAATAAAAATAAAAATAAACAGAACACAATGTTCAATTTCATTCCAACAAATTTGAAAAACCAAAAGAAATGGATTATTTCCTAGAAAAGATAGATTGCCAAAATTAACTCAAGAATATCCAGTAAGAGAACCTCAGTCCTACAACCTCAAGGAATTGAATTCTACTAATAACCTGAATGAGCCTGGAAGAGGACCCCAGGCCTTAGATAAACACTAGGTGAGAACACAGACTGACTGGCATCTTGATTTGATTTCGGTCTGTGAGACCCTGACCAGAGCACTCAAATACATCATGCTCAGACTTCAGACTGCATAAACTAGAGATAGTAATGGCCATTGTTTGTAGTAATGTGCTATGCAGCAATAAAAACTAACACATACACATAAAGAGTTTTTCTGAGAGTTATATTTTCAGTGTGAATTACACCCTTCATTATAAACTTTGTTCTGTTTAATATATTTACTTTGAATTTTATTATATATATTATTAGTACTGTGACTCCTGCTTTCTTGTTGTTTGCATTTATTTAATATCCCTTTGCCCATCCTTTTAACTGTAATATTTTGAGATGCTTTGTTTTAGATCTGGCTTTTTAAAACAGTGTATATAATTGTTGAATCAAGTTTTTCTATTCTCATGATATAATTTATCACATTTATACCTATTTTTATACTATCTTTGGTCTATTTTTTCTCTTGCTCTAATTTTACTATTTCATTCTCCCTTTTATTTTCTGTACTTTGTATATAATAATTTTTTTTTTTGCTCATCTGAGACAGCGTTTATTGGCTCCTTATATAATTATTTTTTGTGTTTTCTCTTTTCTAGTGTTTTAGAAAGTATGCATTTATATTTAAAATAATTTTTAAGAAATTGAAAAGAAAACGTAAGTTTCTCTAAAGAATTCTTCAAACTATAATTTTGCTCAAAGCAGGGACCATGACTCTTGCCCCTTGTATCCTTAGTGCCAATTACATAGTACCAATTACATACTTAAAAAATGTTTAATTTGCTGAATTGAAATCACTAGGTTCTAAACACTTGTGCTGTTAGATTTTACCACTCTTTCTGTAAAATAAACATTTTAAAATATCATTTGATTTTGCCAGACTATGTTTTTCAAATTGATTATAAAACATTTTCTTCATGTACACTCTTTTGAAACAAAAACCTATAATCTGAATCAGATAAAATAAATTGATGAAAAGGTAATTCTCTTCTTTTGAATAATTTTTTAAATTATTGGATGTTTAGTAATCACTAAGAATTATGAGAAATTTAATAACCAAATGCTCATGTTTACTCTGACAAATTCAAACAATAAGAAGAATCGAAAGTGGAAAGATTCTTTCCTCCAACCCCATTCTCTGAATATAGCCTTTGTTGCCATCTTAGTGTGCATCTTTCTATATTTTTCTCTGCTATAATGATGATGAAAATAATAGTAACTAAAGCTTCTATGACCTATACTGTGTGCTATATTTACTCCCTAAAACAACCTAACAGGTACTATTATTATCATAGCTATATTAAAGATGAACAAACCAAAGTGTAAAGAAGTTGTGATTTTTTAAGTGATAAAACTAGGATCCACACTCTCAACCACTAAATTATACTAAACTCTCATCAAATATATATTTACATCTTTATATACAAATATAGTTCTTTTAATTACATACTTTAATAAAAATGTTCTTACAATCTGTTTTTCTGTTACATGCTCATTTTACTTAATGTACTCTGCACATCTTTCAAACTCTTTAAAGGTATTTCTAATGACTGAATCAGTAAATCAGGGGTTTCTGGATAGCATATTAGTTTTGGTAGACTAGCCTTCTCTGATAACTAAATCCAAATATGTAACAGTTTCATCACAAGGTAATTTTATTTCCCATGTAACTACCTAAAGCAGGTCAGGTCAGTGAGTGGCTGTCTTCCATGTTGTAACTCAGGGACCCAGGCTCCTTCTAACTTGTTATTCTTGCATAACAAGAGCATATTGTCATCTGCATGATTGAGGCTGGTTGCCACATCCAGGATCTGGCTGGTGGAAGGGAAAGGAAACATGAGAAAATATGCTCTCTTAAAAGACTAAGTCCTGAAGTGGGATTTACATTACTTAATACTTACATTCCCTCAAGGAGCATCTAGTCACATGGCCAACAGACTGCAGTGGAGACTGGGAAATGCAGCCTAGTAAGGAAAGAAGAATAGATCTTGGTGGACTACTAGTGACTCTGCCACAGGCAGTTTTGTTGTATATTTGTTTAATCATATTTGAAAAACATTTTAACACACTGATCTCATTTTAAAAGAATTACATGTCTTTAAAGGTGTCACAGGCATTTGTCAAATGGGCACATCTCCGGTTTGTGGCCTATCCAGAATGAAAACTGTATCTTCTGATTCCCCGCCAAAGTTCTTTCTGATTAATGCAAGACCTATTTTACTTTTTTGAAGAGTTAATGAAGTGTGAGCTTTTTCCCCCTGAAGATAAATTTTATTGGAAATTGTCTGGTAGATGAAGAGAGACTTATTTCTGTAAACTAGAGTATGGAATTAATTTAATTTGAGAAAATAGTTGTCTAGCCAGTTGGCAGAAACAGCCTGCAGAATGTAGACGATATTGTTGGTGTAATTATTTTAGATGCTAATAAAGAACATTTTGATAACTCTCTAGAGAACCAGATTTTAGTTGTTAATGATGGGACATCACTCCCTGAATTCCACATCCACTGAATGGGCTTATATTAAAATATTCTTTTTATTCAGACAATTACACACGACCTGTGAATGAGCATATAGTAAAATATTGACCATTTAATCAGGTAATTTGGATGGGTAATTTGGATACCTGAGGTTTTCAAATACTATTTCTTTTTCAATAGGCATATACAATTAATTTCTTTTTGCCTAAGTTAAATATAAAAATCTGTTTTGATTTGCCATTGCAGTCAGAGCTAAAGAAGTGAGATTCATAATGGTGGAGGAAACTCCTGTTTTTTTTTTTTTTTTTTTTTTTTAATCCAACTTTTCTCTATCCCAGGATATGGAGAATATATACAACTTACAACTCCTTTAAATATCCTATCGCCATAAACTTATATCATTTTCCTGAAGACATATACAATACATGGTTCTTGTACAATATTTCTCTGGGCCTCTACACATCTTTTAGTAATGCTACAGGATGATGTCTTTAAATATCCACAAAGGATCACAGATTTTATCATGTTTGATTGCAGAAGGCAATTGCTCCCCCTGGAACTGACTGTCTGCATCTGCCTAACTCTGATATTTTCTCTATAGCTTTTAAGCTGAAGAGGAATACCTGAAGCACGAGGTGTCATAATATCAGCTGCACGCAGGGAAGGCTGCTGGGGAACATGTGTCATTAGCTCATCCCTGCCAGGAATGTGTACCATTCATTATATGTGGGCATGATTATGCCCTATAGGGACCATGAGCAGGAAAGTACAGTCTTCCCAAACAGATCTCATCTTACCAAACAAACCTACAGAACTGTTATGTTCATAGGAAGACTTCCTATTATAAGTTTCTTGGCTTATGAGTTGAAATGAGGCCATAGTTATTATTAAAAATAACAAAAAATTTTTAAACGTGTACCTTCTGATTAGTTTCTAAGATGAATTACTGACACCATGGAAAATTACTAATTGAATTTTAATGAAAAAAACCCTTGTGATATTGGTGAATGAAATTTAATAATTAGTATCATTGTTTAGTAAGTGTGGTCAATGATGTAGTTCTTTCATCTGGATCTTCTTTTCAGCATGAAGTATCATTTTTTAACTATGATGATCCTAAAAAGCAAGATATTAAAATAAAAGTTGACTTAGAACTCAAATATTCAAAGTTGTAGTTTTAAGCAAAAATGATCTTTAAATATAAGTACCTTGTACTGGAGGGAAACCTGAAAAAAATTCTCTACCAACAGGCAAACATTATCCTTCATTAGTTACATATTCTTTGCCACGTTATAGACAGTACAGGAACAAAAAACATTTGCAGAAATATGGATGAATTATCAAGGGCTAATCTGAGTTGGTTTATTTTTCACTTGTAGCACAGATATAAGCTTCATCATACACAGAAACATTAAAATGGTTAAACTTGCAAAAGAAATCTGTGAAAGACTATAAAATCAGCTTTTCTCAGCTGAGGCAATTGAAGTCTTTAAAATTATATCTATATCTCAAGTGGTGCAGAAAGTGCCAATGGTTTAAAATAATTCTTTTGAAATGAACATGTTTAATGAAAGTCATTTTAAAAAATATTATACTTTTGAAATGATTCTTAAGGATTTGGTATCAGACATAATGAAAAGACTCCAGACCCATATCCAACCACCTATTCTCCATTCCCAATTAAGTGTCACAAAGATGCCCTGAGCTAAACATGTTCAAGACTGAACCATGGTTCCCTCCAGATCCTGGTTCTATTTCACTGTTTCCTATCACAGGAAAGAGCTGATTTTACATCTATGATGAAAGGTATGAGGAGGCTATGACTGAAACTAGAAATGAAGATGAGGAAAATATGGTATGTGTGGGCAATGCGCATTAATTTTAGCCATGTTGAATGAAGTTGGGACAGGCAGGGTGAAATACTCTGTGGACACTTTGAGTTAAGAATCTGGGAAGGGACTTCCCTGGTGGCACAGTGGTTAAGAATCCACCTGCCAATGCAGGGGACACAGGTTTGAGCCCTGGTCCTGGAAGATTCCACATGCTGCAGAGCAACTAAGCCCATGCACCACAACTACTGAGCCGCGTGCCACAACTACTGAAGCCCATGCACCTACAGCCCATGCTCCACAAGAATAGAAGCCACTGCAACGAAGAGTAGACCCTGCTCACCGAAACTAGAGAAAGCCCGTGAGCAGCAACAAAGACCTAATGCAGCCCAAAATTAAAAAAAATTCTTGGGAGATGGATTTGAGTTGGAGAGTCATCTAGATAGAGGTGATAGATGAAGTTAAGGGAGAGGAATGAGCATTTGAGATGGGGGGGAAGGTAGAAGGGACAAGAGTCAGAGAAGTCTATTGTGTATCACAAAATCAAAGGAAGTTTAATGAGAAACAAGAAGCATCAAGAATCTCAATGGTGGAAAAAAAAAAAAAGAATCTCAATGGATGAGGAATGAGATAAAGCCACTGGATTTAATGACCTTTGAGAGTTTCTGAAACTTGGTGAGACTAGAAGCCGTATTACAAGAGTGATAAAAAGGTGTGTGTGTGTGTGTGTGTGTGTGTGTGTGTGTGTGCACGCGCGTGCATGCTCATGCACTCTACTCCTTGCTCTATCTCTAACCGGCCGCTTGTCTTTACACAAGTTAATGTCACTGGACCTCAGCTTTTTATCTTTAAAACGAGGGGATTCTCTTGATAAACACGTCTAGATTCTAGGAAGCTGAGGTAGATATTTTCAATGAATGAAAGAGTAAATAAAACTAAGTGTATTTCCTACCAGTTCTAGAAATAATTTTCATAGATAAGGAGAAGTGGTTAGTACTGACTACTCACTTCAAGACATCTTGCTGTGAAAGCAAGTCTATCAGTAATAGATTAGCTAATGGAGACAGTATTATCAAGGAAAAGGTTTTCAAGGCAATGAGGACTCTTTTGGATTATTTCATCATTTTGATCATATAAAATGATACTTTGTATTATTACAAAGTAAAGAGAGATAGGAGACACTTGGCATTTAATTTTTCTGACATATTTTTGTTTTGACTTTTTGGGAATGTGTACAACATGCAATTCTGCAAAGTATGGATTTCTCACTCCTTTGACAATATTTATTAGGTCATAGCATTGGTAACACTGGGATTCAACAAAGTAAAAGAAAAAACATACTGGAAATGCAGTGTTGTCTTTGGTAATTGTTTTCCTATACATTGCCAAAGGTTTTGTTTTTGTTTTTCTTTTTCTTTTTCAATAAATCCAACCTACTCAAAAAGCCAGTAGGTGATTTAAGGCATCAAGGCTGGTAAAATAATTCTGTGAACCTCAAATACAGATTTTCAATATGTTCCATGAAGTATATTGAAAGGCTGATGCCAAGTACAAAGCTGGTTGAGAGATTCCAAGAATTTTGAGTGAACTTATTTCTCATTATAAAATTATTACTATGTAATAGGTATATAGTAGTTTTTAAAAGTCTTTTCTTGCCACTTAAATCTTTTTCCTACAGAAATTTATAAATTTATTCTAAAAGTTATTTATATTATATATTTAATTATATAGTATATATAATACTCTTACATTTACATTTATAAACTACATTTATTTTCTGGGATGTTTATATTAACAAAGATCAGTGAAGGGGATTTTCTCAGTGAAGAGGCCTTGAATTATAAAACTGGATTCTAATTGTCACTGCTTGCAGATGACATGATATTCTATGTAGAGAACCCTAAAGCCTCCACACAAAAACTACTACAACTAATAATAAATTCAGCAAGGTAATAGTATAGAAGATTAATAAGAAATCTGTTGCATTTCTTTACACTAATAATGAAATATCAGAAAGAGAAGGTAAAAAAAATTCCTGTTTAAAATCATGTAAAAAAAAGTACCTAGGAATAAACTTAACCAAGGAGGTGAAAGACCTATATGCTGAAAACTATAAAACACTGACAAAAGAAACTGAAGAAGATTCAAAGAAATGGAAAGATAATTTGTGTTTTTGGATTAAAAGAATTAATATTGTTAAAATGACAATACTACGTAAAGCAATCTACAGATTTAATGCAATCCCTATCAAAATACCCACAACATTTTTCATGTAACTAGAACACATAATCTTAAAATTTATATGGAAGCCCAAAAGACCCAGAATTGCCAAAGCAATCCTGGGAAAAAAGAACAGAGCTGGAGGTATAATACTTCCAGACTTCAGATTATACTACAAAGTTACAGTAATAAAAACAGCATGGTAGAAGATATCTAATGGTTAAATTTTCCATTTGTATTTTATTTTCTTGAATACTTTTTTCATAGCTGTCTAAGAAGATTTAAAAATCACTGCACTCTGGTCAAAAAAATAATAAATTTATCTTATAAAAAAAACAGCATAGTATTGGCATAAAAACAGACATAGAGATCAACGGGACAGAATAGAGAGCCCAGAAATAAACTCATACACCTACCGTCAATTAATCTATGACAAAGGAGACAAGAATATACAATGGAAAAAAGTCTCTACAACAAGTGGTGTGGGGAAAGCTGGACAGCTACATGTAAATCAATGAAACTAGAACATTCCCTCACACCATACACAAAAACTCAAAATGGTTTAAAGACCTAAATATAAGACATGACACCACTAAACTCCTAGAAGAAAACATAGGCAAAACATTCTTTGACGTAAATTGTAACAATATTTTCTTAGATTGATCTCCCAAGGCAAAAGAAATAAAAGCAAAAATAAACAAATGGAACCTAATCAAACTTAAAAGCTTTTGCACAGCAAAGAAACCTTCAGCAAACAAAAAGACCTATGGAATGGGAGAAAATATTTGCAAATGATGCAAACTGCAAGGAGTTAATATCCAAAGTATACAAACAGCTCATACAACTCAATATCAATGCCCCCCCCACAACCCAGTCAAAAAATGGGCAGAAGACGTAAATAGACATTTCTCCAAAGAAGACATACATATGGCCAACAGAGATGTGAAAAAATGCTCAACATTTCTAACTATTAGAGAAATGAAAATCAAAACCACAATGTGGTATCACCTCACACCAGTCAGAATGGCTATCATCAAAAAGTCTACAAACAATAAATGCTGGAGAGGGTGTGGAGAAAAGGGAATCCTCCTACACTGTTGGTGGGAATGTAAATTGATGCAGACACTATGGAGTACAGTATGGAGGTTCCTTAAAAAACTAAAAATAGAACTACCATATGATCCAGCAATCCCTCTCCTGAGTATATAACCAGAAAAAACAAAAACTCTAATTTGTAAAGATACACGCACCCCAATGTTCATAGCAGCACTATTTACAATAGCCAAGACATGGAAACAAACCAAGTGCCCATCAATAGACGATTAGCTTAAGAAGATGTGGTATATATATACAATGGAACACTACTCAGCCATAAAGAAATGAAATATTGCCATTTGCAGCAACATGGATAGACCTAGAGAATATTATGCTTAGTGAAATAAGTCAGATAAAGACAAATACTATGTATCACTTATATGTACAAATAACAAAAATGAATAAAACTTAAAAATAAAAAATAATACAAATGAATCTAGTGATATATGCAAACCACAAACAGATTCACAGACATAGAAAACTTACGGTTACCAAAGGCGAGAGTGCAGGGGAGGGATAAATTAGAAGTATGGGATTAACAGATACAAACTACTATACATAAAATAGATAAGCAACAAGGATTTATTGTATAGCACAGGGAATTATATTCAATATCTTGTAATAACCTATAATGGAATACAATCTGCAAAAAATATAACTGAATCACTATGCTGTACACCTCAAACTAATGCAATATTTTAAAAAACTTGATTCTAGACTTTTCTGACAGTTCTTCCAACTGAAAATGGCTTTATCTGATATTTATCTAGAAGAAGCTATTCTTCAGGGAAGGTGATGGCATGCTGGATAAATTCTCCAATTCAACTAGAAAAGCTCAGCTGCATTTCCTAAAGCTGATATATGAGCAAGGAGCAAATCAAAGAGGAAAAAAATTTTAACACCCTGAATTCATCACAGTATTTAAACAATTAGAATTTTACTTTATTTCAGAATAAGTTTACAGTTGAAAAAAAGGTATTTACTAAAGCCACAACATTCTTCATATGGACAAAAACTTTTCTAGCAAAAATGTGGTACACAAGCATTAGTAATTTGAATACTATACGGTTATAGAAGATGTTTAAAAAACGGAAATGATGTATTCCAAAGGCTGTACTAGGCACAATATATATGCTTGTATTGGGTCTGCAAGCATCATACTAGAATTCATTACATGTAATCCAAGAAGTTGCAGGTTTTCAGCACTATGTACTAAAAAGATAGAAAGGAATATCAGAGTTACTCTTCCGTTGAAAAAGCATGTACTATCAACACTGCAAAACAGGAGCAGCAAGCCAAGCCAACAAACAATTCTTTAGGTTTTAGAAGTTGTAATATAACTATGGCTTTTTCATTTTCATTTTTGAGACTGGTTAGCGAGTCTGGCAAGTGGAAAAGAAGAAAGTCTATAATAAAACATTAAAGACATCACTTACAAGGCATCTGATATTTCACAGGTTCAAAACTGGAAAATAACAACTGAACTTGTTCCTAGAGCGAAATTGTGAGGTATTATAGAGCAAAAAACACCCTGCTTTTTCCTATTAATGTTTTGGCATAAAAATCTCAGAAAAGTAAAAGTTTTCCAAGTGACATGGCAGAAAAGTATTTAAGATAAATCATTAGTTTACTTTTGGTTTTTGGTAACTGCAGAGAATAAAGGTCTTTTCAAGGACCAAGAAACTGGATGTGGTTCTTAGTATGAAACTTATGTTTTTTTAAAAAACATGGGTTGAAATATGTATTCAGGCTGACAGTGTATTCATGCTGATAAAGGTAAAAAGAAGAAAACAAAAATCGTACATTTTTTAGAGCATACTACTACCAAATATATGGAAATTGTCTAAAAGATAAAAATGTACATCTTAGATTCTCAAAGGTTTTATTTTTCAACTAGCAATTAAACATAAGGGTAAAAGTGAATCATGCAATATTTTTACCTCTTAACTACTGTGATAATGATATGAGGGGAACAGAATTCTCTTTTTTTCCCTTTAAATGTATAACGTTCACAAGTCATCATGTGGAACTCAAATCACACACAAAGATAAATCATGAAGAAACGTTAAATATTCCAAAATGCCCACAAAGGCATGCCAGAAATTATGCTGTTTCTATAGCACAGAATTGTTGGAGGCCAAAGCTAAAGCAGTAGGTGCTACTGCAACTTCTAGGTCTTTAATGCTGCTTTTATTTGTTTGTTATTTTGATGGGGGGGATTCAAGTCAGGGGTTTCGGTGGTCTCTCAGAAACCAAAATTTCTGCAGGTTCAGTGACCAACTTGGATCCATCCCATGCTGTCTTGAACTGTTCAGGAACGGGAAATTCTCTCTGGAAAAAGGCCAGAAGAACAAAGTTATTTACACCAAGGCTTTGCAGACATATGGAAGGCTGATTAGTGTCCATGATGGACAAAAGACATTTTATGGAACCCAAACCTGCATCAGGGAGCGATGCATGGTCGTGTGTCAGCTCTGTGACTGCCTGCCAGCATCCTCATTGATGCTAGCACTTACTAAGAACCAGGTATTCTGCTAAGCACCAGATATACGTGAACTCATTTAATCTCCGCAAGAACTTTAAGAGCTAGATATTATTGAGATGCCATCTACAGGAAACAGAGGCCTGAGAGGTCAAGCCTCTGAGCAGCCAAAGTTCAAACCTTAGACTTTTTACCCTTGACCCTGCACCAGACTCAAACATGCATTGGGGATCTTGCTGAAAGGCAGACTCTGAGTCAGTAGATCTGGCAAAGAGGACGACAATCTGCATTTCCCACAAGTTCCAAGGGGCTGCCGAGGCTGCCGGCCCCCCGTCTGAACAAGGGCTCTATCCCGGCATTATGTCTACCCTTTGATGAAATATACAAATGTGCTGCAAGTTATATATAAACTTGTTACCCTTCTTCCTGCTTTCCTACTCTTCCCATTAGGGAATACATGCCCCCCTTCCACCCACACCCCTACACCCCCCCCCAAAAAAAAACAAAAAGAAAAATGCAGAAGAGTCAGAATAAAATTAGTTTGGGATCTCCCCTTTCCCCGGAGAGTGACTCCCCGGTCATTGCAGAAGAGCGCAGGGAAGGCAGCTGATGAGCAGCACCCTCAGCCCTGGCTTTGTGACGCCCTGGACGCCCTGAACCGCAGCGTGAGAAGCTGGTGCCTGTGCTCATCTGTCGGTGAGATGTGACGTTTCACGTCTACTGGAATACACACACTAACACGTATCTTCCTAGATGTTGGGTCCAGCTGTTTCTTTTGGAAGAAGCTATTTAGCTACTTTAAAGGGAAGGCCCTTTCTATCATGAGTGGTGAATTCTCCTTGAGTGGAATCTGCGATAGTCTTAAGAGAAAGCAAAGAAGCCACAGTCTGAGAAACCTAGTGTGTGTGTGGGGTGTGTGTGTGT